>NC_092162.1:10334877-10472377 GCF_045791955.1 Oncorhynchus clarkii lewisi | reverse complement strand
AATCGAAAGGAAAGTACTTCACAGAGAAAGCCCCCAAATACACTATATGCACAAAACTATATATACAATGTTCTCTCTAAACTGCGCCATATAAAAATATCAGCCCACAGATAGAAGCACGAGATTGAGCTTCACTTAACTTTCTATAACAGTAGTCACCAACCGGTCGATCACGATTGACTGGTCGATCTCGAAGGCATTCCTAGTCGATTGCCAAAAATGTCTGTAAAAAAACCCAGCAGTAAAGCCTTGTGTTCTTATTTTTGTTGTATTTGTCTCGGGTTGTTAGCGGTAGGTCATCCCTATTCAGCTGCCCTGCATGTCTGGTAGGCAAACGGTTGCCATTTTGAACCATTTCATGTCTCTGAAGGTATAAACTCAGAGAGCGAATCAAGTGCACTATAGGCCTACCGCTGGCCAATCGGATGGTTCAGATGACCGTGTCTGCAGTAATGTAGCAGGCATAAAAGAAAGCTACAGTAAAGTTGATACTGTGAGATTTCTAACATTTAAAACCACGACTAGAGGGAGACTGTCAACGAATACAGCAAAGAGATGCCATTTTTATGAGTGAGTTCATGTTAAAAAAAATTCTCAGCGCTGTCAACACTTTTATAAGCCATAAAATGCACATTCTTGCTATTTCCACTCAGTGCTACAACAAGCACTGCAGTAGTAATGAATGAGTAGGAAAGTGTATCTATAGGCTTGCGTTGTTGTTATTATTAGCTGCTTGTGTATTTTTTTAAATCAAGGCATATCTCACTTTCTCTGTTCATAAGAGTAACAACATGCATTTATACATGAGGCAGAAATAATGTGGTGCGACTCGAGTTGCCCCATCAGCTGGAAGACAGTGTGTCTTTTTGGTCAGTGTCAGTGGAGGAAAGGGAGAGTTGAGGGATATTGAGAGGCTGCCCTCTCCTTCCGCTGAGACTGACCATCAGATGCAGGCACCATCAACCCAGTAAAATACAAATAAATAGCAAATGATTTAAATATATGCTCACTCAGCTGTGCAATCCAACAACTGGTCCATTACCGGTGTGATCATAAGGCGTACCTCAAATTTTGAAATATAATTTTCTAAAAATGACCCAAACAACAATACATGGCAATTAAAACAAAGCCAATATGTGGTGATTATGTATTGGGCCTATACCATACTGAACAAACCTCATTGCTACAGAACTGTTTTTAATTGGTTAATGTTGCATAAAAAAAATGTAAGAGCAGTAGATCTTAGCTTGCATTTGGACTCAAAGTGATCTTGACTCAGAAACGGTTGGTGACCACTCTTCTAGAATTTTCCTTGTTAACATTGTCAACGTTTCCCTTTACTTTGGCAATTGTGATCGAATCTACGCAATATTAGCCACTTTCAATGCAACAAACTGAAGAAAAAAAAGAACTATGCAAGAGATGTTGTTGTAGGCAGAACTCATCAGAGTAGGATTCTATTATATTGACATGCACTACTCAGCCTGTACTGTACACAGACCGGTGCAGCATAACCAATCAGAGCTGCAGTAGGCCTATATGCAAATAGATAAACACCATATATGGATTTGTGTAATTTGCTTTGAACTGGACTGTGTTTACAGCTTGAGTAGATGCGCTTGCTTTGATATCAAAGTATTGAATGTTGCCACGTGTGCAGATTTTGTTCATATCCTTTGTTAGTTAGTGAGTTATTCAGTAAATCATTTGTAATCAGCAATATGGGAAGAATTGCTTCCTACAAGAGCACAAAATGTATTCATTTCTAGACGTATTTTTTTGTGTTAAAGGGGCTGTCTTAAAGGGGCTGTATTTTGAAACAAGCTTGAATAAGCTAAGCAGCCAATAGGCAGAGGGTAGTATAATTTTTCAAATTCTCTGTAAAAATGGTATGGGAATAATAGTGCATATTATTTTGTAACGTAGTTTCTTGCATCAAAAAACACAACACTTTCAGTAACCACCTTTTCTGAAGGACAAGTGGATAAACAGGCCTTCATTGAAGACCACACATTGGCTGCTACTGTAGGCTGAATGAGAGAACAGCTATTTCCATGTTAAAATGTTTTAGGATGGATTTTCTCCATTGTTTTTGATGGTAGGCCACTCTGGTAGGCCTACATTATGATCAGATAGCCACAGTAGCCTACTTTGCCACTGTTAAACCTGTACCTTAAAGCGGGAACAGACTCAGTGTTCACAGTTAACCTGCGCTGGAAGTTGCACAGAATTTTCACAACGTTTCAGTTTGTGAACAACGGCTCAGGAGTAACGGCTCAGGAGCAACAACAGCTCAGCTGCGAAGTGGTAGGCCACACAAGGTGAGAGAACAGGACAGCTGAGTGCTGACGCTTAAACGTAAAAATTGTTTGTCCTCGGTTGCAACACTCAATACCGAGTTCTAAACTGCCTCTGGGAGCAATAGCTGCACACAAGCCTAAGATCACCATGCGCAATGCTAAGCATTGGCTGCAGTGGTGTAAAGCTTGCTGCCATTGGACCCTGGAGCAGTGGAAACGCGTTCTCTGGAATGATGAATCACGCTTCACCATCTGGCAGTCCGACAGATTAATCTGGGTTTGGCAGATGCTAGGAGAACGCCACCTGCTTCTATACATAGTGCCAACTGTAAAGCTTGGTGGAGGAGGAATAACGGCCTGGGGCTGTTTTTCATGGTTCAGGCTAGGCCCCTTAGTTCAATTGAAGGGAAATGTTAACGCAACAGCATAATGACACAATGACATTTTTGACCATTCTGTGCTTCCAACTTCGTGGAAACAGTTTGGGGAAGGCCCTTTCCTGTTTCAGCATGACAATGCCCTCGTGCACAAAGCATTGAACACCTTTGGGATGAATTGGAACAATAACTGCGAGTCAGGCCGAATCGTCCAACATCAGTGCCCGACCTCACTAATGATCTTATGGCTGAATGGAAGCAAGTCACCACAGCAATTGTCACGAACCGGCTCAAAGCCCGTAACAAAGGGAGACAACGGGGAGATAAGGAGTAACAAAAGATATATTTATTAACTAAAGCAACTAAGGAAAATATACAATGATGTGTGTAATCAGTAATCAGTAGCGTAAGTGAGTGTTTTGCATGCATGAATGTGATAATGCAGGGTGTTGAAAGGTGCCAAAGCAAACAAACAAACAAACAAACAAACAAACAAAAAGCCAACAAGAACCACCACACAATCTACAAATGTCTGCATGGAGAGAGTCTCCTCCATGAATGGGGAAGGGGTGTATTTATCCTGGGAAACACCTGGGCCCAGGTGTTTCCCATGTAGCTGACGACCCTCTCAACTCCGCCCACCGGCATCCTAATAAGGAAACAAGAACAAAGACAAAATACGGCAGACAGAGTGGGAGGGTCGTCACATTCCCCCCCCATAAAACCGGGGACCAACAAGGACCCCGGAACAACATACCAGCCCCTGCAGTCCCAAATTGGCACAGCCTCCTGCGTCCCAAATTGGTGAGGGGTTATGTGTTCACACTTACAATTTGCCCCAGCCAACCTCCTCCCCAAACCTCAGCAACCTTCGCACAGGAAGCAACATTTAAGAGGAACGAAGAAAACAAGACCAGGAGGGAGCAGACAGGACAGAGAGAACATGACAATAGGAAGCAATGGTCAGTCCCGTAAACATTTAGGAGCAGGGTGCACGAGAGAGCGCATCAGCAATCACGTTTTCAGATCCCCTGATATGCCGCACATCGAGATGGAATGATTGTAAAAATAAACACCATCGCATTATCCTCTGGTTTGGACACATCATGGACCTCAAAAAAGTGAGGGGGTTATGGTCGGTGTAGACCACAATAGGTGCTACCCCCGACCCGACATACACTTCGAAGTGTTGTAGCGCCCAAATTAGTGCTAGTGCTTTCTTTTCAATAACCGAATAGTTCAACTGATAATCGTTAAACTTTTTGGAAAAGAAACTAACAGGCCTCTCAACCCCAGACACATCTGCTTGCAGCAAAACTGCACCTGCCCCCACATGACTAGCATCCACCTGCAAGGTAAATGACAAATCCATGCGAGGAGCAGCCAGCACCGGAGTTGAGGTAAGCAACCTCTTTGCATCTTCAAAAGCGTGTTGACAACGAGTAGACCAAACGTAAACAGCCTTAGCTTTCAGCATATCGGTCAAGGGAGCGACCACAGTAGAGAAGTTACTACAAAAACTACGGTAATAACCAATCATGCCCAAGAAACGCATCAGTTCCTTTTTAGTAGTTGGTGATGGAAAAGCATCAATAGCCACCACTTTAGCCCGAACAGGACGCACTTCACCCTGCCCAACCACTTTTCCAAGGTATGTAACGGTTGCCTGAGCAAACTCACATTTAGCCAGATTGATTGTGAGGCGAGCCGCAGCCAGACGCTCGAACAAGGCTTGAATACGGGACAGATGTTCTTCCCAAGTATCTGCACATATCACTACATCTTCCAAATAAACAGCGCACCCGGTCAGACCGGCGACAACCCTGTTCATAAGTCGCTGAAAAGTCGCAGGTGCATTACGCAGACCGAAACTCATAACCGAATATGAGTACAGACCAAAGGGTGTAATAAAGGCAGAGATTTCACGTGCCCTAGTCGTCAGTGGCACCTGCCAATAGCCTTTTAACAGGTCAAATTTGCTCACAAACTTAGCTGCACCGACTTGATCAACACAGTCCTCCATCCTAGGAAGAGGAAATGAATCTGGCTTTGTGACACTGTTTACCTTACGGTAGTCCGTACAAAATCGGTTTGTTCCATCCGGTTTACTGACCAAGATACAGGGAGAAGCCCAACTGGAGAAAGAAGGCTCTGCTATCTTACTCTCCAGCATGTACTTGACCTCAGCATCCAGACAACGTAGTTTCTCTGAAGAAACTCTATAGAACCGCTGACGAATGGGGTCAGCATCTCCAATGTCAATATCATGTTTCATTAAGTTTGTACGTGTAGGTGTATCAGAAAACAAACCTGGAAATCTCTGAATCAGACCAACCATCTCTTTCCGCCCATCAACAGGTAGGTGAGTGAGAAGACTGTCTAAGATATCCAGTGTTTCTGAATTTTTCAATCTACCCTGCAATATACAATCGTCAGGACCAGGAACATCTTCCTCCTCATGCACAGATCTAGCACGACAAGAACCCAAGGAAACAACGGTATCAGCCAAAAGAACAGGTTTAGCGTCCTCTGCAGAATCCCACTGTTCAGTCTCAGAGGAACGTGCATAATAGGGTTTTAACAGATTTACATGGCACAGCTGGTGTGCTTTCCTTCGTTCTGGAGTGGCCACTAGATAATTTTGCTCAGTGTACTGGCGCAACACTGTATATGGACCTTGAAACTTGGCTTGAAAAGGAGAACCAACAATTGGCAGCAGAGCAAGAACCTGGTCACCCGGACTAAATTGACGAGGCTCAGCTCGGCGATCAAATATGCCCTTCATCCTCTCCTGTGAAGATGATAACTTCTCTTTAGCCATTTCACCAGCGGCATACAGCCGTCTCCGGAAATCACACACATACGATAACAGGGACTGAGGAGGCTCGGGAGACTTCCAGTCATCCTGGAGAACAGATAAAAGTCCACGCACCCTATGTCCAAACAAGGTCATTTGGACTGAAACCCGTGCTCTCCTGTGAAACCTCCCTAGCGGCTAACAGTAACCAAGGCAACCCCTCCTCCCAATCCTTATCCATCTCAGTACAATAAGCTCTCAAAGACTTTAGAGTTTGATGGAAACGTTCCAGTGCTCCTTGACTTTGCGCGTGATAGGCGCTAGACAAATTGTGTTTAATATGGAGCTGTTGAAGAACCTGACTAAACAGATTAGAGGTGAAATTCGATCCTTGATCACTCTGAATGACCTTAGGGATTCCAAACAATGAGAGAAACTGAGTCAAAGCTTTTAACACAGATTTAGTTGTGATAGATCGGAGAGGATAGGCAGCAGGAAACCTAGTGGTCTGACACATCACAGTGAACAGGTAACTGCTACCCTTTTTAGAACGAGGCAGGGGACCCACACAGTCAATAATCAGATACTCAAAAGGTTGGCTGAGTACAGGAATAGGAAACAATGGTACCGGTTTAATAGCTTGATTAGGCTTACCAGTTAATTGACAGGTGTGACAAGTTTTTATAAAATCAGAAACATCCCTCTTTAATCTAGGCCAAAAGAAATGTCTTAAAATGCGATTGTAGGTTTTCCTCACCCCCATATGTCCAGCAACGTCGCTGTGGGAAGTTTCCAACACCAACTCATGAAGCTTAACTGGTACAACAACCTGACTAATTGCCTCCCCCAGAAAACAACTATCATGAGACACCCACTTTCTCATCAGGACATCCTCTTGGAGAAAACAGCCATGGGCGACATCTCCCAACTGTTCTACAGGCACAACTTGGTCACGCAACTCCTCCAACGTGAGGTCATCCCGTTGCGCATTAACTAGATCTGAGCGGGTTACAGATAACGGAATAACAGGGAAAACAGTGGCATACTTCCTTGCATCATTATCATTAGTCGGCGCAGTGACCAATTCGCCACGGCTCATAGAACGTGTCACTGCACACGCAGAGAACACCTCTGGGAAACTCTGTACACTCATCAGGAATCCCAACAAATGACGGCTTAGTGGAAACCACTAGAGATGGAAAAACGGCAGGCCATACACGCTCACCAGCCAAATTATTCCCAAGGATAACGTCGATACCCTCAATAGGCAACGAAGGCCGCACTCCCACAACAACTTCACCTTTCACCAGTCCACAATCCAACATCAGTTTATGCAATGGAACTGACAGAGTGTTCAAACCTATTCCCCTAATTAGAACACTATTCCCCGAATCAGTCAATCAATCAAATTTATTTATATAGCCCTTCGTACATCGGCTGATATCTCAAAGTGCTGTACATAAACCCAGCCTAAAACCCCAAACAGCAAGCAATGCAGGTGTAGAAGCACGGCGGCTAGGAAAAACTCCCTAGAAAGGCCAAAACCTAGGAAGAAACCTAGAGAGGAACCAGGCTATGTGGGGTGGCCAGTCCTCTTCTGGCTGTGCCGGGTGGAGATTATAACAAAACATGGTCAAGATGTTCAAATGTTCATAAATGACCAGCATGGTCGAATAATAATAAGGCAGAATAGTTGAAACTGGAGCAGCAGCACAGTCAGGTGGACTGGGAGAAAAGCAGAAAAGGGTAACACAGATTCCAACACAAATGATTCAGAGGCACCTGTGTCTCTCAGGATCTTCACTGGCACTAGGTCTTTACTTCCTAACATAGACACAAAACCTTCCGTAATGAAAGGTAAATAGTCTGGATCAATATGGACTTTCACATTCTCCTGGGCCTGAGGAAATGAGTCATGAGTGAACTGATGTGGAACAGGTGCAGCTAACGCGGTAGGCTTGGATTTAGCGTAAGCACCCTTTGACCTGAGAAGTGGACATTCGTTTTTCCAATGACCTGAACCTTGACAGTAGTGACACGCCTGCCCAAAGTCAGCTTTACCATGGGAGTCAGGCTCAACCCTAGTTGAATAGAACTCTGCCCGTGAACCAAAGTATCTCGGTGAGCGAAGCCCAAATCTATCCGAACGCCCCCACTCTTTCCGAATACGAGGCTCTGCAAAGACACTTTTGTGAGTCAACACATACTCGTCCGCCAAAACCGCAGCTTCAGCGACATTCTTTACTTTCTGTTCGTTAATATACGTGGCAATACAATCAGGAATTGTGTCCTTAAATTGTTCTAACATAATCAGATCACACAGCCCTTGGAAAGTCACAACTGCAGAGGCGGAACACCAGCGATTAAACTGTAAAGACAATTGTCGCGCAAATTCAACATGAGATTGCTTATCATCCCTTTTTAATGTTCTAAATCGTTGGCGGTAAGCCTCAGGGACCAATTCATAAATCTGTAACACAGCTGTTTTAACTTTATCATAATTGGCACTGTCGTGTACACTAAGAGCTGAATATGCTTCCTGCGCTTTACCAGTCAGCACACACTGCAACATTAAAGTGCGGTCAGAATCAGGCCAACTCCTAGCGTCAGCAACACGCTCAAACAACGAAAAGAATGTCTCGGGATCCCTTTCATTAAACTGAGGCAATAACCGTAAGTTCCCAACAATATCAAATGTCTCTGGGGCACGACCAAAAGAGGAACTACCCCTAGGTAAATCTGGATCACCTTCCCAAAACAAACTCTCCCCTGAGATCTTTCCTTCCCTAACCAACTCTATACGTTCTTGTTGCAACTTGATTTTAGCACGCTCCATATCTTGTTTAAATGCCAATTCCTTTTCATACTTTACACGATCATGCTCTAGCTTCTCACGATCATGCTCTAGCTTCTCACGATCATGCTCTAGCTTCTCACGATTACTTTGCCGATCATGCTCTAGCTGTAACAAAAGCAGTTCTTTCTGCTGTTCAAAAAGAAGACTACTTGGACTAACCGATGGAATGGCCATTGTAACGTTATGGGGAGACGACAAACTCTCAGCAGAGGCTGGCCCAGTGGTAACTTCAAGAATACCACTCTCCATCAGATTGGCCTTCAATATCAACCTAATAGAATTCTTTAGACGTTTATCACTAATCTCAACGTTGTAGTGTTCAGCGACCTTCAACAGCTGTTCTTTAGTACCTAAATCTAACAATTTCTCCGATGGAAAGCGAATGAATTCATCTATATAAGATGCCATAGTTACAACAAAAAACAAAACAAAAATTATCGCTCTTCCCCTCTGCTGAGCACACCAGACCATAACCCGAGAATTGACAATCACCCTGAGCACCACAGAAGAGATGAGATACGGAGCTTCCCCAAAACCTACAATAACTCAACCCTAGTCTTTGTGCAGATTTGCAGTGGGAATTTACGCACTGCACAAGGAAAAACTCCCCAGCATGCTGGTAAATTCCACCAAGCCACGGATGTGCCCCCGAGACAACTGCTCAGTCCACAGACACCACACAAAAATAAAACATTAACCATGCCCAACATATTCCAAAAAAAAATAAAACATGTCGCTAAGCCTATCAGGGGAAAAAAGCTATAGCTCCAGGTAGCAAGTTCCACTACCCTACCCAAATCTCCCACTGAGGTACACAGCCGATTACTCACCTCAGGCTGATGTCCCAACAGAAAGTAGAACAAACGTTTCCAGGCTAGGCAGGGCCTGGAAACTAACCATTATACTCTCTCCAACGCAGCACACAACCCAAACAACAAAGGCAACCAATACTGGGCCTATTAAACTCAAACACAATATACAAACAAACGTACATCCACGGTCTCCCAAACCAACAGTTCAAATATCCCGGACGAGCCCCCACTTGTCACGAACCGGCTCAAAGCCCGTAACAAAGGGAGACAACGTGGAGATAAGGAGTAACAAAAGATATATTTATTAACTAAAGCAACTAAGGAAAATGTACAATGATGTGTGTAATCAGTAATCAGTAGCGTAAGTGAGTGTTTTGCATGCATGAATGTGATAATGCAGGGTGTTGAAAGGTGCCAAAGCAAACAAACAAACAAACAAACAAACAAAAAGCCAACAAGAACCACCACACAATCTACAAATGTCTGCATGGAGAGAGTCTCCTCCATGAATGGGGAAGGGGTGTATTTATCCTGGGAAACACCTGGGCCCAGGTGTTTCCCATGTAGCTGACGACCCTCTCAACTCCGCCCACCGGCATCCTAATAAGGAAACAAGAACAAAGACAAAATACGGCAGACAGAGTGGGAGGGTCGTCACACAATGTTCCAACATCTAGTGGAAAGTCTTCCCAGAAGAGTGGGGGCTGTTATAGCAGCAAAGGGGGGACCAACTCCATATTAATGATTTTGGAATGAGATTTTTGATGAGCTGGTATCCACATACTTTTGGTCATGTAATCTTGTTTAAGTAGGCCTTAAAAATAACCTTCCCCACTTTGGTTCTTGGAAGTCAACAGTCCACATGCCACAAAGGAAAACTATCTTGATGATCAAAAATTCTCTCTCAAGTCTTTGATAGAGTTCTCACTTACATGGAATGAGAAATATTCAGCATCTCTTTTACCACCTGCCACATGTAGTTAAAGTGGCTTCCCTCCTTACTGACACAGTCACTTCCTACTGTATGTCTCTCAAACCAGGAAGTCACTATGGGTGTGACAGGCGCGGAGCCCACAGGCTATACACATCTCAAAGAACCATGGAGCCTTGTGGATTACAAACATCCATCTGATAATACATTATTGATGATTAAGTATGAGATTTATTTGTTACCAAGCCTGTCGCAGAAGCCCAGTTAGGTTAGTATTTACAGTGCATCTGTCTTAAAACTGTAGCAAACATAATTAATGATGGTCTAATCTCTCCACCAAGCCACAGAGTCCCCAAACACAACAACAACCTACCACTTTCCTTCTAGAACAATTACACCAAACAATTAGATGTTGTCACTTACAGCGGCAATTTGAGCAATTATGGAAAAACATCATATTTGAATGTTATCATCTCTTTTCTCGCAGAGGAAAACAATGATGGTTTCCCTACTATTGTTTTCGATAGTTCGCTCCAAGGATGTTTGTTGAGAGTAGCTACTGTACGTGTTTGGGAATATGTACGTGTGGTACGTGTCCAATTTGTGTAAATGTCTTCATTTATGTTTGTGTATTCTTCTCTCTTGTTTCTCCCACCAACACACACGTCTCGGTGGTACAGAGAGTGAATGAGTGTGTATCTCCTGCCTGCCTGGTCTCCTGCACCCTCACCCTGGTGCTGTTGTCTGGCTGTGTGTATGTATGTGAGCAGAAAGCTGAGCAGAGAGCTGTGTGTCAGTGATGTGCTCCTCATACCAAACGATCTGCCTGGAGCCACAGATGAAAGACATGGTCTGCATGGAAACCTACAGGGGCAGCCTCTGCTCTGTGTGTGTGTGTGTGTGTGTGTGTGTGTGTGTGTGTGTGTGTGTGTGTGTGTGTGTGTGTGTGTGTGTGTGTGTGTGTGTGTGTGTGCGCTAGTGCATGTGTGTGTACTATATTTCAAAATATATTATCAATATTTATTTGAAAATATAGCTTTGTTGCATGCATAAGAGTTCACTAAAACATGTTTGATAGTTTGGCCCCTGTCGACGTGTATGTATACTGTATGTCATTGTCATTCTATATACAGTTTATACAGTATCATACGGTTGATTAATAAGGTAAGTTACTGATAAAATTACAAAAACAACTAACAGTGTTGCAATACAAAACAATGCATACATAATACAAAACGTAAAAATAAAAAAATATCAGAACGAGCAATGTCAGAGTCTGGTATATACAGTATATAATGGTGTGTATATACAGTATATAGTGGTGTGTATATACAGTATATAATGGTGTGTATATACAGTATATAGTGGTGTGTATATACAGTATATAATGGTGTGTATTTACAGTATATAATGGTGTGTATTTACAGTATATAGTGGTGTGTATATACAGTATATAATGGTGTGTATTTACAGTATATAGTGGTGTGTACATACAGTATATAATGGTGTGTATATACAGTATATAGTGGTGTGTATATACAGTATATAATGGTGTGTATATACAGTATATAGTGGTGTGTATATACAGTATATAATGGTGTGTATTTACAGTATATAATGGTGTGTATTTACAGTATATAGTGGTGTGTATATACAGTATATAATGGTGTGTATTTACAGTATATAGTGGTGTGTATATACAGTATATAATGGTGTGTACATACAGTATATAGTGGTGTGTATATACAGTATATAATGGTGTGTATTTACAGTATATAATGGTGTGTATTTACAGTATATAGTGGTGTGTATATACAGTATATAATGGTGTGTATTTACAGTATATAGTGGTGTGTATATACAGTATATAATGGTGTGTACATACAGTATATAGTGGTGTGTATATACAGTATATAATGGTGTGTACTTACAGTATATAATGGGGTGTACATACAGAATATAATGGTGTGTACATACAGTATATAATGGTGTGTATATACAGTATATAATGGTGTGTATATACAGTGTATAATGGTGTGTACATACAGTTAATAGTGGTGTGTACATACAGTATATAATGGTGTGTACATACAGTATATAATGGTGTGTACATACAGTATATAATGGTGTGTACATACAGTATATAATGGTGTGTATATACAGTATATAATGGTGTGTATATACAGTATATAATGGTGTGTATATACAGTATATAATGGTGTGTATTTACTGTATATAATGGTGTGTATTTACAGTATATCATGGTGTGTATTTACAGTATATAGTGGTGTGTATATACAGTATGGACAGTATATAAGTAGAAAAGGTGTGTGCATAAGTAGTTACAGTATATAGGATGAGCCATGACTAGAATACAGTATATACACATATAAAGTGTGTAAAACAGTATGCAAACATTAGGGAAAGGAAATATCTACTCAGTTGAACAACTAAATGCATTTCATCTGAAATCTGTCATTTAACCCAACCCCTCTGAATCCGAGAGGTGCAGGGGACAGCAAAGTCCACATCATCTTTGCCCGGGGAGAAGTGGTTGGGGGTTAACTGCCTTGCTCAAGGGCAGAACAGCATATTTTTACACCTTGCCAGCTTGGGGATTCAAAACAGCGACCTTTTGGCTAATAGCCCAACACTCTTAACCGCTAGCCTAGCTGTGTTCAATTACTCTATGTGCATATGACAAAGTAGTCTCTAAGGTGCAGGGCAGAGTACCGCCTGGTAGCTGGCTAGAACACAGACTAAAGTTCAGGGCAGGGTACTGGGCTGAGGCCAGCTAGAACACTGACTAAAGTTCAGGGCAGGGTACTGGGCTGAGGCCAGCTAGAACACTGACTAAAGTTCAGGGCAGGGTACTAGGCTGAGGTCAGCTAGAATACTGACTAAATTTCAGGGCAGGGTACTAGGCTGAGGCCAGCTAGAACACTGACTAAAGTTCAGGGCAGGGTACTGGGCTGAGGCCAGCTAGAACACTGACTAAAGTTCAGGGCAGGGTATTGGGCTGAGACCAGCTAGAACAGAGACTAAAGTTCAGGGCAGGGTACTGGGCTGAGGCCAGCTAGAACACTGACTAAAGTTCAGGGCATGGTACTGGGCTGAGACCAGCTAGAACAGAGACTAAAGTTCAGGGCAGGGTACTGGGCTGAGACCAGCTAGAACACTGACTAATGTTCAGGGCAGGGTACTGGGCTGAGACCAGCTAGAACACTGACTAATGTTCAGGGCAGGGTACTGGGCTGAGACCAGCTAGAACACTGACTAAAGTTCAGGGCAGGGTACTGAGCGAAAGCCAGCTAGTGGTGACTATTTAACAGTCTGATGGCAGAAGCTGAAGTCTCTCTGTCCCAGTTTTGATGCACCTGTACTTTCTCCCCTTCAAGATGGTAGAGGGGTGAACAGGCCGTGGCTCAGGTCGCTGAGGTCCTTGATGATTCTCTTGGCCTTCCTGTGACACTGAGTGCTGTAGATGTCCTTATTAATTTACTTAAACTCCTATGTGACCAGGTACATTAACGGAGTACAGACTGACCTGAGATTACAGAGATGACAAAATAGAATACAAATTAATATTCAAATGATTGCTGAGGGAGGCAAAAACAGAGGAGCCTATTGAGAGTGAATGAGGTGAGAGAGAGAGATGGGTCTGGGTATATCTCCTAAGTGTGCATGGGAGAATGAGAGTGAGTGAATGTGGGTTCTATGCCAGGAGGCAGGGAGAGAGGGATGGAGGGAGGAGAGAAGGGTTGGTGGTGATATTGAAACTGATCATCTGCCATTTATCAAGTAACAGGGGACTCAAGATAAGTTTTCCACCTCGACTGAGTGGGAAGATGAATGGTGTGCAGGCGGCCTGGCTCAGAGGGATGGAATGATAAACACAGCCTCAGGTAACACACACATATAAATACACACACACACGCACACACACACACACACACACACACACACACACACACACACACACACACACACACACACACACACACACACACACACACACACACACACACACACACACACAACCCCCTCCATCTCTTCCACCGCTCACAGGGGTTGTCTGAGGAAACAGGTCCAGGGAGAGGGACTGGTTTCCTGGGTTCAAACATGCCCCTCTGGCCCCTCTCTAGTTCTGGTTGACAGGGACGGAGATAACGAGTGGCTGGCTGGTCGTCTGCATCATGCATGACCTTCACAAGACAGAAATAATTACACACACGCACGCACACAGACACAAATGTGCATGCACATAGAGTGCACTGTAAAACATATCCTGTAAAATGTACAGTAACTTACTGGCAGAACAGTACTACAGTACAGCTCCTGTAATAATTTTATGGTAATCCATTCTATGGTACTAAAAGTGTTACTGTAATCTAATTTACAGTAACATTTTACTGGAATGACCCATGCTGCTGCATATTACCCAGTATTCTTTGCAAGTTTCAATTTTTACATTTACATTCTGGTCATTTAGCAGGTGCTCTTGTCCTTAGCAACTTCCAGTAATTGTATTTATTAGGGATCCCCATGCCATCAACTACACTTAATGGGGTCCAAACACATTAAAGGCACTTACATTACACATAAAACAAAAGAAAACAGTAAATCATATGACATTATTACACCACTGCATATCTACAATACAAAATGTAAAATACCACCATACATATTACAATGTACGTGTGTAAAGTGTGTGTCTCTCTCTCTCTCTCTCTCTCTCTCTCTCTCTCTCTCTCTCTCTCTCTCTCTCTCTCTCTTCTCCTCTCTCTCCTCTCTCTCTCTCTCTCTCTCTCTCTCTCTCTCTCTCTCTCTCTCTCTCTCTTGTCACAGTCCCCACTGTTCCATTAGATGTATTTTCATCAGTTACCTGATGTGGAATAGAGTTCCATGTAGTCATGTCTCTATGTAGTACTGTGCACCTCCCATAGTCTGTTCTAGACTTGGAGATTGTTATGGGACCTCTGGTGACATGTCTTGTGGGGCATGTATGGGTGTGTGAGCTGTGTGCTAGTAGTTTAAACAGACAGCTCGGTGCATTCAGCTTGTCAACACTTCTTACGTAAACAAGTAGTGATGAGGTCAATCTTTCCTTCACACTCCATGAGAGATTGACATGCGTGTCATTAATTAGCACCCGTGTACATTTCAGGGCCAGCAGTGCTGCTCTGTTCTGAGCCAATTCTAATTTCCCTCTTTGTGCCACCTGACCACACGACTGAACAGTAGTCAAGGTGCGACAAAACTAGGGCCTGTAGGACCTGCCTTGTTGATAGTGTTGTTAAGAAGGTAGAAACTAGGGCCTGTAGGACCTGCCTTGTTGATAGTGTTGTTAAGAAGGTAGAAACTAGAGCCTGTAGGACCTGCCTTGTTGATAGTGTTGTTAAGAAGGTAGAAACTAGAGCCTGTAGGACCTGCCTTGTTGATAGTGTTGTTAAGAAGGTAGAAACTAGGGCCTGTAGGACCTGCCTTGTTGATAGTGTTGTTAAGAAGGTAGAAACTAGAGCCTGTAGGACCTGCCTTGTTGATAGTGTTGTTAAGAAGGTAGAAACTAGAGCCTGTAGGACCTGCCTTGTTGATAGTGTTGTTAAGAAGGTAGAAACTAGAGCCGGTAGGACCTGCCTTGTTGACAGTGTTGTTAAGAAGGTCGAACAGAGCTTTATTATGGACAGACTGCTCCCCATCTTAGCTACTGTTGTATCAACATGTTTTGACCAATACAGTTTACAATCCAGGGTTAGTCAATCAATCAAACAAATGCATTTATAAAGTCCTTCTTACATCAGTTGATGTCACAAAGTGCTGTACAGAAACCCAGTCTAAAACCCCAAACAGCAAGCAATGCAGGTTTAGAAGCACGGTGGCTAGGAAAACCTTCCTAGAAAGGTCGGAACCCAGGAAGAAACCTAGAGAGGAACCAAAGAGTGCATTCAACAAAGGTTCATTAGAAAAGCATATCACAACCATAGCAAGTGAAACGTTTCTGTAACAGTTGCTGAAAATGTTGTTGTAGTTTATTGGTCTTTAAAGTAATTGTAATTCAACAAGATATATTATTATATCTTGTTATATCTTGGGGCGATAGGTAGCCTAGTGGTTAGAGCGTTGGACTAGTAACGGAACGGTTGTAAGATTGAATCCCCGAGCTGAAAAGGTAAAAATTTGTTGTTCTAGCCCAGAACAAGGCAGTTAACCCACTGTTCCTAGGCTGTCACTGAAAATAAGAATTTGTTCTTAACTGACGTGCCTTGTTAAATAAAGGTTATACAAATAATAATATATCTTTGACTGTATCTGGATAGTGACAATACAATATTGAGGTATTCACAATAACCTGATGTCTGAACAATGAAACACAATACAGTAAAAGTGACTATTAAACTGTAAGAAAAACATTTATACAGTATTTTTTTTATATCACTTGCACTTCTAGAGCCCTAAACCAAGGCTTCCAAACGTGCCTTGATTACAGGGAAAACACATCAAATGGGCGTGGGTAAATATTAAACCATGAAATGGTTTCCGGATAGTGTTCCCTATATATACTGAACAAAAATATAAACGCAACATGTAAAGTGTTGGTCCCATTTTTCACAAGCTGAAAAATATATCCCAGATATTTTCCATACAAAAACTTATTTCTCTCACATTTTGTGCATACATTTGTTTACATCCCTTTAATGAGCTTTTCAACTTTGCCAAGATAATCCATCCACCTGACAGGTGTGGCATATCAAGACGCTGATTGAACAGCACGGTCATTACACAGGTGCACCTTGTGCTGGGGGCAGTAAAAGGCCTGTCTAAAATGTGCAGTTTTGTCACACAACACAATGCCACGGATGTCTCAATTCGACAGTGAGCTTGCAATTGGCACGCTGACCGTAGGAATTTCCACTAAAGCTGTTGCCAGAGAATATAATGTTAATATCTCTACCATAAACTGCCTCTAACATCTAACATATGTCCAACTGGCCTCACAACCGCAGAACATGTATAACCGCGCCAGCCCAGGACCTCCACACACAGGTTCTTCAGCTGCGGGATCACCTGAGACAAGCCAACCTGACAGCTGATGAAACTAAGGAGTATTTCTGTCTATAATAAAGCCTATTTGTGGGGAAAAACTCATTCTGATTTGCTGGGCATGGCTCTCAAGTGGGTGGGCCTGTTCACTCCCAGGCCCACCCATGACAGCACCCCTGCCCAGTAATGTGAACACCATAGATTAAGGCCTAATTAATTGATTTCAATAAACTGATTTCCTTATAGCCACTGCAACTCAGTAAAATATTTTAAATGGTTGGATGTTGCAATTATATTTTTGTTCAATACACATAGGTTTGGAGTCTTTCTGTCTTGGTTGGTCTGGTGGAGTGGTTGACGGTCTGTTTGTGTTGGGGGAGGGGAAGGGGCGAGGTCTGGCCTGGCAGTTGCTGGATGGAGGTAGCAGTCTTGGTTGGCCGGTGCTGTGTCAAAGGTTGGCGCTGGTGTTGGGGCTGGGACCAGTAAAACCTGGGTTGGTGCTGGCACCAGGGGTTGGCGCTGGGTTTGGTGTTGGCAACCTGGGAAAAAACAGGAATCGGGAACCCGGAACTGGGGATGGTTCTGGTTCTGTAGAGGGGAGGAAATACAACCTGAGGAGCAAGCAGACAGACAGACAAGAAAGTCCTAGACCCAGAGGTCAATGGTGGTACTCCCCTGCGGTCTGCTCGCTCTCGGTGAAGGTCTAGTTCATTGGTCCTTACTTTTTGCCACTTCTGGTGTGGCGATGAATGGTTCCTGGTTCTGGTTTGGCTCTGTGAGAGGGGATAAGCGTAGAGGGAGGAAGGGGATAGAGAGGGAGCAAGGGGATAGAGAGGGAGCAAGGGGATAGAGAGGGAGCGGGGGGGGGGGGGGGCAGGTCCATTGGCAGGCACTGGAGGACAGAGGGAACAAACAGGGCCCAGACACACCTGGACTCGGCACACTCACCAACAGTTGCTATGTTTGTTCAGTGTGAGTGCCTCTGTGTAGGCAGTTCTCTGTACGTACCGTGTGCCATCTATGGATGGATTCCCTCGTGGGGAGGCAACTATGAACAGCCTTCTGAAGAAAGTCCTTGTGTTCTGAGTGTGTTAAACGTTTGATACTTGCTGCCACTGATCTGTTCTCTACAGTATATAGCTGTAATTGTTAGGGAACCACTACCACATATCACTTAAATTGGTTCAGCACTCTCTCCAACTAATATAGCCTCTTAAAAGACACCTCAAAATAAATTGTTTTTTTTACTCTGTATTCTATAGTAATCTCTACTGTATTCCGTTTTAAGTGTCAGAAAGGGGGAAGGAGAAAAGTAGTTGAGTGTCATCCGCATAGAAAGGATGGGAGAGAACATGTGAGGATATAGCCGAGTGATTTGCAGTGGCGTATGTTCATGGATGCCAAGAGAAGCCAGGCTTCCCCAAAAAGTCACCAAGAAAAAAATAGAAAATAATGTATTTTTCATCTCTCTGTGATTTTAAAATGTTCCTTCAATTCGCAAGAGGCTGAATATATCTCATGGAGAAAGCATCTCTCTGTATGTGTAGGCCATATATCTGATGCTGTCTGGTCATAAACAGTATGACACTGTTGCTGCCCATAGCGTTGAATGCAAGGGAAGCCAGCGAACATTTGGCTTCCCTTGATAAAAAAAAGTTACAAATTATAGCCAATCAGCATTGAGCTAAACTGAGTGAGCGCAATGGTGAATGGTCCTGGCACAACAACAAAAAAGTGTCAAGGGAAGGCAGTTTGGATTCATTACAATCACGTCGCTTCAAGAGAAATACGTCATTGAAACAACTTGAATTGCCGCATCTCGTTGTGTTATTGTCCTCCGGTGGCTAGGTAGCTACAGAAGCAAAAAGTGTCTCTTTTCAAAATTAGCCATGGATGGAGATAGGGAATTGTACTGATGGTTTTACTTAATTCTCCATTCTGGCCATTTATTATAACGTCAACCATAAATTCAAAATCCATAAATTCATACATTGTGCCTCAAGGCATATGAACTAACAGGTAATAGAGCAAACAACGCAATTATCACATAATTAACACATACGTTGTAATATGTCTTTTTTCCCCTGGTTTGGCTTCCCCTGTGATTTTACCCATGCACCGCTACTGATGATTTGGTGTATAGAGAGAAGAAGAGAGGACCTAGAACCGAGCCCTGTGGGACACCAGTAGTGAGAGTATGTGGTGCAGACACAGATCCTCTCCATGTCACCTGGTAGGAGCAGCCTGCCAGGTAGGATGCAATCCAAGCGTGGGCAGAACCTGAGACACCCAGACCTGAGAGGGTGGAGAGGAGGATCTGATGGTTCACGGTGTTGAAGTTAGGTAGCCTAGCGGATAAGGAAGATGGACTAGTACCCGGAGTTTAGTTTTCCTCCATTTTCACTCAGCTGCCCACAGCCATGTTCTGTAAACTCGCAAAGAGTCACTCAGCCACGGAGCAGGAGGGGAGGGATTAGGGGACAGTGTGAGTCATAGGATGCGGAAAGGGAGAAGAGTAGGGTTGAAGAGGCAGAATCAGGAGTCAGGAGGGAGAAGGATTTATCAGAAGGGAGAGATAATAGAAGAGTAGAGAGTAGTGGGAGAAAGAGAGCAAAGATTGCAATGGCGCCTGACCATCTGGATGGGGGCTGAGTGGCTAGGGTTGGAGGAAAGGGAGACCGGAAAAGGAAACAAAGTAGTGATCTGAGCTGAAGAGGGGTTGCAGTGAGATTAGTAGGCGAACAGACTAGTAAAGATGAGGTCAAGCATATTCCCTGCCTTGTGAGTTGCAGGGGATTGGGAAAGAGTGAGGTCAAGAGTCAAGGAGGGGAAAGAGAGAGTTGGAAAGAAATTCATCTAAGGCATACTTCGGGAGGAAATGTGCTTATTAAGGTGTCAAGCTCATTGAGGAACTCTACAAGGGCAATGTTAAGCTTGAGTGAACAAGTGACAATGACAGCATGAAATTCATATGAGCAGATGGACAGGTGAGAGAGGGAGAAAAGAGAACATCTCCACTTAGGAGAAATGAGTAGCCCTGTGTCACCACCTCAATGACCAGATGCTCTTGGACTATGAGAGAACAAGTAGTCTGGTTAAGATTGAGCAGCAGTGTTCTCTGGGATGATCCATGTCTCCGTCAGGGCCAAAAAGTCAAGGGACTGAAGGGCAGAATAAGCTGAAATGAACACAGCGTTCTTGACCTCAGATCAGAAGTACAAACACAAATTGCTAATTGCCTAGCAGAGGTGAATGGCACACTTCCCTGTACTAATTACTGATTGCCTAGGAGAGGAAAAACCACTCCCCCTCCAATACAGTCGCTGATTACCAAAACAAGTCACAAATGGCCAACAATCATCTGCAAGTTATGAGTCGTAAGCAGTTTACACACTAGGAAGACATGCAGCACTTAAAGTAGATGGCCCTAGCTAACAAATAAACAGTACTAGGCAACATATAAAGACACAAATTATACCTCTCACTCCTGGAGATACCAGGAGTCATCTAGCTGTATAATAGCTCACCTGCGGCACTGAGCCTTTTTCCTAAATGTTTTATGAGTTGGAGAACACATTGGGAGGGATCTGAGACCATTCATCCATACAGAATCTTTCCAGATCCTTGATAACCTTCATCTGCTCTTCAACTCAAACCACAGGTTTTCAATTGGTTTCAGGACTGGAGACTTTTGATTTTGTGGCCAATTAACCATTTCTTTGTTGATTTTTATGTGTGCTTGGGGTTATTGTCTTGCTGGAAGATCCACTTACGGGCAAGTTTCAGCTTCCTGGCAGAAGCAACCAGGTGTTTGGGTAAAATCTCCTGGTACTGGGTAAAGTTAATGATGCCGTTGACCTTAACAAGGCCCCAGGACCAGTGGAAGCAAAGTAGTCCAATAACATCAAAGCTCCCCACCACAGTATTTTACAGTAGGTATGGGGTTCTTTTCTGGTCATGCATTCTCATTCGCCACTTTTATATGTTTACATATCCTACATTACTCATCTCATATGTATATACTGTACTCTATACCATCCACTATCTTGCCTATGCCATTCTATACCATCACTCATTCATATATTTTTTTATGTACATTCTTATTCATTAATTTACACTTGTGTGTATAAGGTAATTGTTGTGAAATTGTTAGGTTAGATTACTCGTTGGATATCAAATCAAAATCAAATAAAATGTATTTATATAGCCCTTCGGACATCAGCTGATATCTCAAAGTGCTGTACAGAAACCCAGCCTAAAACCCCAAACAGCAAGCAATGCAGGTGTAGAAGCATGTTGGCTTTTCACAGCCGATCGTTAAGAGTATCTCTACCACTCCTGCTGTCTCTAGAGAGTTGAAAACAGCATGTCTGGGACAGGTAGCACGTCCGGTGAACAGGTCAGGATTCCATAGCCGCAGGCAGAACAGTTGAAACTGGAGCAGCGGCCAGGTGGACTGGGGACAGCAAGGAGTCTACATATTTGGATATTACTGCATTGTCGGATCTAGAAGCACAAGGATTTCGCTACACTCGCATTAACATCTGCTAACCATGTGAATGTGACAAATAAAATGTGATTTGATTTGGATGCCAAACCCACTACAGGTGTGCGAGGCCAAAGAGCTATATTGTCAAGTCATCTGCCCAAAGCAGCGGTTCTAATCCAAGTGCCAATAATGTTTAACAAACTTCAGGTTTTTTCATTTTTTTTTTGAAGAGTGCAGTCAATAAGTGCAGACAAAGGATATCAAGGATTACACAAGTATTCTGTAGGGTGGAATGGTCCAAGATCCCTCCCACTGTGTTCTCCAACACTTAAAACATTTTAGAAAAAGGATCTGTCTCCTTCTCTTATCTCTCTCTGTCTTTCTCTCCCTCCCTCCCACCCCACAAACGCATGCACACACGCGCGCGCGCACACACACACACACACGCACACACAAAAACACACGAGCGGTGTCTGGTCAGGCAGGTCTAACGCAGTTCTGCAGTATACAGTAATCAGTGTCAGAGTCGTGGAGCGTGATAAAACCCTCACCACTGAAATCTCAATCACGGGATGGGATCTGAAGATGCAGTGAGGGAGAGGGCACAGAGCCTGTGGTTGAGAGAGCTTGTATGTGTGTGTATGTGATTGTGTGTGTACGTGCGCGCGCGCGTGTGTGTGTAACAGAGAGAACGAGAGAGATATTTTGATTTATGATGTCACACTTTAATTTAACTAGGTGTGTGTCCTTAGTGTGCATATAATTGTGTATAGACAAACACACTAATTCCCCCTACTTTTTATATTAAATTATAGTGAAGTAGATTTCTGGAAACCAGATGGCATTCTCTTCTGATGTAAAAACAAGGCTATTGGATAACAATAAATGTGTGTTCGTTACCGTCTCTGTCCCCTGTGCCGGGTCAATAACACCATTTAACATCCCTGACCAGGATCTATTACGGCTGATGAGAAGCAGGTATTACAACGATGAGAGATGTAAAACATATGGTCTGTTCCTGGGCCATTTTTTACTGTAGTCCTGGGTGGTTATGACAGCATCCTGTGGCCATGACCCAGGACAGGGAGTAAACAAACAAACATTTGACCAACTGGGGACATTGTGATAGTCCCCCACAATGTAAAATGCTATTTCTACAGGGTTTAGGGTTAAGGTGAATTAGGGTTAGGGGTTAGAATTAGGTTTAGGGTTAGGAGTTAGGGTTAGGAGCTAGGGTTAAGGTTAGGTTTTGGGGTTAGGGTTGGGGGTTAGGAAAAGAAGGATTTTGAATTGTGTGTCCCCACAAGGTTAGTTAAACAAGACTGTATATATATGTGCACAGCAAATTCTCGTGTAAAAAATTATAATTAACGCTTTGAGTGTTGAGTCTGTGGACCCATATAGACACAGGAACAGTTATTTAAACAGAGTGCCTTGCTTTTCATGTAAACTGTATTTGCTGTATTTGTTAGTGACAGAGATCTGGTTGTTGTATTCATCCTTTTTCGTCCCTATGGACTTCACCAAGTGATAGCCTAAGCGATAATTATTCACTGTAATTTTCAACCTCTCCTTGTCCCAGTCTGTAATCCCCACGTCTTGAAATGACTACCATCATTCCTGTTCCTAAGAACTCTAAGGTTTCATGCCACAATGACTATCACCCTGTAGCTCTCACATCTGTAATCATGAAGTGCTTTGAAAGGATGGTTATGGCAAACATCAACTCTGTCATCCCAGACACCCTAGCCCCACCCCAATTTGCTTACCTTCCTAACAGATCCATAGACCACACAATCTCAATTGCCCTCCCAAACCCACCCATGGCTGAGCCCCTGCCCAGTCATGAAGTCCATAGATTAGGGCCAAATTAATTTATTTCAATTGACTGATTTCCTTACATGAACTGCAACTCAGTAAAATCACAAAAATTGTTGGATGTTGAGTTTATATTTGTGGTCAGTATATTTTGAGGAACCTATATAGCACTAACTCTAGTTTTACCCTGATACAGGGACCTGAAACTCATACACGTCCCTTTGCACCAAAACCACGCCCATCATTATCATATTTCCCAGCATGCTCTATTGCAGGTTGATATTTATAATTGTTTGTTTCAATTTCAATGTTTGTGCATTTACATTGATTAATTAAATTATCTTATGCTTCTCAAATATAGATTACAAAATGTTTCTAAACTATTCCAATATTTTAATTTCGATTTATTGCACCCGTTACTGAAATAGTTGATCTAGTTTAGATGCTTTCATTAGTCTATTAGTTTAGAGTGTTTGGCCTTGGCAGTCATTTTGAACACAAGTTGATAAAACAATTAAGTATTCCACATGTTCTTTTAGAATTACATATCACCTTGAAGAACCATTGTAATATGGCTTGCAGTCTTGATGTACCCTGTGAACCGTGAGTGTTAGGTTTTGATTATTACCTTTAGATACACGTACAGACTTGTACCCCAGTTCCATACCTCAGGCTTCCTCAGAATGGCAAGTAGGGTTGCACATTTCTGGTGACCTGGTTGAAGGATTTCAGAATTCTTGCTTCAGTTTCCAGTGGAACTTCTACCTAAATCATTTAACCCCCTAGTCTGGAGAGCCTTTTGAAGTCGGCACTGTCAATGTGCCAATTTCTGTTTGGTAGCGTGTGAACCATTTGGGCTACAAACGAATAGGACCCCAAATGTGGAAAGGGGAGATTTTCTCGAACACAACGTTGTTCTCAGTTTTGCTCTACATCCCCCACATGTGACACGGGACTTTTAAGAAAAGAAAAAAAGACTGGAAGTATGGAGGTAGTTTTATGCATTCCCAAAGAAAGGGGTTAAATATGTGTAGAACAAGTTATTTTTTGTATCTACTAGATTTAGGACAGACACATCACAACCTTTTCTTGAGGTGTATTTGCTTACTGTCCTTTTTGTCATTAAAGATGTTGTTATTCAATGCGTTTCTATGGGTTTAGTAATGAAGGCCAAAACCAATATTTATAAAACAATTTTTATTTTTATTTTTTGGTTATCTTTAAGAGATCAAAAAATTCAAAACCAAATAGCTGAACAATACAATTGTTTAGAACCATACAATCACCATCTTAAGACAATTACATATATCTGTTTAGCACCCTACTACAAAATGTCTTATCGACTCTAAAGACTTAACTGTAACAAACATTGGAGTAAAAATCAAATAAAAATCAAATACATTTTTGGATATGTTAAAAAAAACGTTTCTTATTTATTTTTGTGCATAAGATTAATCAATCAATCAATGTACATGCGCAAACATAGATAATGAAACAAACAATTAAAGAAATTCGACCTCACTAGAGCATCCTGGGAAATATGATAATGAGGGGTGTGGTTTTGGTTGAAAGTGAATGTGTATGGGATTCAGGTCCCTTTATTAGGGTAAAACAAGAACTTCAAAATAAGGCCATATGAATACGTATGTTATTGTGTTAAAGGTCCCAAACAGTCATCCTGATTCCCATGTAAAATAGCCTTTTGAGTGACTAAAATATCACCCATATTGTTTACTTTGGATATAAATTATCAGACATTTCTCTCATTTATAACTACCAGGAAGTATGAAAAGACAGGCTGAGTGGGCGGGGAATTTACATTAATGAGCTTGCCTTGACTGACAGCTCTTGTGTCTCACACAGCAGCACTGTGTTGACTGATGGATGTGTTGACTTGACAACTGCACTATACACACACACGTACACATTACTTTTGTATTGTAGATATGTGGTAGTGGTGGAGTAGGGGCCTGAGGGCACACAGTGTGTTGTGAAATCTGTGAATGCTGCCTGCAGCTAATGGGGATTCTTAATAAATACAAATACAAACTCTGTCAAAGGTTTGAATGACCCTTTCCCCCTTTTGTTCCATGCTGGCTGAAGGCCATGCTAGCTAGTAACTAGCTAACACCAGACACAGATGAAGACCTAGGTAGACAGGAACTAGCTAACACCAAACACAGATGAAGACCTAGCTAACCAGTAACTAGCTAACACCAGACACAGATGAAGACTAAGGTAGACAGGAACTAGCTAACACCAGACACAGATGAAGACTAAGCTAGACAGTAACTAGCTAACACCAAACACAGATGAAGACCTAGCTAACCAGTAACTAGCTAACACCAGACACAGATGAAGACCTAGGTAGACAGGAACTAGCTAACACCAGACACAGATGAAGACTAAGCTAGACAGTAACTAGCTAACACCAGACACAGATGAAGACCTAGCTAGACAGGAACTAGCTAATACCAGACACAGATGAAGACCTAGCTAGACAGGAACTTGCTAACACCAGACACAGATGAAGACTAAGCTAGACAGTAACTAGCTAACACCAGACACAGATGAAGACCTAGCTAGACAGGAACTAGCTAACACCAGACAAAGATGAATACCTAGCTAGACAAGAACTAGCTAACACCAGACACAGATGAAGACCTAGCTAGACAGGGACTAGCTAACACCAGACACAGATGAAGACTAAGCTAGACAGTAACTAGCTAACACCAGCCACAGATGAAGACTAAGCTTGACAGGAACTAGCTAACAACAGACACAGATGAAGACTAAGCTAGACAGGAACTAGCTAACACCAGACACAGATGAAGACTAAGCTAGACAGGAACTAGCTAACACCAGACACAGATGAAGACCTAGCTAGACAGTAACTAGCTAACACCAGACACAGATGAAGACCTAGCTAGACAGTAACTAGCTAACACCAGACACAGATGAAGACCAAGCTAGACAGTAACTAGCTAACACCAGACACAGATGAAGACCTAGCTAGACAGTAACTAGCTAACACCAGACACAGATGAAGACCTAGCTAGACAGTAACTAGCTAACACCAGACACAGATGAAGACCTAGCTAGACAGTAACTAGCTAACACCAAACACAGATGAAGACCTAGCTAACCAGTAACTAGCTAACACAAGACACAGATGAAGACTAAGCTAGCCAGTAACTAGCTAACACCAGACACAGATGAAGACCTAGCTAGACAGTAACTAGCTAACACCAAACACAGATGAAGACCTAGCTAACCAGTAACTAGCTAACACAAGACACAGATGAAGACTAAGCTAGCCAGTAACTAGCTAACACCAGACACAGATGAAGACCTAGCTAGACAGTAACTAGCTAACACCAGACACATATGAAGACTAAGCTAGCCAGTAACTAGCTGACACCAGACACAGATGAAGACCTAGCTAGACAGTAACTAGCTAACACCCGACACAGATGAAGACCTAGCTAGACAGTAACTAGCTAACACCAGACGCAGATGAAGACCTAGCTAGACAGTAACTAGCTAACACCAGGCACATATGAAAGGGGAAACATATAAGTATCTTTGCGATAGATTAATAACCTATTAATCAATTTTTTTCTGAAACCCTACAGTAAACTATTGGCACCAGTAGAGTAGCTACTGAGAGCTTTAGGGTGATGTCACTCTATTCCCTGAATAATCCTTCCTCCTGAACCAGTGACTTCACAATGAAACCTTATCAATGTAGAAAACAAGTCATTTTTCATACATTGAGCTGTTTTTTTTCATTTGCTTAAATATATTATATTTGAATAACATAACTACTTAACAAGTCACTTGGGGAACTTCACATTTCAATTTGTAGATGACTGCAACAACCATGACTCTGTCACTAACAAACACAGTCATGGGTGGTAACTCTACGATTTACCTAAAAGGCATGGCACTACCTAAAAGGCATGGAAATATTTTATTAAGGCGTTACAATAAGCAGTGTCAATTTAACACTGTTCCAGTATCTACAGTATATATAATCTATATATAACAATGTTCCGATATCACAGACTCAACACTTTTGGTGTTGATTTAACACTCTATTTATTTAGCTTTTAACACTGCGTAATTATCTTTGTTTGTAAGAGTTAGAGAGTGGGTGCGTTCGAGTGATAAGGCTAAAGCAACCGACTGTTGAGGAGGGAGGTCGGGGCAGGTGCATCTGTGACAGCTCAAAGTCTAACAGTAATGTATTTTTCCAACAGCAAGGCTCAGATCCACATGGCAGTGATGCCATTGTTTATAAAAAGTGTTTCTTTTTTTATGTCGAAATAAACAAGTCTGTAACCCCAATATCTCAACAACTGAGATCATATGTGTGTGTACATTGTATAATCAATTAGTGAGCGAGAGCCTTAAATATGACTTTAATTTGTATCCACTGTATGAATCGACTTGACAAAAGCGATCCAATCGAACGCGACCAGTGTGTATACAGTATATGTGTGCGTTCATGCGTACCACATAGAATCTGTGTGTGTATGTGTACATGTTTTCCTGTGTGTGTGTGTGTGTGTGTGTGTGTGTGTGTGTTTGTGCGTGTGCGTGTGTGTGTGTCTGTGTGTGTGTGTGTGTGTGTATACACATGCCTCTGTGTGTGTGTTCGAGAGAGACCTCTATCAAAGTTCAGGCCATTTAATAATGTATTTATTTTTTTCCACTGATGCAACCAGAGCCTCCTGGGTACCTAATGGCTCTCACCATGTTTAACCCTGGGCTGGCCAGGGTCTGGCCCCTGTCTCTGTTATTAACAATCCTTGTATGGATACAGCTCCCCCGAGTTCTATGGAGGATACAGGCTCAATAAGGCCTTTCCTGGAAGACCCCTCCAAGCACACTCCACATGGGTTCTACTTCCTCTTGTCTTCTCCTCTCTTCTTTCTTATGTTCACTAGTGTTGTCTGGTGTGTTTGTGTATTTGTGGTTGGAGGGGAATGTGTGTGTGTGTGTGTGTGTGTCTGTGCCTGTAAAATACAACAATCCAAAACTGGATTAGAGTGTGGATACAACTTCTTCCAACTCTATAATATTGCAGGCTGCTCCACCTGGGACGCTGCCTGGTGGAACTTCATTCCACACTGAGCTGAAAAAAATACCACCAGTCCCACAGAGACTTGCACAGGGTGTTAATTAAGGTGAACACTCTGGGCAGCTCTACAGGGAAGAACACAGTACACCATCAAGACATTTATTTACTCTACTTCACAGCTCTACTGTGAGATTGCATGGGGTGATATTTTAACAGTTTAAAAAAGCATTGCATTTGTGAAAACTCAATTACTTATGAATGATAGTCAGAGTGGAACTTATATCAAAAAGAGTTTGAAATGGATCATACTGCTGATTTCATCATGTATTACCATTAATAAATTGCAGACCCACATATTGTCAATCTTGGAAAGTATTGGGCGTGATAAGACCTCTTACAAAACCAACAACACTTTTTGCCATCAATGCTTAGGTTGGTGAGAGAGAGAGAGAGCGCGAGCAATTCTTTATGGTTTTATCACACTACTTTCCACCTTATTCAATTCAACTTTGTTGGTTGACCTTTGACTCAGTTTGTTTCCTGATAAACCGTTCGTGAGATTCCTATTAGTTTGTAGCCCAAACGGTTTGGATGCTCCAGACAAAAGTTGGCAAATCGGCGGTACCGACTTCAGACGAGTCCCATGGGGCTTGTGGGAGTCGAAAAGATAAATGGAGAACGCCATCGTGTTTGTGACAGTCTCATTTTCCCATTGAGTGGTCATATTAGTTTGGACGCTATTGACATTTTCGTGAGAAGAACAATTTTCAAGATGTCTCACGGTCTTACAAACACTGCGGGTGCCTGGCCACCTTCCACCCCAGATCGGAAGGCCAACATAGGAGGATGCGGTGGATTGAGATGCAGCCCACTCAGTCTAGTTTAAACAGACGGATTTTGATAGTTTTTTTTTTAATGTTACTTAGATTGACGCACAGTTACGTCAAGGATAGTTTTATTTTATTTATTTATTACGGATCCGCATTAGCTGCTGCCAAGGCTCTTCCTACGGTCCAAACAAGATTAAGACAACTAGGCCTACATATAAGAAAATACATAACACAACACATTGTTACACCACTACTCTACTAACACAGACACTACATGACCAAAAGTACGTGGACACCTGCTCGTCGAACATCTCTTTCCAAAATAATGGGCATTAAAATGGAGTTGGTCCCCACTTGCTGCTATAACAGCAGTGGGGACCAGCCTTCTGGGAAGGCTTTCCACTAGATGTTGGAACATTGCTGCGGGGATTTGCTTCCATTCAGCCACAAGGGCATTAGTAAGGTCGGGCACTGATGGTGGGCGTTTAGGCCTGGCTCGCAGTCGGCGTTCCAATCATCCTAAGGTGTTCGATGGGGTTGAAGTCAGGGCTGTGAACAGGCCAGTCAAGTTCTTCCAAACTAATCTAGACAAACCATTATATGGACCTTGCTTTGTGCATGGCATGGGGGCATTGTCATTTTGAAACAGGAAAGGGTCTTTCCCAAACTGTTGCCACAAAGTTGGAAGCACAGAATCGTCTAGAATGTCATTGTATGCTGTAGCTTTAAGATTTCCCTTCACTAGAACTAAGGGGCCTAGCCCGAACCGTGAAAAACAGCCCCAGATCATTATTCCTCCAGGTAGGCATCTGCCAAATCCAGATTAGTCGGTCGGACTGCCAGATGGAGATGCGTGATTCATGACTCCAGAGAACGTGTTTTCACTGCTTCAGAGTCCAATGGCAGCGAGTTTTACACCACTCCAGCTGACGCTTGGCATTGCGCATGGTGATCTTAGGCTTGTGTGCGTCTGCGCGTTGCTTCCAGAGACCGTTTGGAACTTGGTAGTGAGTGTTGCAACTGAGGAGAGACAATTTTTATGTGCTATGCACTTCAGCCCTCGGCGGTCCTACTCTGTGAGCTTTTGTGGCCTACTACTACGTGGCTGAGCTGTTGTTGCTCCTAGACGTTTCCAATTCACAATAACTGCCCTTACAGTTAACTGTGGCAGCTCTAGCAGGGCACAGATTTGAAGAACTGACTTGTTGTAAAGATGGCATGCTATGACGGTGCCATGTTGAAAGTTACTGAGCGCTGCAGTAAGGCCATGTTACTGTCAATGTTTGTCTATGGAGATTGCATGGCTCTGTGCTCAATTTTATACACATGTCATCAACGGGTGTAGCTGAAATAGCTGAATCCACTAATATGAACGGGTTTCAAAATACTTAAGTACATGTAGTGTATCTACAATACAACATGTATAATTCCACAATAAAACAATACTACAACATTACAGTATACATCTGTGTAGTGTGCATGTTTTAGCCTGTGTGTGTGTGTCTCTCTCTTCACAATCCGCATTGTTTCATAAGGTCTAGTTTTATCTGTTTTTTTTATTGGATTTTACTGCTTGCTGTACTGACCATGTGTACTGACCATGTGAGTACTGACCATGTGAGTACTGACCATGTGAGTTCTGACCATGTGAGTACTGACCGTGTGAGTTCTGACCATGTGTGTACTGACCATGTGAGTACTGACCATGTGAGTTCTGACCATGTGAGTACTGACCATGTGAGTACTGACCGTGTGAGTTCTGACCATGTGTGTACTGACCATGTGAGTACTGACCATGTGAGTTCTGACCATGTGAGTACTGACCATGTGTGTACTGACCATGTGAGTTCTGACCATGTGAGTACTGACCATGTGAGTTATGACCATGTGAGTACTGACCATGTGAGTACTGACCATGTGAGTTCTGACCATGTGAGTACTGACCATGTGAGTTCTGACCATGTGAGTACTGACCGTGTGAGTTCTGACCATGTGTGTACTGACCATGTGAGTACTGACCATGTGAGTTCTGACCATGTGAGTACTGACCATGTGTGTACTGACCATGTGAGTTCTGACCATGTGAGTACTGACCATGTGAGTTCTGACCATGTGAGTACTGACCATGTGAGTACTGACCATGTGAGTTCTGACCATGTGAGTACTGACCATGTGAGTTCTGACCATGTGAGTACTGACCATGTGAGTACTGACCATGTGAGTTCTGACCATGTGAGTACTGACCATGTGTGTACTGACCGTGTGAGTACTGACCGTGTGAGTACTGACCGTGTGAGTACTGACCGTGTGTGTACTGACCGTGTGAGTTCTGACCGTGTGAGTTCTGACCGTGTGAGTACTGACCGTGTGAGTACTGACCGTGTGAGTACTGACCATGTGAGTTCCAGTTAGAAAAGAAAGAAGAAGGCATTTGATAATCAAAGACTGATGGTGAGTTTTATGTAATATGTAAAAGTGTATTTTTTTAAAATTGAAATTGTTAGTATTCCTATTCAAAATGTGCTTGAATGAAATGGATATCATCAACGTATTGTTTATTTATGAAGTTGCTGTCTAAGTTATGTTATAATAGCAAAGAAAGCCAACTCCTCTGCAATGTAGTTGTTTGTATAGCCCATACGCAATTACAGGTCTGTTCAGTGCTATAGTATAGTATCCCCCCCGATACCACCATAGTATCCCCCTGATACCACCATAGTATCCCCCCGATACCACAATAGTATCCCCCGATACCATAGTATCCCCCCCGATACCACCATAGTATCCCGCGATACCACCATAGTATCCCCCCGATACCACCATAGTATCCCCCGGATACCACCATAGTATCCCCCCGATACCACCATAGTATCCCCCCGATACCACCATAGTATCCCCCCGATACCACCATAGTATCCCCCCGATAACACCATAGTATCCCCCCTGATACCACCATAGTATCCCCCCGATACCACCATAGTATCCCCCCCAATACCACCATAGTATCCCCCCGATACCACCTTAGTATCCCCCCGATACCACCATAGTATCCCCCAGATACCACCATAGTATCCCCCCGATACCACCATAGTATCCCCCCGATACCACCTTAGTATCCCCCCGATACCACCATAGTATCCCCTCGATACCACCATAGTATCCCCCCGATACCACCTTAGTATCCCCCCGATACCACCTTAGTATCCCCCCGATACCACCTTAGTATCCCCCCGATACCACCATAGTATCCCCCCGATACCACCATAGTATCCCCCCGATACCACCATAGTATCCCCCCGATACCACCATAGTATCCCCCCGATACCACCATAGTATCCCCCCGATACCACCTTAGTATCCCCCCGATACACCATAGTGTCCCTCCCGATACCACCTTAGTATCCCCCCGATACCACCATAGTATCCCCCCGATACCACCATAGTATCCCCCCGATACCACCATAGTATCCCCCCGATACCACCTTAGTATCCCCCCGATACCACCATAGTGTCCCTCCCGATACCACCTTAGTATCCCCCCGATACCACCATAGTATCCCCCCGATACCACCATAGTGTCCCTCCCGATACCACCTTAGTATCCCCCCGATAGCACCATAGTATCCCCCCGATACCACCATAGTATCCCCCCGATACCACCTTAGTATCCCCCCGATACCACCATAGTATCCCCCCGATACCACCTTAGTATCCCCCCGATACCACCATAGTATCCCCCCGATACCACCATAGTATCCCCCCGATACCACCTTAGTATCCCCCCGATACCACCATAGTGTCCCTCCCGATACCACCTTAGTATCCCCCCGATAGCACCATAGTATCCCCCCCGATACATCACAACTTGTTTTTGTAAGAAACGTCGACAAGCTGAATACACCAAGCTATCTGATGTATTGTTGCCTCTACCTTCTTGCCCTTTGTGGTGTTGTCTGTGCTCAATAATGTTTGTACCATGTTTTGTGCTGCTACAATGTTGTGCTGCTACCATGTTGTCTTGCTACCATGTTGTTGTCATGTGTTTCTGCCTTGCTGGGTTGTTGTCTTAGGTCTCTCTTTATGTAGTGTTGTGTTATCTCTCTTGTCGTGATGTGTGTTTTGTGCTATGTTTTAATTGTTTTATTTATTTTAAATCCCAGTCCCTGTCCCCGCATGAGGCCTTCTGCCTTTTGGTAGGCCGTCATTGTAAATAACAATTAGTTCTTAACTGACTTGCCTTGTTAAATAAAGGTGAGATAAAATTAAATATCTGTTTAAACTACTAGCACACAACTCGGAAACCTATGCATACCCCACAAGACATGTCACCAGAGATCTCTTCATAATGGGGCGGCAGGAAGTCTAGTGGTTAGAGTGTTGGACTTGTAACCGAAAGCTTGCAAGATTGAATCCCTGAGCTGACGTTCCTAGGCCGTCATTGAAAATAAGAATTTGTCCTTAACTGACTTGCCTCGTTAAATAAAGGTAAAATATATATTTTTTTAAATCCCCAAATCCAGAACAGACTATGGGAGGCGCACAGTACTACAGAGAGCCATGGCTACATGGAACTCTATTCCACATCAGGTAACTGATGCAAGCAGTAGTAAAAGATAAATGAATGATAATACATCTTGTGGAACAGTCTCGACTGTGAAGAAACACACCCGCAGGTACAGACACACCCATTGTTGTATCATGTCTTATACATTTTGTATTGTTGATATGTAGTGGTGTAATAATGTTCAAAAATGTACTGTTTTATCTTTTGTTTTATATGTGATGTAAGTGCCTTAATGTGTTTGGACCCCAGGAAGAGTAGCTCCTGCCTTGGCAACAGCTAATGGGGATCCCTGAGAAATGCAATACCTATGCATTCTTGTACGCACTGTATGATTGTGTACATTGTGTGTATGATAGCAGCCATCTACATTACATGCCTGGTAGTAGATTCAAATGTTTCTGAGATACTGTACACATCGCTCTCCTCCTCTGCTGGTTCAATATGTAAATTTCCCCACTCGACTCTCCCACTTCACTGTAAACTAGATTAAAGTTCCCCTATACTGCTGAGGAATTACCCCAGTTCATCGCTATTTTACAAGCAAGTCAACATTTATTGGGATGCATCTTTTCCTGGAGGCAGCGCTGAGCGATTTCCACTAGACGGGCGAGCTGCAAAGTAAAAATTTGCTTAGGCCTATATAGTAAAAATGTATGAAAACACAAATGTGCATTTTGGTCTTAATTTAAGGTTAGGATTAGGCATAAGATTAGCAGTGTAGTTAAAGTTAGGGATTGATTCAGAGAACGGCTCATAATAATTCCTGGAACGGAGTAAATGGAATGGCATCCAGGAGGCTGAAGAAATGTCTTGTCACCAAAAACACTCTCAAACTTTTACAGATGCACAATCGAGAGCATCCTGTCGGGCTGTATCACCACCTGGTACGGCAACTGCTCCGCCCACAACCGTAAGGCTCTCCAGAGGGTAGTGAGGCCTGCACAATGCATCACCGGGGGCAAAATACCTGCCCTCCAGGACACCTACACCACCCGATGTCACGGGAAGGCCAAAAAGATCATCAAGGACAACAACCACACGAGCCACTGCCTGTTCACCCCGCTATCATCCAGAAGGCGAGGTCAGTACAGGTGCATCAAAGCTGGGACCGAGAGACTGAAAAACAGCTTCTATCTCACGGCCATCAGACTGTTAACAGCCACCACTAACATTGTGTGGCTGCTGCCCAAATCTCTAGCCACTTAATAATAAAAAAATTGATGTAATAAATGTATCACTAGTCACTTTAAACAATGACATTTTATATAATGTTTACATAACCAACATAACTCATCTCATTTGTATATACTGTGCTCTATACCATCTACTGCGTCTTGCCTATGCCGTTCAGCCATCGCTCATCCATATATTTATATGTACATATTCTTATTCATTTCTTTACACTTGTGTGTATAAGGTAGTTGTAGTGAAATTGTTAGATTACTTGTTAGATATTACTGCATGGTCGGAACTAGAAGCACAAGCATTTCGCTACACTCGTAATAACATCTGCTAACCATGTGTATGTGACCAATACAATTTGATTTGATTGGATTTTGAATGGAAACCATGTGTTTGATGTATTTGATACCATTCCACCCATTCCGGTCCAGCCATTACCATGAGCCTGTCCTCCCCAATTAAGGTGCCACCAACCTCCTGTGGTTAGGTTTAAAATCCAATTGTATTACTTTGTGGCTGTGCCAGCTAGACTACCCTGAGTTGCCTCCAGTACATGAGTCATCCCAATAAATGCCAACCTGCATTTAACATGGCAGCAGTTGAACGATCTTGCTCGCTCCTCCGAGATACAGGGCAAATTTATCAAGTGAATATAGACATCCATAGCATGCAGGGGAGCGACACGGTTACGGTTGCTGACACATTCAATCACATCGCTGGAATAAGCCCCTATCTCTATTTTTCTTCATCACTCGGATGCAAATAAAAGACATCAATCAAGCAGTATGACTGCCCTCAGCAGATAACTAACTGTTAGCATAGTGATTGCCTTGCAGACGCAACTCACGCTGTGGTCATGTTCAGGGGCTCACAGTTGGTTAGCCAGCTGACCAGTTTTGTCTGGCCAGTGTGTGCATTTGTGTGTGTGTGTGTACATAACGATATGCATGTGTTAAATCTCTGTTGCATCCCAAAAAAACTGAAGTATTGACAAATTAAAACTCGCAAGTCCAACCTGACGACTAAATCACTAGATCCATGCAAAAACACACCTCTAAAAAGAAAAATAGGCTAACTAAAAAACATCAGCTACTCAATCATAACCCTCCCTCAGCTCTTGCTCCAGGCTCTCTCTTATCCCTTAACATTATTAGTGAGTTTACAGGGCGAGAAGTTTCTTTGTGCTCTCTATCTCTCTGGGAAATCTCAGAGGGACCAATCAGTGCCCAGATAATCCCACAGTCTAATATGAGCTCCTGTCTTCTCTCTGACAGTCTACCTCTCCTCCTCGCCCACAATCTGCAATTCAAAGCATTTAGAGGGATGGAAAATCCTTAATACCGACAGTGTTTTTTTTGTTTTCTGAGCTGAGATATTCCCATCTCTGCCTCACGATATTACTCTTTTATGGATCTCTCTCTCTCTCCCCTTTTTCTCTCTGCATAGTTTTGTCTTCTAATGCTTTTGTGCAACAGTCTTACATTATCTTCCCTTTCCTCTGGAGTCAAGTGACAACCAATGAGCAGCAACTACACAAAAACAAGATACAGTAGCTCCTACATGTTAATGTAAACACACTGTGATAACAAAGAGTCATTTACAGTGCATTCGGAAATTGTAGAAACATCCCAAGGATGATCAATGGGAAACAGGATGCACCTGAACTTAAGTTTGAGTTTTATATTGAAGGGTCTGAATACTTATGTAAATGTGATATCAGTTTTTTTGTTTTTATTTTTTGCAAAAATGCCTAAAAACAGTTTTTGCTTCATCATCATAGGGTATTAGGTGTAGATTGATGAGGGGAAAAAACAATTTAATCCATTTTAGTAGAAGGCTGTAACGTAACAAAATGTGGAAAAAGTCAAGGGGTCTGAATACTTTCTGTAAGCACTGCATGTGTAATTTAATGGGGCATCCCTCTAATGCAGGCCTGGCCAATTATTTTCCATGGAGGGCCACATTAGAATATATTTTTCCCATCGCGAGCTAGAATCATATTACAGGATTATACATCATGTGTATGACTGTGTTGACAGATATATCTACTATAAATTACATCCAGATATGCTACTCATTTTACTTGTTTAACATGCACAGAAATAAACCACACCCATGTTCTCCTTTCGGTAGGTATTTTCATTATCAAACATGCAATTAACTACACGGTGGGAAAGTACACTGTGCATTCAGCACCACGGACAGAACCCTTTTTAACGGGTATGCACAAAAACACAAGAAAGGGAGAGAGCTCAACATTACATTTAAACTACTCAATCAGTGTGAGGAGTGAAGTCTCTGATAGGTATTGACTGGAGCAGTGAAGTCAGGTATAGTTTCTGACGTCACTATGGGCAGGATTGCTGAGAGGTGAGAGTCAGTAAGAGATGATCTGTGCCTTGACTTGTCATATTTCATCACTGAAAATGTCTGTTCACATACATAGGTTGACCCAAACAGTGCAAACATCTTCTGAGCATGACTCCTAATCTTTGGAAAATTTTGTGAATCGAGAGATGCAAAGAACCCTGTCAATGACTTTGTTTTGAATAGTTCTCCAATCACTGCATCCGACTGAAGATCGATAAACTCAAGTTGCAGGTCCGTGGGAGCGTTATCCACACTGAAGGTGAAGGGAGAGGAAACCAACAGCATGTCATTTTCCAACACTTTGAAATCCTCAAAACGATGAGAAAACTCACAGTTCAATGCACACAGCAGCGGCGTACAGTTCTCCCACTGGTCATCTGATAGGGAACAGACTAGTAGTGTCAGAAGGTGGTTGGGATTGATGGCTTCTACTTGGCAGGTCAGGGGGAGTAATTTTCCCTTGAAGGCTTTGACAAGGTTGAGCTTCTGATTTGCAAAAAGGCCCTTCCCTTGTAGTTTGGAATTCAGTTCATTCATGAGGGCCATGATGTCCACGGTGAAGGCAAAATCAGCCAACCATTCTTTATCTTGCAGTTGAGGAAAATCCTCATATTTTCCTTTCATATGCAAAAACTCAGCAATCTCTGACTTCAGGTCCCACTTTTATGCACCTTCCCCAAACTCAGCCATCTCATGTTTGTGAGGTAGGGGAGATCTGCATGACCCGTCTCTGTCTATTCCTACAGTGAGACACACTGCCTGTGGTTTAAAGATTTAGCTCTTATGAAGTTTACCACTTTAGTGACTGTCTCCACAACATGACTCATTTCCAGAACACATTTACAGAGCACCTCCTTATGAATAATGCAATGCAGGAAAATCATTTTCTGATCTGGGTTCAGCTCAGCTACTTGATCTTGTATCCTTTTCAAAAGGCCAATGTTTTTTCCTGTCAAGTTTGGGCACCCATCAGTGGTCCCACTGGATAACTTTTCAAAACTCAGTCCCAGCTTTGCCACACACTTATTAACCTCCTACAATAAGTATTTCCCTGTGGTTGTGCTCTTCATTGACTGCACTGAAGCAAGGTCCTCTGTAATTTCAAAGAAAGTCTGGGGTTACGCCTCGTAAGAATATCAACAACTGCGCCGTGTCACGTGCATCACTGCTCTCATCCAGGCTCTCATCACTGCTCTCATCCAGGCTCTCATCACTGCTCTCATCCAGGCTCTCATCACTGCTCTCATCCAGGCTCTCATCACTGCTCTCATACCTTGTCTTTCAACTGTTGTTCCATATTCTCTGCGATGTCCTCAATACGCCGTGTCACTGTTCATCTTGACAGGGAAACATTTTGAAACAGCTCTTTCTTGATGGGGCAAAGTATTGCTGCAGAGTCAATTAAACATTCTTTAATGAATTCGCCCTCAGCGAATGGCTTGCAATGTTTAGCAATTTTGTGGGACAGTACATAGCTAGCTCTTGCAATTCTGTCTCTTGTTGAATGCAGTTTTGTGAAAAGTCCTTGCTGCTTTTGCAGCTGAGAAAGCAACTCTTTCGATGAATTTGCCCTCTGCTCAGAAGACTTAGTCCTATATTTCTCTGCACGCTTCGTCTGGAAGTGTCAGGACAAGTTGTAGTCTTTCAAGACAGAGCTTATATCTTTGCATACTAGCACACAGCTATCCCTGATACAGTTGAAGTTGGAAGTTTGCATACACCTTAACCAAATACATTTAAACTCAGTCTTTCACCATTCCTGACATTTAATCCTAATAAAAATCCCTGTCTTAGGCCAGATAGGATCACCACTTTATTTTTTAAGAACGTGAAATGTCAGAATAATAATAATTCCTTTAATGTCAGAATAATTTTCTTTCTTTCATCGCATTCCCAGTGGGTCAGAAGTTTACATACACTTATTTAGCATTTGGTAGCATTGCCTTTAAATTGTTTAACTTGGGTCAAATGTTTCGGATAGCCTTCCACAAGCTTCCCACAATACGTTGGGTGAGTTTTGGCCCATTCCTCCTGACAGTGCTGGTGTAACGGAGTCAGGTTTGTAGGCCTCCTTGCTCGCAAACACTTTTTCAGTTCTGCCCACGAATTTCCTACAGGATTGAGGTCAGGGCTTTGTAATGGCCACTCCAATACCTAGACTTTGTTGTCCGTAAGCTATTTTGCAACAACTTTGGAAGTATGCTTGGGGTCATTGTTCATTTGAAGACCCATTTGCGACCAAGCTTCCTGACTGATGTCTTGAGATGTTGCTTCAATATATCCACATAATTTCCCTTCCTCATGTTGCCATCTATTTTGTGAAGTGCACCAGTCCCTCCTTAAACAAAGCACACCCACAAATGATGCTGCCAGCCCCATGCTTCACGGTTGGGATGGTGTTCTTCGGCTTGCAAGCATCCCCTTTTTTTTCCAAACATAACGATGGTCTTATCAAATCAAATCAAATCAAATATATTTATATAGCCCTTCGTACATCAGCTGATATCTCAAAGTGCTGTACAGAAACTCAGCCTAAAACCCCAAACAGCAAGCAATGCAGGTGTAGAAGCACGGTGGCTAGGAAAAACTCCCTAGAAAGGCCAAAACCTAGGAAGAAACCTAGAGAGGAACCAGGCTATGTGGGGTGGCCAGTCCTCTTCTGGCTGTGCCGGGTGGAGATTATAACAGAACATGGCCAAGATGTTCAAATGTTCATAAATGACCAGCATGGTCGAATAATAATAATAAGGCAGAACAGTTGAAACTGGAGCAGCAGCATGGTCAGGTGGACTGGGGACAGCAAGGAGTCATCATGTCAGGTAGTCCTGGGGCATGGTCCTAGGGCTCAGGTCAGTTGAAACTGGAGCAGCAGCACGGCCAGGTGGACTGGGGACAGCAAGGAGTCATCATGTCAGGTAGTCCTGGGGCATGGTCCTCCGAGAGAGAGAAAGAAAGAGAGAAGGACAGAATTAGAGAACGCACACTTAGATTCACCCAGGACACCGAATAGGGTGAGACAGGAGGGGTCAGGAGACACTGTGGCCCCATCCGAGGACACCCCCGGACAGGGCCAAACAGGAAGGATATAACCCCACCCACTTTGCCAAAGCACAGCCCCCACACCACTAGAGGGATATCTTCAACCACCAACTTACCATCCTGAGACAAGGCTGAGTATAGCCCACAAAGACCTCCGCCACGGCACAACCCAAGGGGGGGGGGGGGGGTGGGGGGCAGGGCAACCCAGACAGGATGACCACATCAGTGAATCAACCCACTCAGGTGACGCACCCCCTCCAGGGACGGCATGAGAGAGCCCCAGTAAGCCAGTGACTCAGCCCCTGTAATAGGGTTAGAGGCAGAGAATCCCTGTGGAAAGAGGGGAACCGGCCAGGCAGAGACAGCAAGGGCGGTTCGTTGCTCCAGAGCCTTTCCGTTCACCTTCCCACTCCTGGGCCAGACTACACTCAATCATATGACCCACTGAAGAGATGAGTCTTCAGTAAAGACTTAAAGGTTGAGACCGAGTTTGCGTCTCTGACACGGGTAGGCAGACCGTTCCATAAAAATTGAGCTCTATAGGAGAAAGCCCTGCCTCCAGCTGTTTGCTTAGAAATTCTAGGGACAATTAGGAGGCCTGCGTCTTGTGACCGTAGCGTACGTGTAGGTATGTACGGCAGGACCAAATCAGAGAGATAGGTAGGAGCAAGCCCATGTAATGCTTTGTAGGTTAGCAGTAAAACAATTGTATGCAAGTATAAACACCATGGGACCACACAGCCGTCATACCGCTCCGGAAGGAGACGCATTCTGTTTCCTAGAGATGAACATACATTGGCCAAATAGTTATATTTTTGTTTCATCAGACCAGAGGACATTTCTCCAAAAAGTACAATCTTTGTCGCCATGTGCATTTGCAAACCATAGTCTGTCATTTTTATGGTGGTTTTGGAGCAGTGGCTTCTTCCTTGCTTAGTGGCCTTTCAGGTTATGTCGATATATGACTCGTTTTACTGTGGATGTAGATACTTTTGTACCTGTTTCCTCCAGCATTTTCACAAGGTCCTTTGCAGTTGTTTCCCGGGAATGATTTGCACGTTTCGCACCAATGTATGTTCATCTCTAGGAAACAGAATGCGTCTCCTTCCGGAGCGGTATGACGGCTGTGTGGTCCCATGGTGTTTATACTTGCATACAATTGTTTGTACAGATGAACGTGATACCTTCAGACATTTGGAAATTGCTCCCATGGAAGAACCAGACTTGTGGAGGTCCACAATTTTTTTCTGAGGTCTTGGCTGATTTCTTTTGATTTTCCCATGATGTCAAGCAAAGAGGCACTGAGTTTGAAGGTAGTCCTTGAAATACATCCACAGGTCTATGTAAACTTCTGACCCACTGGAATTGTGATACAGTGAAATAATCTGTTTGTAAACAATTGTTGGAAAATGACTTGTGTCATACACAAAGTAGATGTCCTAACCGACTTCCCAAAACTATAGTTTGTTAACAAGACATTTGTGGAGTGGTTGAAAAACAAGTCTTAATGACTCCAACCTAAGTGTATGTAGACTTCCGACTTCAACTGTACCTCAATAAATACATATTTCCATGTCCACTCTTGCTGGATCACCCTACATTCATTGTACAGTCATGGCCAACAGTTTTGAGAATGACACAAATATTAATTTTCACAAAGTTTGCTGCTTCTGTGTCTTTAGATATTTTGGCAAATGTTACTATGGAATACTGAAGTATAATTACAAGCATTTCATAAGTGTGAAAGGCTTTTATTGACAATTACATGAAGTTGATGCAAAGAGTCAATATTTGAAGTGTTGACCCTTCTTTGTCAAGACCTCTAAAATCCGCCCTGGCATGCTGTCAATTAACTTCTGGGCCACATCCTGACTGATGGCAGCCCCTTCTTGCATAATCAATGCTTGGATTTTGTCAGAATTTGTGGGTTTTTGTTTGTCCACAAGTTCAGCTGGTCCTTTTGTGGCAGGGCTGAAATGCAGTGGAAATGTTTTTTGGGGGATTCAGTTAATTTGCATGGCAAAGAGGGACTTTGCAATTAATTGAAATTCATCTGATCACTCTTCATAACATTCTGGAGTATATACAAATTGCCATCATACAAACTGAGGCAGCAGACTTTGTGAAAATGTATATTTGTGTCATTCTCAAAACTGTATACTCTACTTTCCTTTTCTTTGAAAAACACATTTCTGTGCAATTTCTAGCTAGCTACTATTTGTAACTGTGACATGTGTGTCAGCCTGTCAGTCACTGTCTGTCCTCGTGCATTTGTTATTTATATGTGCCTTCAAAATAAATGTCCCAGAAACAGTGGGGGTTAAATCATTACACAAAGGCAAGTATTCATTTGGCTTTTAATTTGAATAACAAATACGTTTTTCAAAACTTTACTATCGCAAATTCTTAATGTGATCTGAGCATGATTCCGCTGGCCGTATTGATTCAGGTCTCGGACCCTGGGCCGGCCTTTACACAGGCCTTCTCTAATGGGTCTCTCTTTGATGATTGTCCTGTTTTATTCCAACATTATTTTGTGTAGAAGCTTTCATCCTCCTCCCTTGTTATTGTCCTGGGAGAGATGGTTGGTCTGGCCGACAGTGGAATGTTATGGGGCTTTTTGGCGCTGAGCATTTTTTTTCGCTGCGGTTCTGGAACTCAAAGGTTCTGGACCATTCTACTATGGAAACACTTTCTGTAAGCCAATGTGATTGGGATGCCCGCAGAGGCACTTTGCCACCTGCCAATAGCAACACTGCATGCACAATCTAATCTGTATGCTTTAGGCTGAGACCAAAAAAAACACACTTGCTCATGGTTGACAGGTAGCCTAGCGGTATAGAGTGTTGGGCCAGTTACTGAAAGGCTGCTGGTTTGAATTCCTGAGTGGACTAGATGAAACATCTGTTGATGTGCTGTTGAGCAAGGCACTTAACCCTTGCTTCTGTAAATTGCTCTGGATAAGAGTGTATGTTTTATTACTTAAATCACTTCTAAAGACAGACTTGCCTGAAGATGACAGCTTATCAAGATAGGTTAGCTTTAACAGACACTCTGGATCAATTTACAGTAGTAAGTGCATACACTTTAATACTTTTTTATTTTTCATACTGGTCCCCAGTGGGAATCGACCCCATAACCCTGGCGTTGCAAGCACCGTGCTCTACCAACTGAGGGGGATTGTGTGGCCTGGAATAGTGATGCAACCTTGGGTAGCTGTTTGCTACCTCAGGCCAGTAAATAATATTGTTTTAGCCTAGTATAGGGGTACGTAGAGTAGAATGTGTTTTGAATGGGAGAGGGAACAGATGCAATGTTTAAAATAACAATGAAAAAACAACAGACCCCAGCATGGAGACACAACAACCTGAGCCTGAACCACAGAATGAATGTTAACAGTAACTGAAACCTACAACCATGCAATGGAGATGTTTATATCAATTGGCCTGTGGTGGAGCTGGCATGGGAACAGGGAAATACATCCTGCCACTCCAGCAGGGTTATTACCCATTGTTGGTCTTGAGTAGATGGGATGTAACAGCCAGAAGTACAAAATGAGATGCATCTGGAAAAAGGCAGTTGTTTGACCTCTCTCTCGCTCTCTCGCTCTCTCTCTCTCTCTCTCTCTCGCTCTCTCTCTCTCTCTCTCTCTCTCGCTCTCTCTCTCGCTCTCTCTCTCTCTCTCTCTCTCGCTCTCTCTCTTTCTCTCTCTCTCTCTCTCTCTCGCTCTCTCTCTCGCTCTCTCTCTCGCTCTCTCTCTCTCTCTCTCTCGCTCTCTCTCTCGCTCGCTCTCTCGCTCTCTCTCAGGGTCTGGGGAAGTAAGCAGGAGTGAATTTACTGAGAATTATGTGAATAAACAAAGTGAAAAGTCAAACAGGCATACCAGGTAAATGATCTATTCTTAATTATAGGACAATTTAATCCTGTCATAAAAAGAGCCCTGGAGAACTGATGAGGGGAGAGAACATTTGTAATGTTTGAGGGAGAGACAGCAGCTACAGACGCTTGCCGTCTAGCACATGGTTTCCCATTCTCAAATAACCAACTCATCATCAAACTTGGATTAGTTGATTATTTGAAGTTAAGTTGCTGTGTAGTGTTAGGGCTAAAACCGGGAGGGGGGGGTCAGGACTGCGTTCGGGAAACCGTGGTCTTGGAAATATTGAGAATAATAAGGTTAGTGGCCAGTTTAGAATGGGATGCTTGTTACATCTTAATAAGGCATTGCCATAGCAACAAAAGTTAAATGGTATAAGTCTCAATGTTTTTTGTAATTCATGTTAGGCAGTTCGGCAGCTCCGCAAGTTATCTACTAAACTTCATAACCTGGAAGCTTCACCCGCCTTTCCGATCTCTGTGGCAAGACTCTCCATTCTCACTGTTGTCTTTAGCTGGCACAATCACGACTTTGAGAAACTGGGCCACCCAGATGATTCAACATGTTCACCAGGTGAGTTGTGATCAGGGTATTGTGTGTGGGATCATTGGCTCCACTTGGGCAGTGATCAACTGACAGACAGACTGCAGTTTCTCCCTGGGCTGTTTAGGTGTTGGAGCCAAGACCTCAGAAAGCCAGGAGAGAGGTTCAGTTGCTGTGCAAGGGAGGTTCAGTTGCTGGGCGAGGGAGCTTCAGTTTTTGAGCTGTAGATAATCAACAGATGGTTTCTCTATGTGCTGTGCCATCTCATGCCTGTCATGTGCACTGGTTCACACAACGTCTGCAGGCAACTCGATATCATGTGGCCACAGGTGGGATTATCACATCCCCCTCACTCCACACAAATTCAACAAGAAAGATGACAGAACCACTGGAAGTGTCCTGAGTTGACCTTTGATTACTGTTGTTCACTTCATGTATGAATATACAGTTGAAGTTGGAAGTTTACATACACTTAGGTTGGAGTCATTAAAACTTGTTTTTCAACCACTCCACAAATTTCTTGTTAACAAACTATAGTTTTGGCACAAGTAATTTTTCCAACAATTGTTAACAGGCAGATTATGTCTCTTGTAATTCACTATAATCACAATTCCAGTGGGTCAGAAGTTAACATACACTAAATTGACTGTGCCTTAAAAACAACTTGGAAAATTCCAGAAAGTGAAGTCATGGCTTTAGAAGCTTCTGATAGGCTAATTGACATAATCTGAGTCAATTGGAGGTGTACCTGGGGATGTATTTCAAGGCCTACCTTCAAACTCAGTGCCTCTTTGCTTGACATCATGGGGAAATCAAAAGATATCAGCCAAGACCTCAGAAAAACAATTGTAGACCTCCAAAAGTCTGGTTCATCTTTGGGAGCAATTTCCAAACCCCTGAAGGTACCACGTTCATCTGTACAAACAATAATACGGAAGTATAAACACCATGGGACCACACAGCCGTCATATTGCTCAGGAAGGTGACGCGTTCTGTCTCCTAGAGATGAACGTAGTTTGGTGTGAAACATGCAAATCAATCCCAGAACAACAGCAAAGGACCTTGTGAAGATGCTGGAGGAAACAGGTACAAAAGTGTCTATATCCACAGTAAAATGAGTCCTATATCGACATAACCTGAAAGGCCGCTCAGCAAGGAAGAAGCCACTGCTCCAAAACCACCATAAAAAAGCCAGACTACGGTTTGCAACTGCACATGGGGACAAAGATTGTACTTTTTGGAGAAATGTCCTCTGGTATGTTTGAACAAAAATATATAATTTTGGCCATAATGACCATCGTTATGTTTGGAGAAAAAAGGGGAGGCTTGCAAGCCGAAGACCACCATCCCAACCATGAAGCATGGGGGTGGCAGCATCATGTTGTGGGGTGCTTTGGTGCAGGAGGGACTGGTGCGCTTCACAAATTAATGGCATCATGAGTAAGGGAAATTATGTGGATGTAATGAAACAACATCTCAAGACATCAATCAGGAAGTTTAAGCTTGGTCGCAAATGGGTCTTCCAAATGGACAATGACCCCAAGCATACTTTCAAAGTTGTGGCAACATGGCTTAAGGACAACAAAGTCAAGGTATTGGAGTGGCCATCACAAAGCCCTGACCTCAATCCCATAGAACATTTTTGTGGGCAGAACTGAAAAAGTGTGTGCGAGCAAGGAAGCCTACACACCTGACTCGGTTACACCAGCTCTGTCATGTGGAATGGGTCAAAATTCACCCAACTTATTGTGGGAAGCTTGTGGAAGGCTACCCGAAACGTTTGACCCAAGTTAAACAATTTAAAGGCAATGCTACCAAATACTAATTAATTGAGTTTATGTAAACTTCTGAACCACTGGGAATGTGATGAAAGAAATAAAAGCTGAAATCAATTATTCTCTCTACTATTACGCTGACATTTCACATTCTTAAAGTAAAGTGGTGATCCTAACTGACCTAAGACAGGGAATTTTTACTTGGATTAAATGTCAGGAATGGTGAAAAACTGAGTTTAAATGTATTTGGCTGAGGTGTGACTGTTTAAACTTCCTGGTAGATACATATACAAGGCCTGCCACAACTTGAGCTGTAATAATGTCGGTGTATCTAGACAAAGACAGTAGGCTTTGATTGCCAGTTTGTCGAAACATTTTAAAAACAAACCACATTTCAGAACCAAATAGGTTAGTGACTTGTCATGCTTACTTTGGTCTATGAGCCGATACAACGTCAATTTTCTACTGAAACACTCTCTCTGGTAGGACGATAAGCTGATTATTTATATCATCATTATATCTAACTCAATGCCTCTGATTGTGCGTGTGTGTGTGTGTGTGTGTGTGTGTGTGTGCACAATTCTCCCCCATCCCCACCGAGGGTGTTGAAAAGTGAGGGACTTTTTAAAAATGTTTTTTTTTCTGCAAACCTCAGCAGCTGTTCCTCCTCTGTCTAATTAAAAAGCATGCTTGGCCTGCCCTTCACCTCTGCTAAGGCAACCAAACAACTTCAGCAGCAATGTATTATTTGCACTATCTAGCAAAGTTATGATAGTTAACTACGTGATCAAATACTGTAACTTTTGCAGGTATGTTAGTTTCTTGTCATTTAGCTGACATTCTTTTCCAGAGCAATTAAGGTTAAGTGCCTTGCTCACAGACACAGGCAGATTTCCACCTGGTCAGTTTGGGGATTCAAACCAGCAACCTTTTGGTTACTAGACATACCCTCTTAACCACTAGTCTACCTGCTGCCATACATGTGTAAGGCTCAGGCCTATAGAGACCTCATTCACCATGCTACACCTATATGTAAATCAAGTAGATACATAGCTACAGTACATACAGTAGACTGTCAGATGCATATTCATTTATTACAGCTTATGAGTAGCCAAATATAACTTTGATGTAAAAATGCATGGGGGATGGTAGCATTTTTTTAAAGTTTTACATGTTAGCTTTCACATGCTACACTAGCAATTTCCTCTCCTATAATGTCAAATTCTGACTGCTTTTAGCTATGACTTAATTAGCCATATTCATCTTTAACACAGCCAGTAAATCCATCAGGTCCTTGTAACTCAATCTAATCTGGCTGAATTTGACCGCAGAGGCCTGCATACACCCAACCACAGGCACTCTAGAACCACATTCCATAGACATTGTACATAACTGAAACATAATAACAATAATGAACCTCACTTTTTGTAATGTCTGTCCTATTCTATTGGTATTTACTATACATATGTAGAATATTAGTTTCTACAATACTGTGTATACAGAGCTGTTTCCAACTGAATGAGAAGGGGTGTGTGACGGATGTGAAACGGCTAGCTTAGTTAGCGGTGCGCGCTAAATAGCGTTTCAATCGGTGACGTCACTTGCTCTGAGACCTTGAAGTAGTGGTTCCCCTTGCTCTGCAAGGCCCGTGGCTTTTGTGGAGCGATGGGTAACGATGCTTCGTGGGTGACTGTTGTTGATGTGTGCAGAGGGTCCCTGGTTCGCGCCCGGGTATGGGCGAGGGGACGGTCTAAAGTTATACTGTTACAGATGCACAGCCAAAGTATTCAGGTGATGTCCAGTCCGTCTGATGTCCCTTTGGCCTTGTGAACCAGATCTGAGAATAATGCCGACCGTCAGACCCTCAGCACGACTCTTCTTATGAGCACCATCACACACCGGCTATGTAGACCTGCTTTTAACTGTTTTTGCTTACTTGTTTAATTATGTGCTGTGTACTGCAATTCAGCTTTTAGATGTCAAGTACGGCATACATAATGCAATAAAACTCCAACTATGATGTGACATCAACAGCTCAAACATTCCAAACTGCGCATCTAGTATCACTGCCACTACACCCACCCTAGATTTGGAACTAATTATACTACTTGTGACCAGAGCCACATCGAGCCACAGCTAAATACAGTGCGTAGCATGGAACTGTAATGTTCCTCTCATTCTAATTGACCCTTCGCTAAGCCCCGCCCCCTAATTTGGGACAACCAATCGCAGCACTCCAATGGATAGCAATTGTTGTCGAGTCCAGCACCTCAGACAAGCTCACATTTTAAACGCATTGGAAGCCATTGAGGGCATGACAACAAAAACATGCTTACCCAACTACTAAATGTTTGAATGGCTAAATATTTGAGAAGTGCACCAGGAGTACTTGCTACTGTGATTCCTGAAATTCAGATTCTCTTGGAGTATTTTTTGAATCTGAAATGATACTTTTGTTTCAATGTATGCTAGACATACTACCACCTTAATTTTATAGGGTGTCCACCCACTCTGCCTAGAAAAATACACTTTGGTGATGATATTTCACTTCCTTATGTTATAAAATAAATGTTACCAACGCGAAAATATGAATATTCATATTCTGATTGGTTCAGTGGGGTCTTTTTTTAAATTTACATTTCACATCCATAAAGTTGACAGAGCGGTGCAGCTTTCTCGCAAAAAAAACATTTTAAGGATTTTACATGTTGTGGTATATATGAAAACTGTATGTCGTGTCTCAAAATATGAAAACTGTATGTCGTGTCTCAAAATTGATATCTATCTTACCTTCTATATTATTTTTTTAATCGTGCGGATTCGAGAAGAACGATGACGAGTTCAATGGGAAAGTGAGCCTGTCAGGTAGCCTTCATTCTGACACAGCATCTAGCCTCGCTGAAGCGATGCTGTGCAAATGTCCTTCTTTTTACCATTTTTTTCCCTCTGGCCTTATTTAGTCAACCTTATTTTTGCCATCCTATAAGATCTGAACGGATTATGATATGAGGTTAGGAAGCCGGTGGGAGGAGCTATAGGAGAACATGCTCGTTGTAATGGCTGGTATGGAACTAATGGAACGGAGTCAAACATTCCATTTGTTTGATACTGTTCCATTGATTCCATTCTAGTCTTTACAATGAGACCGTCCTCCTATAGCTCCTCCCACCAGCCTCTGTTGGTTTGGACCATTGGTTTTCTCAGACGATTATCTACACAATTAACATAATAGTTTACCCATTGGTAAAAATATAAATTTTTGATTGGACACCCGACATTTTACTATGTTCCCGTGAAGCAATTGTGATGACAGTCCACAACAACATACCCAAGAGTCTCCTGATAAGCAAGGGGTACGCTGTGTTAAATTTCATTGTGTATTAAATATACAATTTGAGATCACTGTGAGGGGATTTTGCCAGAGGTTTGTAAGGGGAAATGGGCTTCCCAGGAAAATGTTGACCGAGGTTGCAACAGTATCCAAGGGGGGCGGGGTTTAGTGAAACGTCAATTTTACACACCTGCAGCATCCATACTACCAGGGGAGCTGAGGTAAGCCAGAGCCCCCTCATCTGCCCCTCCTGCAGCTGTGTTTGTAAGCCTATTTTACCGCTGAGGGGTGTTTTCTTATGCCAATATAGCCCCAGGCATGCTTTCAGGGGGCTTCGGATTCACACTGGGATCGCCCATACAACTGTGGGTCTGCCACTGAGAGAGCTACACTGATAAAAGATGACTGGGTTGAGAACTTTCCAAAACACTTGTTGGGAGTAGTTTAAGATGCGATTGATTTATTCATGTTTACATTATTAGGAAGAGTAATGAGTGGTAATATTCCGTAATCCCGAGTGTGTTTGTTTTGATGTGGAATGTTTTGGTATTTGGTATTTTATTAGGATCCCCATTAGCTGTTGCAAAAGCAGCAGCTACTCTTCCTGGGGTCCAACACGAAACATGAAACATGACATAATACAGAACATCAATAGACATGCGATTCTTTAACCTGTGCAAACCTATCACGTGTTATTTGTCCGAGGGAGGTGTCGCAGCAAAGTAAACATGTTAAAATGTGAGTAATATTCAGTATGCATGCCAATGAATAGAGGTGGTTGAAACACCACACTTTCTCTATGCTGTCTACGTCTCCATGCAACTTTTTTTTTGTTTTACAGTTGAACTCATATTTTACTCTAAGTAATTATTTATAATCTTGAATTTTTTTTATTCCTGAGAAATACAACACCATGCCTAGTCTTCCTAACACCGGCACCACTTACATTCAGTGCTGAGATCCACACTTATGTGTGCCATAAGCAGCACTTTCTCCTTTCCTGCCTTCCTCTCCTCCCTTCCCAACCCCTCTATTTCTCTATAATTGCATATAGCACCCAACCCGTTTCCATTTTTTTAAATAATTTCCGCTGACTTATTCTTAGGCTCCAAAGATGCGTTCTTGTGTGTTATTTTTCTGTTCATCTCTCTTTTTTCTCATTCCCCAAGTGGAGTCGAGACTTTCCCACTAGCTGCATGTGTAAATGACTTCTCATCCATGTGACTTGGAACCCTCAAACCGAGAGAAGAGGAGCTCGCTTGAGTGCTAGCTCACTGTCAGAACAGAGGCCTGATTACTACAGTATTATTGTGACAAAAGACACTGGTCGCCATAGCAACGGTCTAGTTAGTTAGCCTTGGTGCTACGATAGTAAGCCCAGCTGGTGTTAGATGTATGTGTCCTCTCCTCTGTGTGACATGTATGGTTGCTGTGTGTCGACGCTCTCGCTAACACATTCCTGATCCACTTACATTAGCTTGTCTCTGCTGGGTTGCATTGAATGATTCTGTCGTGAGAGAGAGGGTTATACTGTACTACAGGGAAGGTGCTTGATCTGCATACATACTGACAACACTTTTGCTGCATTGATGGTAAACCTGCTACATGTACAGTATGTGATTCAAACCAATATGGGGCACATGCAAAGTTCAGTTCAAAACTGGTTTGGGTCAGAAGACACACATTGATTTCTGGGAACAGTATGGAATCCCTATTTCTACTTAGACCAGGGGGTATGTTCAACCCTTAAGTCACTCAGCACCATACCTCTGTGCTGTGCTTCAGCATGAGATATAAACCTACACCGTATACGACTAACGTCATAGAGGAAATGTCAAGGTTACTTGGATGTTCTCTGAACATTACGAAGAAGGAGTGGGGAGAGAAACTGCTACCACTGTTTATAGACTTATAGTTGAATAAAGACATTAATAATTACCTCATTGCGGTCTAGCTAGCTAGCGAGGCACAAATGTCGAAGCCCCATTGTTGAATGATTCAATTCCTGCATTATTTAACAAAGCTTTATGTACTCTCTCCAAAGGATTGAATCTTTGTTGACAATGTAACTTTGTTTCAATATTAATGGTCGCTGGCCTTGTGTGGTTTGGTGAATGGGTACAGCATAGGTACAGGCCTCTCGCAATGGGAAATGCCTTATCTGACATTGCTGTACGATTCTCAGCATCACAGAGAAGTCACTCTGTGACCTGGTTGTAGGGCAGTGGTTCCCAAAGGGGTTCCCAATCCCATTTTGATATAAAAAAATATTCATGACCTCACCATGTAAAAAAGAATGATGTAATCAACAGCAAATGTTTACTTTTTTAATTGGGACACCCCTATACCCAGGTCACACCCACTAGCCCCCACCTGGGTGTAGGGGGTGTGACCTGGGGATAGGGGGTGTGAACTGGGTGTAGAAGGTGTGGTGGGGGCTAGGGTACTGCCACAGTATGGGGTGGTATTGTTTTAATGGATATGGTGTCTCCCCCATTTACAACTGCCCACTTTTCAACCTAATATTCATTATCTCCAGCGCTATACCAATATGGACATATTTGAAAACGGTGCATTTCTACATACAAAAAAGGGAAGTTAAAAATGTGCAATTTGATGATATCATCAAAAACAAAATTTAAAAAACAGTGATTTCCAAACACTGAGAGTTGAGGTGAAGTGGGGAGAAGGAAAATGCCCTCCCCCATCTAGAAACTCATGGCAGGTTTAAAAATCACTTTTTTTTTTTAACCTAACCAACAATGTAATTGAGTTGGACTTTTTTTGGCTCTTTCTTCTTATCTTTTAAACCACAGGACATAGAAACAGTTGCCCTTTAAGCGTCTACTGAAGTACATTGATTAGTGATGTGCGGTTCGCGAACGATTCATTCTTTTTTAATGACTCTTTTCACCGACTCGAGAGTCATGATGAATTTTTCTGAGTTAGTCATTCATTTTTTGTTGTTCTTTAGCCCTGCAGGCAGCAATAAATTGTACAGCAGGATTAATACGTGTTCCTCCGGCTCAGCGGCTCTGACCAAAAACTGTCTGTCATACTGTATATGCACACAGGAAAACAGATTGTTCTGCAGGCAGGCAGCATAGAGAAGAAAAGTACAAGTGTAGAACTGATAATTGATTGCATAATTGACTATAGAATGTTATCAAAACACATACAGGCTCTAAAGAACAAACCCAAACTCGAGAACAAATAATTTGGGGATGCTGCCTGGGTGCTGCATTTCGCGAACGATATTGTGCTTATCACCTTCACTGGCGTCAAGAAATGCTTTCCGCCAAGAGTCGTTCACAATCTCGTCCAGCTGCGGCCACAACTAGACCTCGTTTCAAATGTATCAAGAAAATAATATTGTTTATATGACTAGCATTCAATAAAGGTACACAGTTTAAAGCAAGACTGGGTCACAAATGGCAGCTCCAATAAGCCCCTCATGGTGAAAGACATGAGAATGAGAAGCTTGTAGTGTAACGGCTCTCGTCGGTGGAAGGAAGAGTGGACCAAAGTGCAGCGTGGAAAATGTTATATTTATTTTCAAGAAACAAAAAAAAAAAAAAAAAAAAACGAAAGCTAACAGTTCCGTCAGGCACAGACACTAAACAGAAAATAACACCCCACAAAACCCAAAATGAAAATCACAACTTATATATGATCCCCAATCCGAGACAACGAAAGACAGCCGCCTCTGATTGGGAACCACAATCGGCAAAACAACAAAGAAATAGAAAACATCAATTTTCCCAACCGAGTCACACACTGACCTACCAAACACAGAGAATAAATAAGGATGTCTAAGGTCAGGGCGTGACATGTAGAATCATGACTCTTTCAGTTCATCGTTTGTCGGTAGGGGGTCCTGCGTGCTCAGGTCATTACTCAATCGAAGGAACAAAATTAGATTTGTTCTTTTGAAGATTTGTTCTTTTGACTGAACGAATCAAAAGATCAGAGTCATTAAAAAGAGTTGGGTCAGCAGTGTTGTGTTCGAGACAAACTAAAGCAAGACTGATTCAAGACCAAAACCAGAAAAATATAAGTCCAATTCAAGACCATGATTGTAATTGTGTCAAATCAGTTCAAAATGCATTTCTGTGTTCATATTTCAGAAGGACATACGGATTCTTTAGACATTAACCTCTTGGATCTCTAGGGGCGCTATTTCATTTTTGGATAAAAAACGTTCCCGTTTTAAGCGCAATATTTTGTCACGAAAAGATGCTTGACTATGCATATTATTGACCGTTTTGGAAAGAAAACACTCTGAAGTTTCAGAATCTGCAAAGGTATTGTCTGTAAGTGCCCCAGAACTCATTCTACAGGCGAAACCAAGATGATACGTCAACCAGGAAATGAGCAGAATCTCTGAAGCTCTGTTTTCCATTGTCTCCTTATATGGCTGTGATTGCGCAAGGAATGAGCCTACACTTTCTGTGGTTTCCCCAAGGTGTTTGCAGCATTGTGACGTATTTGTAGGCATATCATTGGAAGATTGACCATAAGAGACTACATTTTCCAAGTGTCCGTCTGGTGTCCCTGCGTCGAAATTGGAGCGCAAAGCCAGGTCCAATTATTTTTCCATTTGAGAGCAAGGAGAAACCAGGCTTCCACGAAGGATATATCATCGAAGAGATATGTGGAAAAACACCTTGAGGATTGATTCTAAACCACGTTTGCCATGTTTCAGTCGATATTATGGAGTTAATTTGGAAAAAAGTTTGCGTTTTGAGGGCTGAATTTTCGTTTTTTTTTTTTTTTTTTTTTTTTTTTTTTTTGGTAGCCAAATGTGATGTACAAAACGGAGCTATTTCTAATACACAAAGAATCTTTTTGGAAAAACTGAGCATCTGCTATCTAACTGAGAGTCTCCTCATTGAAAACATCAGAAGTTCTTCAAAGGTAAGTTATTTTATTTGAAGGCTTTACTTGTTTTTGTGATAGTTGCCTGCTAAATGCTAACGCTAATGCTAACGCTAAATGCTACGCTAGCTAGCTACTGTTACACAAATGATTGTTTTCCTATGGTTGAAAAGCATATTTTGAAAATCTGAGATGACAGTGTTGTTAACAAAAGGCTAAGCTTGAGAGATAGCATATTTATTTCATTTCATTTGCGATTTTCATGAATAGTTAACGTTGCGTTATGGTAATGAGCTTAGGTCCGAATCCCGGATCCGGGTTTGGTCGTCGCAACAGGTTAAGAATGGTGAAGAAATGCATGCTGAGGGCAAATAGAGAGCCAATCTACAAATGATTACTAACCCAAACATGTCTATAATAGGTAGAGAGACAAAATATGTTCCAACTCCCCTAATAATAGTGAGCACAAAACTTTCTGACGAGTGTGGACAGTTTGAGGATGTTTTTCATTGAATAAAAAGGACAGTAATGTTACGAGTAAAGTAGAAAGCAAAGGTTCAATAGGAGATAAGATATTTATGTATCATGAAATGAGTGTGGAATTTGGCCTGACCAAGCAGTTTTATGCGCTGACTGAATGGGAGCTGATAATTATGAGTTTTTTACTCCGCAGGTCTCGGGGAGTCTTCATTGTCTGAGACTGAGTCCAGACCGAGTAAAAATGTATCTGACACCTTGACAAGACACCACACCAGGGATGGTTCAGAGTTTAGAGTCCAGTTGTTGAAAAAAAGTAGTCCATGGAAAAAAATCCATTGCTTTGTTGGTAAACCTTTCTCTGGAAAGTGAGAATGACTTCTGACCACAGTCTGGGCCTGCTTACCTCTTGCATACTAGATCAGGCCTCACCTAGTAATTGGCTGAGGGCCAAGGTAGGCACGGCCAGAGATGATGATTGGCGGGTGAAAGTTCCCATGAGAGGTATTATGATAAAACATATTGTTATGGATTAACGTCCTCCTCTGCCTTATCATTGTAGGACAGTTACCTATCAAATAGAACACAAGGGGGGAATTTTTGCACTCGAGAGGGACTCTAACGGAAATTCAGTGTGGTGTACCGCAGGGCAGCCAGCTAGGACATTATTATTTTCTGTGTTTACTAATGATCTGCCACTGACCTTGAATAAAGCCTGTGTGTCCATGTACACTGACGACTAAACAATATACACGTTGACTGCAACAATAAAATAAATAATTGACACCCTTAACATACAGCTCCAGTCACTTTTAGAATTGCTAGTTATCCATAGGCTTGTTATGATTTCCCTGCCAGTAACTGTTATTTGCACCTCTCAACCCTGAGCTGCACATTCCACTCCCCATCTCGCACGACCGGAGCTTGAGAGTCTAGAGGGAGGGGTGGGGGGGTAACCATAAACCTGCCTCTCAACATCTCCCTGACCTGTGTGACCTTTGCCCTGATAGATTGCTAGGGAGGTTACTAGGGGTCCGGACATCTGCGCATCCTTTTGACTCTGCATGTCACACAATACTTGCAGTCTCCCTCAAGCAGTGGCAGAGAGCAACATCTCTGTCTCTGCTCTTCAATAACTAGACTCTCTCATATCTCTGGACTTGTGGGATGGTGTGAGTGCCCTAATCAGCTGCATGACCTCAACATGTGGTGTCAAACACTTTAATCATCTGGATGACCTCAACATGTGGTGTCAAACACTCTAATCATCTGGATGACCTCAACATGTGGGGTCAAACACTCTAATCATCTGGATGACCTCAACATGTGGTGTAAAACACGCTATTCAGCTGGGAGACCTCAACATCTGGTGTCAAACACTTTAATCAGCTGGATGACCTCAACATGTTGTGTCACACACTATAATCAGCTGGGAAACCTCAACAGACAGACAGGAAGAAAACTCCTCTCCACATCAGATATTCCCAGGGCACATATGGGTTACTGTATGTGTGTGAAGAAGATAGAGTGAGTGAGTGCATGAATGAAGAGTGTACTGGCCCTAGCTTAACTCACTACAATAAGCAAAGAAGGTTTCAGAAACCATAAGGCAATATAGCGAAGGACAAGTTTCAGAAACCATAAGGTCATATAGCTAAGGACAAGTTTCAGAAGCCATAAGGCCATATAGCTAAGGACACTTTTGAGAAACCATAAGGCCACAAAGCTAAGGAAACATTTCAGAAACTACAAGGCCATCTAGATGTGGGCAAGTTTCAGAAACCATATGGACATATAGCTAAGGAAAAGTTTCAGAAACCAAAAGGACACATAGCTAACGACACGTTTCAGAAACCAAAAGGCCACATAGCTAACAACACGTTTCAGAAACCAAAAGGCCACATAGCTAACGACACGTTTCAGAAACCATAAGGCCATACAGCTAACGACACGTTTCAGAAACCATAAGGCCATATAGCTAACGACACGTTTCAGAAACCATAAGGCCATATAGCTAACGACACATTTCAGAAACCATAAGGCCATATTGAACTTATTGTACTTATTTATTTTGATAAAAAGCCATACATGAGTTAGTCACTCAGCTTTATGTAGGTGACATTGCTATTTGACTGTGCCATCAACTTGATTATTTAGCAAACATCACTTGCTGCTTCTATTCAGTCAACACACACAGTTGAAGTCGGAAGTTTACATAAACATAGGTTGGAGTCATTAAAACTTGTTTTTCAACCACTCCACAAATTTCTTCTTAATAACAAACTATAGTTTTGACAAGTCAGTTAGGACATCTACTTTGTGCATGACACATGTAATTTTTCCAACAATTGTATACAGACAGATTATTTCACTTATAATTGACAACATCACAATTCCAGTAGGTCAGAATTGTACATACACTTTGTTGACTGTTCCTTTAAACAGTTTGGAAAATTCAAGAAAATTATGTCATGGCATTAGAAACTTCTGATAGGCTAATAGACATAATTTGAGTCAATTGGAGGAGTACCTGTGGATGTATTTCAATTCCTACCGTCAAACTCAATGCCTCTTTGCTTGACATTATGGGAAAATCAAAAGATATCAGCCAAGACCTCAGAAAAACAATTGTAGACCTCCACAAGTCTGGTTCATCCTTGGGAGCAATTTCCAAATGCCTGAAGGTACCACGTTCACCGGTACAAACAACAATTTGTACAGATGTATAAAGTTTAAACACCATGAGACCATGCAGCCGTCATACCGCTCAGGAAGGAAGGTCTCCTATAGAGGAACGTACTTTGGTGCGAAAAGTGCAAATCAATCCCAGAACAACAGCAAAGGACCTCATGAAGATGCTGGAGGAAACAGGTACAAAAGTATCTATATTCACAGTAAAACGAGTCCTATATTGGGGCCTCCCGGGTGGCGCAGTGGTCTAAGGCACTGAATCGCAGTGCTAGCTGTACCACCAGTGACTCTGGGTCCGAGCCCAGGCTCCGTCGCAGCCGGCCGCGACCTGGGAGGCCCATGGGGCGGCGCAGAATTGGCCTAGAGTCGTCCGGGTTAGGGAGAGTTTGGCCGGCAGGGATATCCTTGTCTAATCGCGCACTAGCGACTCCTGTGGCATGGCGTAGCATGCCGGGCGCAGTGCACGCTGACCAGGTCGTTAGGTGTTTCCTGGTGCGGCTGGCTTCCGGGTTGGATGTGCCCTGTGTTAAGAAGCAGTGCAGCTTGGTTGGGTTGTGTTTCAGAGGATGCATGGCTCTCGACTTTAACCTCTACTGAGTACGTGTGGGAGTGGTAGCAATGAGACAAGACAGTAACTAACAATTGGGGAGAAAAAGGGGGTAAAAAAAAAGAGTCCTATATCAACATAATCTGGAAGGTCACTCAACAAGGAAGAAGCCACTACTCCAAAGCCACCATAAAATAGCCAGACTACGGTTTACATCTGCACATGGGGACAAAGATTTTTTTTGAGAAATGTCCTCTGATTTGATGAAACAAAAATAGAACTGTTATCATTATGTTTGGAGGAAAAAAGGGGAGGCTTGCAAGCCGAAGAACACCATCCCAACCTTGAAGCACGGGGGTGGCAGGATCACGTTGTGGGGGTGCTTTCCTGCAGTACGGACTGGTGCACTTCACAAAATTGATGGCATCATGAGTAGGGGAAATTATGTGGATATATTGAAGTGCACCTGTCAAGACATATGTCATGAAGTTAAAGCTTGGTCACAAGTGCGTCTTCCAAATGGACAATGACCCCAAGCACACTTCCAAAGTTGTGGCAAAATGGCTTAAGGACAACAAAGTCAAGGTATTGGAGTGGCCATCACAAAGCCCTGACCTCAATCCTATAGAAAATTTGTGGGCAGAACTGAAAAAGTGTGTGAGCAAGGAGGCCTACAAACCTGATGTAACGGTTCTCCTCCTTTTCTGAGGAGGAGTAGAAGAGATCGGACCAATGTGCAGCGTGGTAAGTGTACATTTTAGTTTATTAAAACTGAACACTAAAGAATACAAAATAACAAAGTGACTGATACAAACGAAAAACCGAAACAATTGGAAACAAACATCCAGCAAGAAACAATCACCCACGAAACACAATAGAAAACAGGCTCCCTAAATATGGTTCTCAATAAGGGACAACGATTGACAGCTGCTTCTGATTGAGAACCATACCAGGCCAAACACAGAAATAGCAAATCATAGAAAAACTAACATAGACATAGAAACAGAGAAACTAACATAGACAACCCACCCAACTCACGCCCTGACCATACATAACAAAAGAACTAAGGTCAGAACGTGACAGTACTCCCCCCCAAAGTTGCGGACTCCGGCCACAAAACCCGAACCTATAGGGGAGGGTCTGGGTGGGGGTCTCTACGCAGTGGCGGCTCTGGCGCGAGACGTGGCCCCCTCTCCACCATAGTCCTAGTCCGCTTCTTAGGCCGCCTCCGTGGCCTCTTTAGAGTGACAATCGCAGCCGATCTCCGACTGGGGACCCTAGCCACGGGTCCCGAATGGATGGGAGACTCTGGCAGCACCGGACGAACGGGAGACTCCTGCAGCTCCGGAGAGAAGGGCGATTCCGGCAACGCCGGCGTGACGGGCGATTATGGCAGCTCCTGGCTGACGGGCTGCTCCGGCAGATCCGGACGTTGAGGGAGACTCCGGCAGATCCGGACTGGAGGGAGACTCCGGCAGATCCGGACTGGAGGGAGACTCCGGCAGATCCGGACTGGAGGGAGACTCGGGCAGATCCGGACTGGAGGGAGACTCCGGCAGATCCGGACTGGAGGGAGACTCCGGCAGATCCGGACTGGAGGGAGACTCTGGCAGATCCGGACTGGAGGGAGACTCCGGCAGATCCGGACTGGAGGGAGACTCCGGCAGATCCGGACTGGAGGGAGACTCTGGCAGCGCTGGACAGGCGGGAGCACCTGTAGGGAGGAGACGGAGAGACAGCCTGGTGTTGGGGGCTGCCACCGGAGGGCTGGTGCGTGGATGTGGCACTGGATAGACCGGACCGTGAAGGCGCACTGGAGGTCTCGAGCACCGAGCCTGCCCAACCCTACCTGGCTGAATGCTCCCCGTAGCCAGGCCAGTGCGGCGAGGTGGAATATCCCGCACTGGGCTGTGCTGGCAAACTGGAGACACCATGCGTAGGGCTGGTGCCATGTACCCCGGTCCGTGATGATGCACTGGAGACCAGATGCCCTGAGCCGGCTTCATGGCACCTGGCTCGATGCTCAACCTAGCCCGGCTGATACGAGGCGCTGCTATGTCCTGGGCTATGCCTACGCACCGGGGACACCGTGCGCCTCACGGCATAACACGGTGCCTGCCTGGCACAGGTCTCCTACCTGACTTTGCCACACTCCGCGTGTGCAACCTCCCAATACATTTTTGGGTCTGCCTCTCGGGCTTCCAGCCTTGCTGCCTCCTCATACTGCCGCGTCTCAGCTTACGCTGCCTCCAGCTCTGCCTTGGGGCGGCGATATTCCCCAGCCTGTGCCCAGGGTCCTTTGCCGTCCAGGATCTCCTCCCATGTCCAGGAGACCTGAGATCACTGCGGCTGCCCGTTACCACGCTGCTTGGTCCTTTGGTGGTGGGTGATTCTGTAAGGGTTCCTCTGATAAGGAGTAGCAGAGATCGGACCAATGTGCAGCGTGGTAAGTGTCCATTTTAGTTTATTAAAACTGAACACAAAAGAATACAAAATAACAAAGTGACTAATACAAACGAAAAACCAGAACAGTCCTGAAATGTGAAACAAACAAACATCCAACAGGAAACAATCACCCACGAAACACAATAGAAAACAGGCTCCCTAAATATGGTTCTCAATCAGGGACAACGATTGACAGCTGCCTCTGATTGAGAACCATACCAGGCCAAACACAGAAATAGCAAATCATAGAAAAACGAACATAGACAACCCACCCTACTGGGAATATGATGAAAGAAATAAAAAAATAAAAAAAACATTTCACGTTCTTAAAATAAAGTGGTGATCCTAACTGACCTAAAACAGGGAATTTTTCCTTGGATTAAATGTCAGGAATTGTGAAAAACTGTTTTTAAATGTATTTGGCTAAGGTGTATGTAATCTTCTGCCTTCCACTGTATATCTTAAGAATGTCATGGAATATATATATATAATTTTCCAGCTTTCCAAAGCATAATCAGTGCTCTAACTCCCCTTTGCGCTGGTCTGGAGCATTGAAGCAGTGACGCAGGGTACCGTACCAAACCACAAATTACCTCTAAATCCTGCGGCATAATCTCAAAACTTTTAGTTGAGGAACCACTGTTTGTTTAAACTGTCAAGTTTAAACCACCTCCCTCAGTCCCTCTGCTGTGGTCCCTCCCTACTGGCTGGGTTCCCTGCGTCATAGAGGGAGCAGTACAGGACACTCAGGACTAATCTCTTTCACTGGCACTTATTTCATATTACAGCTATCATCTGGGCAATTGGCTGTGTAATGACAGTGGTGGCTGTGGAGCTGGAAGCATCCAATGAAGCCTAATCACTGTAATATCTTCTCAATCTAGCAGCCTTCTGGCTGGGACGCCCCTCTATACTGGGCCCAGACTGGGACACCCCTCTATACTGGTTCCAGACTGGGACACCCCTTTATACTGGGCCTAGACTGGGACACCCCTTTATACTGGGCCCAGACTGGGACACCCCTCTACACTGGGCCCAGACTGGGACACCCCTTTATACTGGGCCTAGACTGGGACACCCCTCTATACTGGGCCCAGACTGGGACACCCCTCTATACTGGGGACACCCCTTTATACTGGGCCCAGACTGGGACACCCCTTTATACTGGGCCCAGCCTGGGACACCCCTCTATACTGGGCCCAGCCTGGGACACCCCTCTATACTGGGCCAAGCCTGGGACACCCCTCTATACTGGGCCCAGACTGGGACACCCCTTTATACTGGGCCTAGACTAGGACACCCCTCTTGCTCCTCACCCCCTCTATACACCCCTCAGACTCAGCTTGTGAATTCCCACACAACATCACAAACACACACACACACACACACACACACACACACACACACACACACACACACACACACACACACAGGATTCACCCAAGTCACGACAACCTTGGAGTCTGTGCCAACCTGAGGAGATTACATTAAGTGGATGGTTAGATGAAATGTAATTGAGTTTAGTTTTAAAGGTGAAGAATTGCCACCTGCAAAATAATCGATGTAGACCTTGAGTGGATAATAAGGAGTAAGTCTCTAGTAAGTAAGTATTGTGTGGTAAGCCTAAGGGCTTTATTCAGTCCGTGTCGATGAAGCGTTACAGATTGTGTGATAGAAATGCAAAGGTATTTTTTGAGACGACATATGCAGCGTTTAGCGTCAATGCAGTCTTCGCTAACACTGGAACTGTGCCTTTAAATGTCAATCATGCTGTATGGTCAATAGCAATACACATTGAATAGAACACTAATTAGTGTAGATTCCTGCAAGATACATTTTAACCCTATAGTCTAACCCAGGGTTGGGGGTCATTTAACACCAAGGATCATTTAACTATTTGATTTGGAGTTTTACCTTAAGTTATCAAAAAAGTATAGCATTTTTAACTGTTGATGAAACATGTACATTTGGCCTTACTGCTGTTGGCCTGTGGAAAGGCATTGAATAACCTTGATACATGGATAAACAGATTGTCAACCCCCAAAAAAATCTAAAGGAAGTTGGTTCTGAAGTGTCTGTCCTGTATGTGAGATACATAACAAAGATCAGGAAATATTTGTTATTTTTTCAAATGTATTTAACTCCTTGTTGTAGGCGCTATACTATCTCCATACATACTTCCATAAATTGCCTTAACTGTTACCCAGCTACCTTCAGACTAGTCTTGTGATGCTACAGCCAAACAACCAACATGTACGTATTTGTGAGAGACTCGGCTTTCCATAGAGGGGTCATATTAGTGTGTAGCCCAATCTGTTCAGACTCTACAGGTAGAAGTTGGCAGATCAGATGTATCGAGGTCAGACGAGTCCTGTAACACGCCATCGTGTTCATGAGTGTCATCTTTCCATAGATGTGTCACAATAGTTTGTAGGAATAACAGTTAGGAGGCTGTAGATGTTTTCGTGATAACACAGATTTTTGGGATGTCTGATGGTCTGACAAACACCGCTCTGGCACTGCCACCTTTCACCGCAGATGCGGAGGGCGACATCCCCTAATTTGAAGGGGTGTCCACATACTTTTGGCATTATAGTGTACCGCTATCTTAAAACCAGTTAAATGTAATTAGATGTAATCTAAAATGTAATCCACATAATCCCCAAAAGTAATTATTTATGATTAGAGGGCCATAAACAATAATTAGTAATGCTGCATACACAAAGAAAGGTTACAGTGAAATCTCACATTTCTGGTAAAAAAATAATAATAATTGCTGAATGTAGTCACTTTTGAGGACACAAGCTCAAGTACACAGTAGAAATTTGCTTAATATATATATACAGTATATTTGTAATTGTTTATATGATGTATTTCCTATTCAACAGAACTGTATAAATTTAAATGTTTTATATGCTTTCAAAATATACCATAATCACATTTTAAAATGACGTTTTAAAACGATAAGATAATCATCTAACGGAAAGCTGCAATATGTAACGTTTTGGTCGACCTGACCAAATTTACATAGATATACAGTACCAGTCAAACGTTTGGACAAACCTACTCATTCAAGGGGTTTTCTTTATTTGTACTATTTTCTACATTGTAGAATAATAGTGAAGACATCAAAACTATGAAATAACACATATGGAATCATGTAGCAACCAAAAAAGTGTTAAACAAATCAAAATATATTTTATATTTGAGATTCTTCAAAGCAGCCACCCTTTGCCTTGATGACAGCTTTGCACACTCTTGGCATTCTCTCAACCAGCTTGGGATGCATTTAAATTAACAGGTGTGCCTTGTTAAAAGTTAATTTGTGAAATGTCTTTCCTTATTGCGTTTGAGCCAGTCAGTTGTGTTGTGACAAGGTAGGGGTGGTATACAGAAGATAGCCCTATTTGGTAAAAGACCAAGTCCATATTATGGCAAGAACAGCTGAATTAAGCAAAGAGAACTGACAGTCCACCATTACTTTAATACATGACGGTCAGTCAAAGAATCTCGAAAGTTCCTTCAAGTGCAGTCGCAAAAACCATCAACTGCAATGATGAAACTAGTTCTCATGAAGTCTGCCACAGGAACGGAAGACCCAGAGTTCCCTCTGCTGCAGAGTATAAGTTCATTAGAGTTACCAGCCTCAGAAATTGCAGCCCAAATAAAGGCTTCACAGAGTTCAAGTAACAGACACATCTCAACATCAACTGTTCAGAGTAGACTGCATGAATCAGGCCTTTATGGTTGAATTACTGCAACGAAACCACTACTAAAAGACACCAATAATAAGAAGAGACTTGTTTGGGCCAAGAAACACGAGCAATGGACATTAGACCGGTGGAAATCTGTCCTTTGGTCTGATGAGTCCAAATTTGGGATTTTTGGTTCCAACAGCCATGTCTTTGTGAGACGCAGAGTAGGTGAACGGATGATCCCCGCATGTGTAGTTCCCACCATGAGGCATGGAGGAGGAGGTGTGATGGTTTGGGGGTGCTTTGCCGGTGACTCTGTGATTTATTTAGAATTTAAGACACACTTAACCAGCAAGGCAACCACAGCATTCTGCAGTGATATGCCATCCCATCTGGTTTGCGCTTAGTGAGACTATCATTTGTTTTTCAACAGGACAATGACCCAACACACCTCCAGGCTGTGTAAGGGCTATTTGACCAAGAAGGAGAGTGATGGAGTGCTGCATCAGATGACCTGGCCTCCACAATCACCCAACCTCACCCCAATTGAGATGATTTTGGATGAGTTGGACCGCAGAGTGAAGGAAAATCAGCCAACAAGTGCTTAGCATATGTGAAGCTTGTGGAGAGAATGCCAAGAGAGTGCAAAGCTGTCATCAAGGGAAAGGGTGGCTACCTTGAAAAATCAAAAATATATTTTCATTTGTTTGACAATTTTTTTGGTTACTACATGACTCCATATGTGTTATTTCATAGTTTTTACATCTTCACTATTATTTTACAATGTAGAAAAGAGTACAAATAGATAAAAACCCTTGAATGAGTAGGTGTGTTCAAACTTTGCACTGGTATCTTATGTGTTATAGGAATTCTAAGAAGTTCATCTTTTCTATTTGAGCTGTTTCTATGCTTCCTGTTAAAATTTTGCTTCTTTTAATTTTTGTTTTGTACACCAGCTTCAAACAGGAAAATATATTTCACAGTGGGTTTGGATGGTACAATGTTTCTCTACGCTATACTTGCTTGTTTTGTCACATAAACTGAAATTTGGCAAACTATTCGAATTTTAGCAACCAGGAAATTGTGAACGATTTGTGCATAGTACATCTTTAAGGGAACATTCTCTAAAGTAGTGGAAACATTTGTTGTTAGCTGTGTAGACACCTGGTTTAAATAATCAAGAGTTTTGTAACTGACTGAATAGCTTAATCAGCTGTATTCGTAGAGGGATGCAACGGAAGGTGGACTGTCTGGTTGTAACCTAGGTCATGGTCACTATTATTTCAATCAGTGTAGTGTTACCAAAAATTGCACCCAGGATGGTCCCCAGGACCAAGTTTGGGAAACCCTGCCCAAGGTGAGGGATTTTGAAATACTGATCTATTTCCAACCCAAATCAAATCTACTCAGGTCTACTAAGTCCTGCCAGCTTCCTGACAATAACTCAAGTGTGTGTTTTCATCCTTCTTGACTATCCTGTAAGAGCCCACAGTCATAGTTGCGCTGAAAAAAATGTGCTTTGTTGGGCTGGCTTTTCTAGTCAGAGACCGAGTGACAAATTGAGGGTCACTTCATGTTGGGACAGAATGTATCATTCAGACAAACACTCAAAAAAAGAAGCAGCGCTAGGTTTCAGGACTTGGCATTCAGAGTGAGAGGAGAGGAGAGGAGGAGACACACTGAACAACAGCCTCTCTTGATTCCTCAGGGATTCATGTGCCTTATTTACAGCGCTCTATTGTCTACCATGTATCCTATCTCCCTGCTCTCTGCTCTTGTACTTTCAATTATTTGTTTCCTCTCTGTTGTTTTAAGAGGCGGGGAGAGGGAACAGGCGAGGAGGCCAGACGCATATCACATCACCACATAGCAAAGCCGAGAGCTCCTCAGCCTGTAGATGGGTTTTTGATTACGCCAGATCTTTAGAGGTTTGTTGTGGGACAGCAACAAGGGGGGGGGGGGGGGCGGATGGACGGACACATAATTGCATGCATCCCAACTGGCACCTTATTCTCTAACTCTAACAACTTTTGACCAGAGCCCTATGTGATAATGTAATGATATGTGATTGCCTGTCTGTAAATAAAATAAAGGATTATTTCTTGCTATAGAGACCCACAGCTACAGCATTTGGGACCGTGACACTGTTGCACTGCTGTGATCTGTATGGAATGAAAGCTGAGACAAAAGTCAGCTAATGGATGCCGAAAATATTACACCTCTGCCCCGCTGTGCATTCAGGATCAACCTGACAGACAACGATAATTAGAACTGTTTTGTTCTTATGCGTGAAATGGCTTTTCTATTTCCAGAAGAATCCAAATAGATGGAATATTAAAAGGCTGAAATATAAATCCTATAATTAGTAGGATTAATATTTCACAAATAAACGTAACATCTCTGATTTCGTAATGACGTGTGTGTGTGTGTGTGTGTGCTTGCCTGTAAGAATTATGTTTTCTTTTATGATGAAGTGCCTAAACCCTTAAACCCATATACAGCCGTCTGTAATGCTAGGGTAACAGATTGGAAATAGTTATTGATTTGTTCATTTTGAATGCCCCACCCCCAAGACCCCTGTCAACCTATAGAAAACTATAAATGGCATGATTAATGACAATGCTCCAGGGATTAAATACAAATATTTTGATTTAATTATTGAATGTAAAAGGAGATCAATGGTAAATGGTTGATTTTACCATGCATTGTTACCATGGTAATAAAGGAAAGCATAGCTTATGTTTCCATTACATGCTAAACCAAAATAAATTATGAGCCCAAACCTCATCAGCTGTACGTCTATCTTGATATCCCTGTGCAACACAGAGCCACCCTGAATATCTAGTTCCATTAACAATATTTAAGTCATACTTTAATAAAAATACCCTTTCTAAACCCTCTTTTAAGCACATATCCACCCTGGGGTTCTCCCTAAACCCACTTTTAAGCACATATCCACCCTGGGGTTCTCCCTAAACCCTATTTTAAGCACATATCCACCCTGGGGTTCTCCCTAAACCCTCTTTTAAGCACATATACACCATGTTCTGAGAGAGGCCGTCTGTTTCACCCTGATAACTGCATCTCTTCTTTCAGACGGCTGGCAAGGGCAGAGGCCATTAAGTCATTTGTAATACAATGTTCATTCTGTGATTTAGAAGCAATGGTGGGAAAGGACAGCGGACTCTTTCTGGTTGAACACAATACGCCTCTCTGATTTAATAGTGTTTCTCCGTGCTGCTTTGAATCTGAGTGGAAGAGATATAGCCAATTGTACTGTAAGAACAGACTACACTGCCTTAAGACAAACAGACCAAGGAGCAGAGCCTTACGGGCCGACCGACACCCTTTTTTGTAGGAAAGGCTATTGATGAGACATTGAACCTCAGCGTGTTCTGCAGAAGTATCAATCAAGTGTTTGATTTCTTTCCTGTGTTGGTGTTCCAATGCTCCCTGGCTGTTGCTATGAGCATATAGTCAACGTGAGGATACTGAATGCGAATAAATGGGGACACCAAAACACCATGTTAATCAAACATCATTCTGACACCAGTGCATGGCACTGAATTCAGTATAAAGACAGCTGCTACACACACATATTCTGATTTATCCTCTGAGGGCCTAATGTCACCCAGGCCGTTCCAGTCGCCAGGCGGACAGACAGCTCTAGCCCAGTATTATGTGCATGTCGCTGCAGCTCAGGGCCTTGGGAGGGAATGAAGACAGATTACTCAGGCATCAGTGGCCTCCGCCCGGCAGCAGCCAGCAGGCTGCAACGGGGGAAACAGCACACTCAGCAAGAGCCTTGCTCCCCGCTCCATTCCCAACACATACTTGATTTCCCCCCAGAACCTTCATAAAGGTCTGGTGTGTGTGTGTGTGTGTGTGTGTGTGTGTGTGTGTGTGTGTGTGTGTGTGTGTGTGTGTGTGTGTGTGTGTGTGTGTGTGTGTGTGTGTGTGTGTGTGTGTGTGTGTGTGTGTGTGTGTGTGTGTGTGTGTGTGAGAGAGAGAGAGAGAGGTGTGGTCTCAGGGGACCTCTCTCTCCATGTGTCCGGGGACAGAGAACCACAGTCTGTCACACATTCTGGCCTTTTACATAAACCCTGCAGATGTTACTCTTCTCTTATTTTCTCTCCTCCATCCTCTCCTTCCTCCCATGGGCTCACAAGGAGGATAAATGAGGTCAAGGGGATGTACTCTTGTCTGGCCCTTCATTTGTTCCTCTGTGAGTCATACTGTGTATCGGCATCATCCCACGAACAGTAGTCTCCACATGCACTGTGAAAACTAGGACATTGCAATAATATTCACAAGTTGTGTGTCAGTGGACCACTAGGCTATAAATAGGAGCTAAGTGCAATGGTCGGGTCACTCTGAGGAAGACGGCAGCTTGACGCTGAAACGTCAGTCACCTGTTTGCGTCCTGTACAATGGATCAAAGTGAGCTGAAATGAATATGTTTAATATTTTTGTTGTTGAGTGCTCCAACTCCTTTCTACCTCAAATTAATCCTTTCAGAAGTTTTTCCGGGTAAGCCCTTCTCATGATTTTTGTAATTTGTTGCTGAGATCCCCCTCCTTTCCTGTGTTTGCTGAAGTGTGAAGACCCACCTGAACTAATATTTACAATACTTTGTTGCCACGTACTATTATGTGACAATGGTGATCGGAACCTCCTGGCCACATCAGGTCTGCAAGTCACATTATGTTGGCTTGCAAAGTGATGTGGAATATCTATTGGAATCCAGCTACAGTTAGGACATCCAACAGTTTGAATTTGTTTGTCATTTTATTAGTTTTTTTTCCCCAAAATTCTTTACATATCAAAAGGATCAATCAGAAATTCACGTCTTTCAATACATCATTAGGTTTAACTAAAACTATTCAAACAATAAGTAATCAATCCAAGTTAGACTAATCAAATGGTCAATGGTCAAAATAAAAAACCTCATGCAATCAATCATAAAAAAGGAATCCTAATGAGCAGCTCGTCAGTCCACAATTTGTTTTATTTTCATTGCAGTGTCTTCGAGGGGTAGGTCTAGAATTTGCCATCGTTTGGAGTCTTGCTTACTTGGTTGGTCTGGTGGTGTGGTGTTTGTGTGTTTGTGTGTTTGTGTGTTTGTGTTGAGGAAGAGGAAGGGGCTGGCAGTTGCAGGACAGAGGTGGCAGTTGTGGTTGGTTGGTGCTCTGTCCTAGGTTGGTGATGTTGGGTCCAGGAAAACCTGGGTTGGTGCTGGGTCTGGAAACCAGGAGGTGATGGGTCTGGTGTTGGGACGGAATCTGGGAACCAGGAACTGGGGCTGCTGCAGGTGCTGGGTCGGGATCAAGCAGACACACAAGGGAGCCCTAGACCCAGAGGTTAATGGTGGCACTCCCCTGTGGTCTGCTCGCTCAGGGTGTAGGTTAGATGTTTGGTCCTTCCTTAGCGCCTCATCTTGTGTTCTGGTGCTGGGTCTGGTGCTTGAACTGGGACTGGTATTGGATCTGCAGAGGGGAGGAAAACAACCTGAGGAGTGAGAAGACACACCAGGACCCTGGAGGTCAGTGATGGTACTCCCCTGTGGCATGCTCTCTCCGGGTGTAGGTCTTTAGTCCTTCCTCTGCACCTCTTCTGGTGTAGTGACTGTTTCCTGGTTCTGGTCCGGTTCTAGATGAATGGTTCCTGGTTCTAGTCTGGTTCTGTATGATGTATAGGTATAGAGGGGGAAAAGGGGGAGAGATGGACAGGGAGCAGAGGGTGGTGGAGGGTATGTCTATGGGCCTGGGCTGGTGCTGGAGGAGGAGTGATGCAGCTGCAAGGCTGAGGACAGAGGGAACAAATAGGACCTAGCCCTGCCTGGTCATGGACCACTCACAAAACAGTTGGTAGGCGTGTTCAGTGTGAGTGCGTCCATGGGGGGCAGTTCTCTGTATGTGCCTTGTGCCTTCTTTGGGGAGGCAGCCATGGACGTTCTTCAAGTGCCATCTTCTTGTGTTCTATCTTCTGGGGATATTGCCAGGGTCATGACATTGCAGATGTGGGCCTCTAGCAGGTGGTTCTTGGCTGTCCCTGGGTCTTGATTTTCCTCCCCACAGACTGGTTGGTTGGTAGCCAGCCACCTGTACCTACTGATTGGTGGGATGAATGAAGGGGTGAAGAACATTACGATGGAATTTTTATTCACCCACAACCTGCATTCAGAATGACTGTCAGGTTGAGAAATATCAACAGAAGTGACTACCTAAACCATTTAAACTGGGACAACCATTTCAGTAACGAGTGTAATAAAGCTAACTAACTCATTGGATTCGTTTAGAAAATGTTATGTTATTTATTTTCATGTAGCATAATATTTATCAATCAATCTATGTACATGCAAAAACACAGATAATTAAAACGTTCCTAAGAACATCTACCTGATGTAGAGCATGCTGGGAAATCTGATAATGATGGGCATGGTTTTGATTGGAATGTTTTACTCTCCACAGAGTAAAGCTGACACAATCACACTCTCACAATCAACACCACTGAGTGATACTTTCCCTCTTAGAGAGTTAATAATTTAACTCCTGAATCAACACTAGAAACATAACACCTGGTAACCCTGGCCATTTGCTGTGCGGAGACAATGGGGACGGACACACTAACACAGGACAATCTCAACATAGCAGCAGTACAGTTCTAGTCATTGACACAGGATTTTCTCTCTCTTGTGTTTAAGTAAGAAAGAGTGGATGGATCCTAAAAAAACAACCCCTCCATGACTACTCAGCAACCAATCAGATGCTTCGTGATACATGATGGACACAGCCACATAAAATACATAGTACCTGTTACACATGGAGTGAACAACTGTTGAATACTGCATGACCGTTGAGCATCTGACTGAAATGCTATGTCCAATGTACCCTAAATCTAATGTGTTTTGAAGACTTAAATTGATCATCAAAAAATACATTTTACGAAAAGGTTGTGTGTGACACACTTGATTAAAACTACCATGGTCTAATTCCTTCCCCAACTATTTTTATTTATTTAACTAGGCAAGTAAAATTATTATTTACAATGACAGGCCTACCCCTGCCAAATCCTAACCCGGACGACGCTGGGCCAATTGTGCGATGCCCTATGGGACTCCCAAACAATGCCGGATGTGATACAACCTGGAATTGAACCAGGGTCTGTAGTGACGCCTCTAGCACTGAGATGCAGTGCCTTAAACCGCTGTGCCACTCGGGAGCCCCAAGAAACTACGTTTCAACTATTTCTCACTTGTCCCTTGTCCCTTAACTAAGGAAATGCAAACCTGTGAAATTAGAGTTTCTCTGTAGGGTCTTTCGGTTAAAGAATTTCTGTATACTATAGGCAACAGACGACCTTGTGTCATGTGAATTGTCTAGGCATAATTCCCTGAAGACTCTTCACAGTGGCTGCACTGTCAGTAGGGAATAACCAAGTTCAAACCAAGCAAGTGTGGGCAATTACCAACCTCTAATTATACTTTTACATTTCGGTATGGGAAATAAACAAGAGATATAAATATGAATAAATAAGGCGATCTGTCAGCATGAAATGTGATCCTGCTTAATCTTCTGAATATAGCTAACCCTCCTGTCTCATTAATTTGAGAACGCTGAATAATTTTATCAGAGTTCGTTCCGGTGGCACACACACACACACACACACACACACACACACACACACACACACACAGAGAGACACACACACACAGAGAGACACACACACACACACACACACACACACACACACACACACACAGAGACACACATACACACACACACACACACACACACACACACACACACACATACACACACACACACACACACACACACAAAGAGACACATCAAAGGTTGATACACATTTAAAGTTAGATTTGATAAAATCCTATTCTTTAACTTTGATATTTGGTTTAGACGGAGTGGTGAATATAACATATCAAATATTGATTTAATTTGTATACAAACTGGAATCAAAGCCAGACTAAGTCAGTGGCACAGACGGAACTATCCAAGCAGAAAATAAATATCCTTCAAATGTTGAAATTTGGTTGTTCAACCTGTCGTGTCTTTGGCTATGCCGGATTAAGTGATATGACATGCTACTCTATAAAATAATGTCTCCGTAATTAATATTACCTGATTGAGCTAATCATGTAAATGTAATTAACTAGAGAGTCAGGGCACCACAAAATAATATTTATAGAGCTGTTATCTTCCGAATAAAATCTTAAAGACCTAGTAATATTTTACATCAATAGCAGTCAATATTAATTGTCATCTTAATTCAGTCTCATCTGAAAGTTGTAAGTTGTAAATCTAAAAGTTGTAAATCTGCACGAACCCTGGCTAACAAGTTGAATCAGCAATACAATATTGGGTTTAATTATTTATTTACTAAATACCTAACTAATCACACAGAATTACACATACACATAATTAAATCATAACTTGATTACAAATGACATCATAAAGGAAAACGTCTCTAGCGGGCGGAACAGATATGACAGCTCGTTACACAACAGAAAAGGGGCTGGGTTTGAGTGAAACAGCGGGAAGACTGAGGAACAAAGGGCGAAGCTGTGCTATCGCAAATACAGTATCTTATGCATTCTAAATTACCGCCCATTTGGAAAAGGAAAATGCAATAAATATTTACTCTGAGCTGCGCTTCGGTAGGTTGGTGGTAGAAGGAAGGCCGTGTTGCCCAACCGAGTCCTTTGTCCTTTGAAGAATGTCTCTGCTGGTAAATTGGATACGTTGTAGTAGCGTCGTTGTGTGGTAGACAGAATACTCTGTCTGTTCCTTCCTAACCTGCATTTGCAGCTCCTGTTGCTAACTCAACGGCTAGGAGGTATCCCTTCTGTAGTGAATAAGAGTTCAAAGTTCATACCATTCGCAACCAAAGCTCATGCTGATGTTGGCTTCGTTCTGTAGTTATTATCTGAACCATTCTGAACAACAATTCCATGTGAATCCGATAACTCTGATGTGTAGACTTTCCACTGTAGAGTTTATGTCATCTTATCATTGATGAGAATGTCTCAGATGACAACCGAACTGACATCATATTCATTAACCACCGCATATGTTAAATTGGTCGGATTACCAGAATATAGTTAATTCCCCCCCACCTTCTGATGTTCCCAGAATCTCTATGTTAACCAAAGGGGTTTGCAAATGTAACCTCAGTAGGGTAGAGAGAGGAAAAAGGGGGAAAGAGGTATTTATGACTGTCATAAACCTACCCCCAGGCCAACGTCATGACAAACCCAACACAATTGAATATGACTTTTGTAAGACAATGAATAGCCTAAAGTTAAGGCTATCTTGCAAACTAACGTAACATTCATGTTGAGGTTACTGTAACTATAAATGTCTTCTTATGTAATCATATAAAGTATGCATGTGCAAGATGGCATGCATAGGTCGTCATGGCAGGTTTGTGGAGATGTTAGCAATTGCTGTAATAATCTGTGCAGTCTTGAACGCTATTGATCACTTCCCTTTTAACGTAATCTCAACTGCAATCCAGGTAATTTGTTCCACTGTTATGAAGCACAGTGATAACACAATCTGCTATATAAAAAACAAAATCCACTACATGACCTATGTGGACACCTGCTCATCCAACATCTCATTCCAAATTTGGGGGCATTACCGTTTTTTTTTCAATTGCTAACATGCATTGGTGAAAACGGAAGTCACATTGTCAAAACTCTTAGCACAGTCAGCGAAACAGAAGTGTTTGTGGACCAAACTGTGAATCATTTTTCATTGCTTTCACACAAAATGCATTCAGTGACCACTTTCTCCGAAATACATGAACTCTTTTCTCATTCATACTCCACCACCTGCAAAACTATATATTTGCAGTACATTTTCAAATGCTAACACACTGTTTCTAAAACTGTTAAAAACACATTCAAAACAGAATGATGGCAAATGTCGTGCATTTTTGCAATAACCAGATTGAAACATGCAGAAAAACAACAAATGTGCATCCTTCAATGATAATTGAACTACATCTTAGTGTACAATACAGTATGTTAACATTTTTGACATTTTGAAATATATTGATTGATTTTCGTTTTGCAGTAGGTTCCAAAGGTTGCCTCCCTCAGGAGGCAACCTTCAGAGAGGCAGAATATTATCAGATGCGCAGGAAATTGCCATTGTTGACATGGTAATTGGCAACAGTGCAATAAAACTGTGGGAAATTCGGGACAGAGTGCTGACAGACAATATCACTTTTGGGAATGTGAATGCGGTCAGCACAACGACAATTGCCAGAGTCCTAGAGAAACATCAAATAAGGATGAAGCAGTTGTAAACTGTACCCTTTGAGAGAAATGCGGAACTTGTTTTAAGGATCTCCGGTATCAATATGTCCAAGTAAGATGTCTGTTCAATAACCAAACAGGGTACATACCCAGCTATGCATAATGTAAAGTACTGCAAAACTGTGGATTTACTATATGTTAGAGAGTCATGGAGATGTAAGCCAGGCGAACTGCACATGCTTTAATCTTTGTGGATGAAGCTGGATTTAACCTGGCAAAAACACACTGCAGGAGAAGAAATGTGATTGGACAGAGAGCAACCGTGGATGTCCCAGGCCAGAGAGGAGCTAACATCACAATGTGTGCAGCACTGCCCAATGATGGTTTGCTGTTACACAAACCACTCATTGGCCCCTACAATACAGAGAGGCTCATTTTTTCTGGATGTACTGCATTATCGACTTGTGCCAGTGGAGGAGAGAAGGGCAAGAAACTCCCCTACCTTCGTTGTTGTGTGGGATAATGTGGCATTGAACGACTCTGCTGCAGTCACAGACTGATTTGCTGCACATCCCAGGATGTTAGTACTATTCCTGTCTCCATACTCCCCCTTCCTAAACCCCAAAATTGAGTTTTTCTCTGCGTGGAGGTGGAAGGTTTATGACCACCATCCACATGGCCAGATATCCTTACTGGATGCCATGAATGCGGGGTGTGGAGACACTTCTCCTGAAGACTGCCAGGATTGGGTTAGACATTCCAGGAGATACTTTCCAAGATGCATCGCCAGAGAAGACATGAGATGTGATGTTGATGAAAACTTGTGGCCAAATGCAGGAGAGAGGGAGAACAAGAACCCTCACAGTACTGTACAGTATGATTATAAACTCAGCAAAAAAATAAACATCCTCTCACAGTCAACTGCATTTATTTTCAGCAAACCTAACATGTGTAAATATTTGTATGAACAGAACAACATTCAAAAACTAAGCTCCACAGACATGAATACTGAATATCATGTCCCTGAACAAAGGGAGGGTGGGTCAAAATCAAAAGTAACAGTCAGTATTTGGTGTGGCCACCAGCTGCATTAAGTACTGCAGTGCATCTCCTCCTCATGGACTGCACCAGATTTACCAGTTCTTGCTGTGAGATGTTACCCCACTCTTCCACCAAGTCACCTGCAAGTTCCTGGACATTTCTGGGGAATGGCCCTAGCCCTCACCCTCCGATCCAACAGGTCCAAGACGTGCTCAATGGGATTGAGATCCGGGCTCTTCGCTGGCCATGGCAGAACACTGACATTCCTGTTTTGCAGGAAATCATGCACAGAACAAGCAGTATGGCTGGTGGCATTGTCATGCTGGAGGGTCATGTCAGGATGAGCCTGCAGGAAGGGTACCACATGAGGGAGGAGGATGTCTTCCCTGTAACGTACAATGTTGAGATTGCCTGTAATGACAACCAGCTCAGTCCGATGATATTGTGATACACCGCCCCAGACCATGACGGACCCTCCACCTCCAAATCGATCCCAATCCATTACAGGCCATCGGTGTAACGCTCATTCCTTCGACGATGAACGCGAATCCGACCATCACCCCTGGTGAGACAAAACCGTGAATCGTTAGTGAAGAGCACTTTTTGCCAGTCCTGTCTGGTCCAGCGATGGTGGGTTTTTTTCCCTATAGGCGACGTTGTTGCAGGTGATGTCTGGTGAGAACCTGCCTTACAACAGACCTACAAACCCTCAGTCCAGCCTCTCTCAGCCTATTGCGGACAGTCTGAGCACTGATGAATGGATTGTGCGTTCCTGGTGTAACTCGGGCAGTTGTTGTTGCCATCCTGTACCTGTCCCGAAGGTGTGATGTTTGGATGTACCACTGTGAGGACGATCAGCTGTCCGTCCTGTCTCCCTGTAGCACAATCTTAGGCATCTCAGTACAGACAGTGCAATTTATTGCCCTGGCCACATCTGCAGTCCTCATGCCTCCTTGCAGCATGCCTAAGTCACATTCACGCAGATGAGCAGGGACACTGGCCATCTTTCTTCTAAATTTACTATACATGTTGTTGTTGTTGTTTTTTTATTGTTATTGCATCCCTGGAATTTCAATATTTTTTGTTTAACACTTTTTATTTTTCACAAATAAATAATTATATGCAAAGGTACAGAAAATATAAAGGGTATTGAAGCAAATTGCTGCATTTCTGATTCATTCTTGTTACATATACAGTACTTTAGTATAGTCAATAAAGTGAAGGTGTTATTCTTATTATATAATGAAATACTGATTTATGTGAAAAATCATTCAAACTTCAAAGAGAAAAGTTCATCATTTATGTAATGCTCCCTGTTGTTAGTGTTTTTTAGGTCAATGTGTTATGAGTGACAACCTATGCTTTCTGAGTGAGAATTATTGACAGTGTTATGTTCGAAAAAGCTTATTTTGAGACATGTATGAAGTGTTTTGGTGGTTTGAGATTTTGAGGTGAGATTAACTGTTTGGACAAGTTGGTAATGCAGACTAAATCAAATCAAATCAAATCAAATTTTATTTGTCACATACACATGGTTAGCAGATGTTAATGCGAGTGTAGCGAAATGCTTGTGCTTCTAGTTCCGACAATGCAGTAATAACAAGTAATCTAACTAGCAATTCCAAAACTACTGTCTTGTACACAGTGTAAGGGGATAAAGAATATGTACATAAGGATATATGAATGAGTGATGGTACAGAGCAGCATAGGCAAGATACAGTAGATGGTATCGAGTACAGTATGTACAAATGAGATGAGTATGTAAACAAAGTGGCATAGTTTAAAGTGGCTAGTGATACATGTATTACATAAGGATACAGTCGATGATATAGAGTACAGTATATACGTATGCATATGAGATGAATAATGTAGGGTAAGTAACATTATATAAGGTAGCATTGTTTAAAGTGGCTAGTGATATATTTACATCATTTCCCATCATTTCCCATTATTAAAGTGGCTGGAGTTGAGTCAGTGTCAGTGTGTTGGCAGCAGCCACTCAGTGTTAGTGGTGGCTGTTTAACAGTCTGATGGCCTTGAGATAGAAGCTGTTTTTCAGTCTCTCGGTCCCAGCTTTGATGCACCTGCACTGACCTCGCCTTCTGGATGATAGCGGGGTGAACAGGCAGTGGCTCGGGTGGTTGATGTCCTTGATGATCTTTATGGACTACCTGTGACATCGGGTGGTGTAGGTGTCCTGGAGGGCAGGTAGTTTGCCCCCGGTGATGCGTTCTGCAGACCTCACTACCCTCTGGAGAGCCTTACGGTTGAGGGCGGTGCAGTTGCCATACCAGGCGGTTATACAGCCCGCCAGGATGCTCTCGATTGTGCATCTGTAGAAGTTTGTGAGTGCTTTTGGTGACAAGCCAAATTTCTTCAGCCTCCTGAGGTTGAAGAGGCGCTGCTGCGCCTTCTTCGCGGTGCTGTCTGTGTGAGTGGACCAATTCAGTTTGTCTGTGATGTGTATGCCGAGGAACTTAAAACTTGCTACCCTCTCCACTACTGTTCCATCGATGTGGATAGGGGGGTGTTCCCTCTGCTGTTTCCTGAAGTCCACAATCATCTCCTTAGTTTTGTTGACGTTGAGTGTGAGGTTATTTTCCTGACACCACACTCCGAGGGCCCTCACCTCCTCCCTGTAGGCCGTCTCGTCGTTGTTGGTAATCAAGCCTACCACTGTTGTGTCGTCCGCAAACTTGATGATTGAGTTGGAGGCGTGCGTGGCCACGCAGTCGTGGGTGAACAGGGAGTACAGGAGAGGGCTCAGAACGCACCCTTGTGGGGCCCCAGTGTTGAGGATCAGCGGGGAGGAGATGTTGTTGCCTACCCTCACCACCTGGGGGCGGCCCGTCAGGAAGTCCAGTACCCAGTTGCACAGGGCGGGGTCGAGACCCAGGGTCTCGAGCTTGATGACGAGCTTGGAGGGTACTATGGTGTTGAATGCCGAGCTGTAGTCGATGAACAGCATTCTCACATAGGTATTCCTCTTGTCCAGATGGGTTAGGGCAGTGTGCAGTGTGGTTGAGATTGCATCGTCTGTGGACCTATTTGGGCGGTAAGCAAATTGGAGTGGGTCTAGGGTGTCAGGTAGGGTGGAGGTGATATGGTCCTTGACTAGTCTCTCAAAGCACTTCATGATGACGGATGTGAGTGCTACGGGGCGGTAGTCGTTTAGCTCAGTTACCTTAGCTTTCTTGGGAACAGGAACAATGGTGGCCCTCTTGAAGCATGTGGGAACAGCAGACTGGTATAGGGATTGATTGAATATGTCCGTAAACACACCGGCCAGCTGGTCTGCGCATGCTCTGAGGGCGTGGCTGGGGATGCCGTCTGGGCCTGCAGCCTTGCGAGGGTTAACACGTTTAAATGTCTTACTCACCTCGGCTGCAGTGAAGGAGAGACCGCATGTTTTCGTTGCAGGCCATGTCAGTGGCACTGCATTGTCCTCAAAGCGGGCAAAAAAGTTATTTAGTCTGCCTGGGAGCAAGACATCCTGGTCCGTGACTGGGTTGGATTTCTTCCTGTAGTCCGTGATTGACTGTAGACCCTGCCACATGCCTCTTGTGTCTGAGCCGTTGAATTGAGATTCTACTTTGTCTCTGTACTGGCGCTTAGCTTGTTTGATAGCCTTGCGGAGGGAATAGCTGCACTGTTTGTATTCGGTCATGTTACCAGACACCTTGCCCTGATTAAAAGCAGTGGTTCGCGCTTTCAGTTTCACACGAATGCTGCCATCAATCCACGGTTTCTGGTTAGGGAATGTTTTAATCGTTGCTATGGGAACGACATCTTCAACGCACGTTCTAATGAACTCGCACACCGAATCAGCGTATTCGTCAATGTTGTTATCTGACGCAATACGAAACATCTCCCAGTCCACGTGATGGAAGCAGTCTTGGAGGGTGGAGTCAGCTTGGTCGGACCAGCGTTGGACAGACCTCAGCGTGGGAGCCTCTTGTTTTAGTTTCTGTCTGTAGGCAGGGATCAACAAAATGGAGTCGTGGTCAGCTTTTCCGAAAGGGGGGCGGGGCAGGGCCTTATATGCGTCGCGGAAGTTAGAGTAACAATGATCCAAGGTCTTTCCACCCCTGGTTGCGCAATCGATATGCTGATAAAATTTAGGGAGTCTTGTTTTCAGATTAGCCTTGTTAAAATCCCCAGCTACAATGAATTCAGCCTCCGGATAAATCGTTTCCAGTTTGCAGAGAGTTAAATATAGTTCGTTCAGAGCCATCGATGTGTCTGCTTGGGGGGGATATATACGGCTGTGATTATAATCGAAGAGAATTCTCTTGGTAGATAATGCGGTCTACATTTGATTGTGAGGAATTCTAAATCAGGTGAACAGAAGGATTTGAGTTCCTGTATGTTTCTTTCATCACACCATGTCACGTTGGCCATGAGGCATACACCCCCGCCCCTCTTCTTACCAGAAAGATGTTTGTTTCTGTCAGCGCGATGCGTGGAGAAACCCGTTGGCTGCACCGCTTCGGATAGAGTCTCTCCAGTGAGCCATGTTTCAGTGAAGCAAAGGACGTTACAGTCTCTGATGTCCCTCTGGAATGCTACCCTTGCTCGGATTTCATCAACCTTGTTGTCAAGAGACTGGACATTGGCAAGAAGAATGCTAGGGAGTGGTGTACGGTGTGCCCGTCTCCGGAGTCTGACCAGAAGACCGCCTCGTTTCCCTCTCTTTCGGAGTCGTTTTTTTGGGTCGCTGCATAGGATCCACTCCGTTGTCCTGTTTGTAAGGCAGAACACAGGATCCGCGTCACGAAAAACATATTCTTGGTCGTACTGATGGTGAGTTGACGCTGATCTTATATTCAGTAGTTCTTCTCGACTGTATGTAATGAAACCTAAGATGACCTGGGGTACTAATGTAAGAAATAACACGTAAAAAAACAAAAAACTGCATAGTTTCCTAGGAACGCGAAGCGAGGCGGCCATCTCTGTCGGCGCCATCTCTGTCGGCGTCGGCGCCGAAAGTCAACTGACTATGTGAAGTGATTTGAAAAAGTGGCTTCAGTATTAACCGATCCTTGTTAGCAATTGAAAAAACTGTAATATGGAGATGGTCCCCCTTTGCAGATATAACAGCCTCCACTCTTCTGGGAAGGCTTTCCGCGAGATGTTGGAGCATTGCTGCGGGGACTTGCTTCCATTCAGCCACAAAAGCATTAGTGAGGTTGGGCAATGATGTTTGGTGATTAAACCTGGCTCGCAGTCAGCGTTCCAATTTATCCCAAAGGTGTTTTATGGAGTTGAAGTCAGGGATCTGTGCAGGCCAGTCAAGTTCTTCCACACCGATCTCGACAAACCATTTCTGTATGGACCTCACTTTGTGCACGGGGGGATTGTAATTCCAAGACAGGAGAGGGCCTTCCACAAACTTTTGCCACAAAGTTGGAAGCACAGAATAATCTAGAATGCCATTGTATGCTATAGCGTTAAGATTTCCCTTCACTGGACCTAAGGAGCATAGCCCAAACCATGAAAAATAGCCACAGACCATTATTCCTCATCCACCAAAGTTTACAGTTGGCACTATACATTCGGGCAGGTAGCGTTCTCCTGGCATCCGCCAAACCCAGATTCGCCCGTCAGACTGCCAGATGGTGAAGCGTGATTCATCGCTCCAGAGAACGCATTTCCACTGCTCCAGAGTCCAAAGGCAGCAAATTTAACGCCACTACAGCCAACGCTTGGCATTGCGCATGGCGATCTTAAGCTTATGTGCGGCTGCTCGGCCATGGAAACCCATTTCATGAAGCTCCCGACTAACAGGTCTTATGATGAAATTTCTCCCAGAGGCAGTTTAGAACTCGGTAGTGAGTGTTGCAACCCAGGACAGACAAACTTTACACGCAAATAGGCTGTTGTTTCGCTAAATTCCCCCGAAGTGAATAAAGCTACCTTGTTTCTATAGGTACCGCCTGTAATGGGTATCCTGAGGTAAAATATAGACTTTTCCAGTTACCACCTTTTCGGGATGTCTCACGGTCTGACAAACACCACAGATGCAGAATTGGTGGATGCTGTGGATTGAGACGCATCCAATGCGACAAAAAACATCTCTCTAGCTTAAACTGACAGATTGTTTTTTATGGGGATTGTTTTATTATGCTAACAATATTGGGTTACCACCCACAATGGGGTTCCTGGGGTAAAAAGTGATCTCTTAAACTTGTAGGCCTTTTGTCACAGCTACCAACTGCTATGGGTTTCATTAGGTAAATTGCAACAGATATCGACATGAACTAACCAAGTCTTGAGCCTTGTTGCAGTCTACCACCCATAAAAGTTATCTGAGGTATTGTGCTATGCTTTAGATCTGCTCATAAAATGAACAAATTCCCATGAATCAGATGACCCTGCTGAATAAAATAGCATAGACCAACATAGGCTGGTGACCAGTTTGCATTAGGTTTTCACTGGTGACCAGTTTCTTTGTGTTTTGAAGGTGAGCAGGCTTTGTTGTGTTTTCGCTGATGACCAGCCTTTGTTCTGTTTTAGTCGGAATTAGTAATTATATTTGCTGACACCTTACAGTCAAATCTTGGTATCATTAGAGTAGCTATCAAGCAATATAAACCACGCCCCTCTGCAAACATGCCTTCTCCGATGTTGTTTACGAGTTATTTAAATTAGGCAAGATAATATCATGTTACCATTGGTGTATTAAAATGAGTTACGGTGATGTCACCTTGTCCTCTTAATAATGAATCCAAGTGTTTGACACTTTATGATCAAACTTTATCAATGTAGAAGCAACAGTTATTTTTCATATTTTGATTTGGCTTCCTTCAAATATTATCCAATTTCATAAAAAACATGATTTTGACTGTTCATGACCTTCAAGATCGCTAGGCGAGACAACACATCACAAACATATAAAGTAATGTGGACCCCAGGAAAAGTAGCTGTGGACCCTATTAAATGCAAAAAGTAATCAGATTAAATACATTTTCCCTCAACAACGTATTTATTATTTTGCTCACCAAAAAATTGGTTGGAGTGTTCCATGCAACAGCATCAGTGGGGGCAGTTCTCTATACGTAGCTTGTCAAATTCAAATCAAATCAAATGTTATTGGTCACATACACATGGTTAGCAGATGTTATTGCAAGTGTAGCGAAGTGCTTGTAGCCTTATACCGTCTATGGAAAAGTAAGAATGGGAGGCAGCCATGGACCATTCTGCAAGTGCCGTCTTCCTGTGGTCTGTCTTCTGGGGATATTTAAAAGGTCATGGGGTCCAGGTCTGGGGTTGATCATTTCGTTGCAAAGGTGGATGAGGGCGTCTAGCGAGGTGTTGAAGGGTGGTTTTTGGTTGTCCATGGGTCTTGACCACACTGGCCTCCTGGTGGTCCCCTTAACTCCTGAAAGTGGTGAAGGCAGTTTGGATGGTCTTGACTGATGCTGCTAATTCTGCACAAATTTGCTTTATAGCAGTATCCAAATCTATTGGATGTAGTGACCTCCTAGCGCTAAGGTGTCCTATTTGGATGACTTATGCACTGGGTTTGACCAGGTCACAGATAGTAACAGAGATGTATTTATCTTGGGTGATTTTAACATAAATTGGAAGGATCATAATAATTAAAATAGAACTAAATGAATAAGATATGCCAAGAGCTGTGGTTTGAAACAAATGGTTAATGATACTACTAGATCATCAACTAAGTTAGGTCACAGTTCGTGCATTGAGCTGATCTTCTGTAATATACCATTGCAATACTTAAAACCAGATCAATGCCAGTGGGCTGGACAGATCATAATACTGTGACCATAACCATGAACACAAAGGTTCCAAAGAAACCCCAAACGATTGTGGTCAAGCTGCATTTTAAAACATTTAATCATGAGCTAGTTCAAAATGACTTGGCTGCTGTACCTTAAGAGCTGATTTATCTAGAGCAGGCCTGAGCAATTATTCTCAGTGGAGGGCCACATTAGAATTTAATTTTGCCATCGTGAGCCAGAATCATATTACAGGATTATACATCATGTTTATGGCTGTGTTGACAAATATATCTACTGTAAATCACGTCCAGATATGCTAATTGTTTTAAACTTTTAACATGCACAGAAATAAACCACATCCATGTTCTCCTTTTGTTAGGAGTTTTCATTATTAAACCTGCAATGAACTACACGGAGGGAAAAGTACACTATGCATTCAGCACCACGGACAGAACTCTTGTTAACGGGTATGCACAAAATCTCAAGAAAGAGAGAGAGCTCAACATTACATTTAAACTACTCAATCAGTGTGAGGAGTGAAGTCTCTGATGGACATTGACTAGAGCAGTGAAGTCAGGTAGAGTTTCTGAGGTGAGAGTCAGTAAGAAATTATCTGTGCCTTGACTTGTTATATTTCATAATTGAAAATGTCTGTTCACATACATAAGTCGACCCAAACAGTACAAATATCTTCATCATGACCTAATCTTTGAAAAGTTTTGTTCATTGAGAGAAGCATAGAACCTCATCAGTGACATTGTCTTGAATAATTCTCCATTCAATGCATCAGACTAAAGATCGATAAGCTCAAGTTGCTGGTCATTGGAAGCGTTATCCACAATTAAGGTGAAGGAGAGGAAACCAACAGCATGTAATTTTCCAACGCTTTAAACTCCTCAAAATGACGGGAAACTAGCAGTTCAAAGCTCGCAGTAGTTACATATAATTCTCCCGCTGGTCATCTGATAGGCAACCGACTAGTAGTGTCGGAATGTGGGTGGAATTGATGGCTTCTACTTGGCAGGTCAGGAGGAGTCATTTTCTCTTGAAGGCTTTGACAAGGCTGTACATCTGATGTGCAAAAAGGCCCTTCCCTTGTAGTTTGGAATTCAGTTCACTCATGAGGGCCATGATGTCCACGGTGAATTCAAAATCAGCCAACCATTCTTTATCTTGCAGTTGAGGAAAATCCACATATTTTCTTTTCATTTGTAAAAACTCAGCAATCTCTGACTTCAGGTCCCACTTTTAAGCACCTTACCCAAACTCAGCCATCTCACGTTTGTGAGGTAAGGGAGATCTGCATGACCCGTCTCTGTCTCTTCCTACAGTGAGACACACTGCCTGTGGTTTAAAGATTTAGCTCTTATGCAGTTTACAACTTTAGTAACTGTCTCCACAACATGGCTTATTTTCAGAACACATTTACAGAGCACCTCCTGATGAATAATGCAATGCAGGAAAATCCTTTTAGGCTCAGTTACTTGAATTTGTAACCTTTTCAAAAGACCAACCATTTTTCCTGTCAAGTTTGGGCACCCATCAGTGGTCGCACTGGATACATTTTCAAAACTCACTTCCCACTTTTGCCACATATTTTTTAACCTCATGCAATACATCTTTCCTTGTGGTTGTGGTTTTTATTGACTACACTGAAGCAAGCTCCTCTGTAATTTCAAATTCTGGGGTTATGCCTCGTAAGAATATCAACAACTGTGCCGTGTCACGTGCATCACTGCTCTCATCCAGGGCCAAGGAGAAATAGGTGAAATCCTTGCTGCCTTTGCCACTGAAAAAGCAACTCTTTCGATGCACTCGCCCTCTGCTCAGAAGACACACTCCTATTTTTCTCTGCATGCGTTGTCTTGAAGTGTTGGGACAAGTTGTAGTCTTTGAAGACAGCGATGCTCTCTTTGCACACTAAGCACACAGCTTTCCCTGATACCTCAATAAAGAGATATTTCGATGTCCATTCTTGCTGGAACACCTTACATTTTTTTGACCACTTTTCTTTTCTTAGAACCTTTTGAATAGCAAATTTTTGTGCAATTTCTAGCTAGCTACTATTTGTAACTGTGACGTGTGTCAGCCTCTGTCCTGGTGCAGTTGTTATTTATACATGCCTTCAAAAATAAATTTCCCACAAGTGGTGGGAGTTAAATCGTTACACATAGGCGAGTATTCATTTGGCTTTTAATTTGAATAATAAATACATTTTTCAAAGCTTTACTGTCACAAAATCTTTGTCATTTGAGCATGATTCTGAGGGCCGTATTCAATCTGGTTGCGGGCCGGCATACGGCCCCCAGGGATGGACTTTGCCCAGGCTTGATTTAGAGGATGATTTTAATCATGCTACAGAATGTTTTATTGATTTGCTCGCTGAGTTAATGGACCATCATGCCCCAGTAAGAAAGAGTACAGTTGGGGCTCGTCCATCTCCATGGATTGATGATGAACTGGGTGAGTAATTTTCTCAAAGAAAAAGTCTTAGCAGCCAAGTCAAATTCAAACTAGAATTTGAAGAACATAATTATAGAACACAATGTAATTATGCAGTTAAATTAAATTGTAAGAAAAAAAGTTATTTTACAAAAATTATTTTATTGATTTTAAAAACGATTTTAAAAAGGTATGGAATACAGTTAAGGGCTTACTTGATACATATATTTCATCTCCCCCATCTAGTGTGGAGGTTGACTAGAGAACGATAACAAAACTAGCTGATATTGCCAATCATTTTGCTGATTTATTTGTAGTGTTCAGTTGGTAAGAGACAGACATTCAGTAAATACTAGGAATAGATTGTCCACCATCTATCTATGTGTTATCCAGACAGAAAAGAGACATAGGCAAAATAACATTTAGAATTTAGAGCAATAAAGAAATTGAATAATTTCTCTGAGCAAACCAGAAACCTTTCAAGAAATAAATTCAAACAATACTTTAGAACCATTTCAATATAATAAATTGTAAGGTAGATGGTGGATGAAGGAATCAATCTATATTTTCAGACTGTTAAGAGTATTTATCAGGTCAATATGTCTGTTTGTAACAGTGTGTTATATGTGAGAATGTGATCGTATTATACATTTTATTTTAATGTTTAAAACCTCTTACTTCTACCCCCTCCTTTTTCGAACATTCTGTTAAAAATCGCGCAACTTTTCAGCGTCCTGCTACTCATGCCAGGAATATAGTATATGCATATGATTAGTATGTGTGGATAGAAAACACTCTGAAGTTTATAAAACTGGTTAAATCACGGCTGTGACTATAACAGATTGTGTGTTTCATTGAAAAACGCAAGAAAAACTGCTCTCTGAAAGCTAAAAATAATTTCCATAAGTCACTTCCACGAGTTGTTAAAAGAGAACAGAATTTAATATCGACCTGCCTGCAATTCATACAAATTCCACACGATGTCGCCATTGTCGTCATTTTCAATTGAATTAATTGTTGAAAAAAATCCATCTATCTGGCATCCATTTTCCCAGTCTTCACCCGGATGTAGTTGATGAAGACATTAGCAGCCATTGATTTGCAAGCGAAGACCTATTGAAAATACATCGCCCTGTAATCATTTTGATAGATTATAAACGTTTACTAATACCTAAAGTTGGATTACAAAAGGATTTCGAAGTGTTTTGTGAAAGTTTATCGTCGACTTTTTTAATTTTAAAAAATTACGCAGCGTTTAAAAACGATGTTTTTTTCTGAATGACACAGCTTCCATACAAAGCTATTTTGGGTATATATGGACCGATTTAAACGAAAAAAAGACCCAATAGTGATGTTTATGGGGCATATAGGAGTGCCAAGAAAGAAGCTCGTCAAAGGTAATGAATGTTTTATATTTTATTTCTGCGTTTTGGGTAGCGCCGGCTACCGCAAAATCTGTTGCTTACGTGTCGTGCTGGCATTTTGGGGGGTGCATGCTATCAGATAATAGCTTCTCATGCTTTCGCCGAAAAGCATTTTAAAAATCTGACTTGCTGGCTAGGTTCACAACGAGTGTAGCTTTAATTCAATACCCTGCTTGTGAATTTTGATCAAAGATTGAGTTGTAACGAGTACATTTAGCATTTAGCGTAGCGCATTTGCATTTCCAGGGGCATACTTGAGACGTCTGCGTCTCAAGTATGGTCAAGAAGTTAAGGAATCTCGCTCTCCTACACCCAGGCTGCTGTTAGGCAGGTCATAAATTCCTGGAGGAGATTCTTCCTCATGGCCAGACAGTATAGAGAGAGTGAGTTTTCATAGAGAGAACAAAGGAATTTCTTCCACCTCACAGAATGTGAGAACTGAACAATATTCATGTTCTGGAGAATGTATAAAAGGTCAGTGTAGCCAGCTACAAACTAGTCTGTTTGGTACAATTTTGTGAAACTCATGAGAGACAATACAGCCACATTACCATTACCCTGTTTATACAAGATTCTCGGTTGTGGGGGTTGCATCTAATTGTTGTATGGGATGAATGAGTAAAGATGAAACTATTTGTGATATGATGTAATGTGATTTTTGACTGTTTCATGAAGGAAACTCCAATTCCCTTTGGAGTTTAACTAAATCAGAGGCTCGCCCCATGAGTACAGACATTGATCTGGCGTCGTGGGACAGCCCCTTTCTGCTCTCTCAAATATAACCCCCACCTTGGGAATTTATTTGCAGACCAGTACCTCATCACAGAGGGCTAAGTTTTAAGTAGAGACCATGCATTTCTCTTGCTGAATTCTTAACCATACCACGTGGTTAAACTCTTAGACGATCTAACCGACAGAATAAGAACACATCTTTGATACTAATTACTAGTCTGCCGCTAGGAATTCGGGATCATTGAATACGAAGACCGACAACCGCAGAAACATCTACTCTATAACAACATTGCTGAATGATACTCTGAACTATCCATTCTAACCACGGCAGAGAGAGAGAGAGAGAGGGCGGACAAACTCTCCAACAAAAATAAACTTTCCAACAGAGATCAAGACGACACACTGAGTGTAAATATATATATTGATTGCAATTATTCCCGAATGAGTGAGCGTTCATGTGCAAAGGATTAGCATTTCAATTGTTATAATTATCAACTTTGTAGTGTCTTTTATCTCAGTCGAACCCCAATTCCCTTTTGTCCACCAAGCCGCGATACCGGTTTATCCCACTAGGGGAACTCCGTTATCATTTCCTTGTAACTATCTACTGTTTGTTTATGCATTTCTGTGATTATTTAGTTAGTAAATCAATTATTTAAGACGATTGATGTATGGATGACTCATAGTGAAGACTGGGTTCGTGCAGATAACCAACAATTTACGATGTTTCGAATGAGACTAACGTAAGGCAAAGAATAATTCATCATTAATTAGAAGACTAATTGATCAGATATTAAAATATCTGAAAGTTATATTAGGAAAATTATAACTTTGTAATCTGAATATTGTCCTTGGTGTCCCGACTTCCTAGTTAATTACATCTACCTGATTAGTTAATCATGTAATAATAATTACAGAGAATTGATTTGATAAACTAAAATGAAGTCTTCAGTTTAATGATGCCAAAAACAAAACAGAGGGATGAGGCAAAAGGAATGGCAAATAAGTCTGGCTGCACAACCGATTGGCAATGTACTGCAAATTGAGAAAACATGTGACTAAACTGAATAAAAAGAAGACTATGAAACAAAGATAAATTATATAAAGAATTATAGTAAAAAGCTTTGCAGCACCTTAAATTATATTTTGGGCAAAAAGGCAAACTCAGCTCCATCACTTATTGAATCAGGTGGCTCATTCATCAGAAAACCCACTGATATTGCCAATTACTTTAATGATTTTTTCATAGGCAAGATTAGCAAAGTTAGGCATGACATGCCAGCAACAAACGCTGGAACTACCCATCCAAGTAAAACTTATCAAATTATGAAAGACAAGCACTGTAGTTTGGAATTATGTAAAGTGAGTGTGGAAGATGTGTAAAAAAGATTGTTGTTTATCAACTTGGATGGAAAATTGGTTGGAAAATTAATGAGGATAATAGTGGAATAGAGTGCCACTCCTATGTGTCATATCTTCAATCTAAGCCTCCTAGAACGTGTGTGCTCTCAGGCTTGGAGGGAAGCAAATGTAATTCCGCTACCCATGAATATTAAAGCCCCCTTTACGGGCTCAAATAAACAAAATGACAACAGACTTTCATGACACCTATAAGAATGGCCATTCACCAATCACGGCACTTACACAAATGACTGATGATTGGCTGAGAGAAATTGATGATAAAAAGATTGTGGGAGCTGTTTTGTTAGACTTCATTGTGGTTTTTAACATTATTGATCATAGTCTGCTGATGGAAATATGTATCGTCCACAATATAGTCTGCTATATTGTGGATAAAGAGTTACCTGTCTAACAGAACACAGAGGGTGTTCTAAAATGGAAGCCTCTCCAACATAATCCAATTCCGCAGGGCTGCTGTCTAGGCCCCTTAACCTCTCTGCGCACGGAACCTGGTAGCGGGCTGAAATTCTACAACATACGGTGATCGCTACATGAATAGTCATATTAAACATTCATGAAAATGAAAATGAAAGTGTCTCACATGTATCGAAAGCCTAGAATCTTGCTAATCCAACTGCGCCAGATTTAAAAAAGGATTTACTGCGAAAGAATACGATGCGATTATCTGAGGATAGAGCCCCATAAAAAACAACTATTTCAACCAGCACAGGCGTAACAAAATCACAAACTGCATTAAAATAAATTGATTACCTTTGACGATCTTCGTCTGTTTGCAATGCCAATACTCATTGTTACACAATAAATTATCTTTTGTTTGATAAAATAAATTTTTATAGCCTAACACGAAACATTTTGTGAACCGCTTGTGTCTTGAATTCCGTCTCATTCCATTTTCGACGACACATCCGGGGTAAATACCCACACAAAACGTGACTTTTCCAGTCATGTTTGGTTTCATTGCAATCAACTGGTTTGTTTGTAACACAACCAAACGTAATGGGCCATTTCACGGGACGTATTGACTGAAAGAAACCGATTTGAAGACAACAAGTAATGACATCACTGTGCACCAATGATATGACCTCTACAACTACTGTGATTATTATTAACCCTGCTGGTCATCTATGAACGTTTGAAAATCTCGGCCATGTTCTGTTATAATCTCCACCCGGCACAGCCAGAAGAGAACTGGCCACCCCTCATAGCCTGGTTCCTCTCTAGGTTTCTTCCTAGGTTTTGACCTTTCTAGGGAGTTTTTCCTAGCCTCCGTGCTTCTACACCTGCATTGCTTGCTGTTTGGGGTTTTAGGCTGGGTTTCTGTACAGCACTTTGAGATATTAGCTGATGTACGAAGGGCTATATAAATAAATTTGATTTGATAGAGGACTGAGGTTCTTCCAAATATTGAAAGTGTGTAAATAGTTACCAAGTAGTTAGGAACTCCCCTCACCTGGTTTTCTAGGTCTTAGTTAGGAACTCCCCTCACCTGGTTGTCTAGGTCTTAGTTAGGAACTCCTCTCACCTGGTTGTCTAGGTCTTAGTTAGGAACTCCCCTCACCTGGTTTTCTAGGTCTTAGTTAGGAACTCCTCTCACCTGGTTGTCTAGGTCTTAGTTAGGAACTCCCCTCACCTGGTTGTCTAGGTCTTAGTTAGGAACTCCTCTCACCTGGTTGTCTAGGTCTTAGTTAGGAACTCCTCTCACCTGGTTGTCTAGGTCTTAGTTAGGAACTCCTCTCACCTGGTTGTCTAGGTCTTAGTTAGGAACTCCTCTCACCTGGTTGTCTAGGTCTTAGTTAGGAACTCCTCTCACCTGTTTGTCTAGGTCTTAGTTAGCAACTCCTCTCACCTGGTTGTCTAGGTCTTAGTACGGCATTCCCCCTCACCTGGTTGTTCCTGATTAGAGGGGAACAATAAAGAAGTGCAGTGGAACTGGCTTGAAGAGCCAGAGTTGAGTTTGAGGGAGATAGATCCTTTTCCGATGTGAAACAATTGAGACAAAATAGGGATGCAAAATTTCAACATGTGATACCATGTAAATACACGTGACAACATGTGAGCACATGCGTGGCCTTAACCACAAACCCTTAACCTTAATTAACACACTCACACACAGATACACACTCACCCACTGAGCACATGTAATAGTTGTAGGTAATGATACTGCATACCTGTAAGCCAGAGCTTTAGGAGGATTTTGAATAACATGAAAGAAGAGGTCTCCTCCTACCCGCAAGAGGGGCTTTATTAGTATTCTCGCCACCCACATGAACAGAAGCTGTATGACACAGGATTACACAGTTGGCCAGGCACGCTGACGGAAACTCATCAATCCGCTGAACAACATTCTGAAAACAGGAATAAAGTTTTATTTACACATGTTCTCATTCCCGTAAAGGACAACCAATAGACAAGGGTCTTGACTTGAGAGAAAACAGTTTGAATGATTTTAAAAAAATGTGTTTCCTTGTAATACTACAACTTCTCAAGAATCATTGTAAGATTATAACTTTTACACAGTTGATATTACATGATGAGAAACAACTCTGTTATTACAACATCACTATGAATGGTTTGATTGGCTATTAACAAATAGATCAAGATGCAATACACTCATAGATAAAATAGTTCAAAACGGTTTGTAGGAAACAAAATGTTGGGTTCCAGGTAAAACCATCTTTGGTTCCAGGTACACACTAAAAAAAAAATAGGGTTCCTCAAGGGTTCTTTGGGAAGGGTGATGGTTCTATTTGGAAACCATAATGACTCAAATAACCTTTTGAGCTCTTCAATGGTTCTTTATAGTTCACAAAAGTGTTCTTTGCTCTTTTAGTGATAATTCAAATGTAGGGGAGGCAGCTCATTAAAATATTTTGGGGTGTGGTTTGTTCACTGCTCTTTTTGTGCAACTGTGAATGAGAGTCTCATTCAAGTTTATCTAATGTGTTCAGTTCTATAATTATATGTAATTCTGGCCCGTGATAGTGTCTTGTGAGAGATTTACATATGGCCTTGTGTTAATTGAGAACAATTGACTCAATTAGTGGTAGTAATTGGAAACTGAGGCTTTCTGAAGGCTTCTGAACTTTCACCAAATTATGCTGACATATTTTCATTACTCAAAGCTTCTTTATCGGTTCATAATGTGTCATAGTAACATCTGCTGGTTAGCAATAAATATGTGATTATGAGATAGACTTATTTTTTTTCTCACTGTTTCCATCAAAACTCTGTGGCGCCGAGGTAAGTAGTTGGCTTTAGCAACTTATAATCAGTTGGAATATCAAGTTCTCATCTTACATCATGCTTCTCTTTTTTGCCTTCAAGTTGACTATTTTTCAAAAACAGAATCTATGGAATTATTTAGGGTGCTTAAGACAGACGTTTATACTATACTAAATAAAACAAATAATTTTGAACAACAGTGCAGAAAGTGTGGTTTCACATAAAATATACAGTATTTTCAAACATTGTGCCTTCAACGGGATTCACTATTATACCCTCACATCCCTGAATGATCCATAGTTCCCTACTTTACCTGCTGAGCAAACAGTCAGGTGTAACTCTATTTACAAAACGCTAACTATATTTGTAAGTATGGTGTGCAGTATAGCTGGATGTTTGAAAGCAGCTTGGAAGCGAAGAAAGCACCAGACCACAACAAAATCTGTGGGATCTCACCTTTTTGCAACTCATTGTTTGAAAAACACGTTACCAAACAAAGTTTAGAACATAATTGATGACTTACGTCTGATAAAGTGAAACATGTACCGGCACACTGCTTCGAAGTTAGCTGCATGGCGATTTCAACAAATGCCTCGGAGCTCTGATGTAAAACGTAACATCACTAGTTAGTAGTTCTCAAATCTCTCCTCAGGACCCCCAGCAGTTCCAGAGGTAGCTCACTTGATTCAACTTCTCAATTAATATTTTTTATTTATTTCACCTTTATTTAACCAGGTAGGCTAGTTGAGAAAAAGTTCTCATTTGCAACTGCGACCTGGCCAAGATAAAGCATAGCAATTCGAAACACATAACAACACAGAGTTACACACGGAATAAATAAAACATAGTCAATAATACAGTAGAACAAAAGAAAACAAAAAGTCTATATACAGTGAGTGAAAATGAGGTAAGATAAGGGAGTTAAGGCAATAAATAGGCCATGGTGGCAAAGTAATTACAATATAGCAATTAAACACTGGAATGGTAGATGTGCAGAAGATGAATGTGCAAGTAGAGATACTGGGGTGCAAAGGAGCAAGATAAATAAATAAATACTGTATGGGGATGAGGTATGTAGATAGATGGGCTGTTTACAGATGGGCTATGTACAGGTGCAGTAATCTGTGAGCTGCTCTGACAGCTGGTGCTTAAAGCTAGTGATGGCGATATGAGTCTCCATCTTCAGAGATTGTTGCAGTTCGTTCCAGTCATTGGCAGCAGAGAACTGGAAGGAAAGACGACCAAAGGAGGAATTGGCTTTGGGGGTGACCAGTGAGACATACCTGCTGCAGAGTGTGCTATAAGTGGGTGCTGCTATGGTGACCAGTGAGCTGAGATAAGGCGGGGCTTTGCTAGCAGAGACTTGTAGATAACCTGTAGCCGGTGGGTTTGGCGACAAGTATGAAGCGAGGGCCAATCAACGAGAGCGTACAGGTCGCAACGGTGAGTAGTGTATCGGGCTTTGGTGACAAAACGGATGGCACTGTGATAGACTGCATCCAAGTTGTTGAGTAGAGTTTTGGAGGCTATTTTATAGATGACATCACCGAAGTTGAGGATTGGTAGGATGGTCAGTTTTACGAGGGTATGTTTGGCAGCATGAGTGAAGGATGCTTTGTTGCGATATATAATTTTGGATTAGAGATGCTTAATGTGAGTCTGGAAGGAGAGTTTACAGTCTAACCAGACACCCAGGTATTTGTAGTTGTCCACGTATTCTAAGTCAGAGCCGTCCAGAGTAGTGATGCTTGAAGGGCGAGCAGGTGCGGGCAGTGATCGGTTGAAAAGCATGCATTTAGTTTTACTTGCGTTTAAGAGCAGTTGGAGGCCACGGAAGGAGAGTTGTATGGCATTGAAGCTCGTCTGGAGGTTAGTTAATTAATACAGTGTCCAAAGAGGGGCCAGATGTATACAGAATGGTGTCGTCTGTGAAGAGGTGTTCCAGAGAATCACCAGCAGCATGAGCAACATCATTGATGTATACAGAGAAGAGAGTCGGCCCGAGGAATGAACCCTGTGGTACCCCCATAGACACTGCCAGAGGTCCGGACAACAGGCCCTCCGATTTGACACACTGAACTCTATCAGAGAAGTAGTTGGTAAACCAGGCGAGGCAATCATTTGATAAACCAAGGCAGTCGAGTCTGCCAATGAGAATGTAGTGATTGACAGAGTCGAAAGCCTTGGCCAGGTCGATGAATAGGGCTGCACAGTAATGTCTCTTATCGATGGCGGTTATGATGTTATTTAGGACCTTGAGCGTGGCTGAGGTGCACGCTGAGGTGACCAGCTCTGAAACCAGATTGCATAGCGGAGAAGGTACGGTGGAATTCGAAATGGTCGGTAATCTTTTTGTTAACTTGGCTTTCGAAGACCTTAGAATGACAGGGTAGGATAGATATAGGTCTGTAGAAGTTTGGGTCTAGAGTGTCATCCCCTTTGAAGAGGGGCATGACCGCGGCAGCTTTCCAATATTTGGGCAGCTGGGAAGGGGGTGTTGGAAGGGGGTGCTCTTATTCTCCATGGACTTTACAGTGTCCCAGAACTTTTTTGACTTAGTACTACAGGATGCAAATTTCTATTTGAAAAAGCTATGCTTAACTTTCCTCACTGCCTGTGTGTATTTGTTCCTAACTTCCCTGAAAAGTTGCATATCACGTGGGCTATTCGATGCTAATGCAGAACACCACAGGATGTTTTTGTGCTGGTCAAGGGCAGACAGGTCTGGAGTGATCTATTCCTAGTTTTACATTTTTTTAACGGGGCATGCTTATTTAAGATGGTGAGGAAGGCACTTTTAAAGAATAGCCATGCATCATCTACTGGCGGGATGAGGTCAATGTCATTCCAGGATATCCCGGCCAGGTCAATTAGAAAGGCCTGCTCGCAGAAGTGTTTTAGGGAGCGTTTGACAGTGGTCGTTTGGTGCAGACCCATTACGGATGCAGGCAATGAGGCAGTGATCGCTGAGATCTTGATTGAAAACAGCAGAGGTGTATTTAGAAGGTGAGCTAGTTAGGATGACATCTATGAGAGTGCCCGTGTTTACGGATTTGGAGTTGTACCTGGTAGGTTAATTGATAATTTGTGTGAGATTGAGGGCATCAAGCTTGGATTGTAGGATGGCCGGGGTGTTAAGCATGTCCCAGTTTAGACTTGTTTCTGGAAAGGTGAATTTTTAGAAGTAGAAGTTCGAATTGTTTGGGTACAGACTTGGATAATAATACAGAACTCTGCAGGCTATCTTTGCAGTAGATTGCAACACCGCCCCCTTTCGCAGTTCTATCTTGGCGGAAAATGTTATAGATAGCAATGGAAATGTAAGGGTTTTTGGTGGTTTTCCTAAATCAGGATTCAGACACGGCTAAGACATCCGTGTTGGCAGAGTGTGCTAAAGAAGTGAGTAAAACAAACTTAGGGAGTAGGCTTCTAATGTTAACATGCATGAAACCAAGGCTTTTACGGTTACAGAAGTCAACAAATGAGAGCACCTGTGGAGTGGGAGTGGAGCTAGGCACTGCAGGACCTGGTTTAACCTCTACATCATCAGAGGAACAGAGGAGAAGTAGGATAAGGGTACGGCTAAATGCTATACGAACTTGCCGTCTTGCACGTTCCGAACAGAGAATAAAAGGAGCAGGTTTCTGTTCGGAGGTAATTAGAAATACTTTAGGAAAAAAAACTGATCCACACCACATTGGGTGAGGCGGGTTGCAGGAGAGTATTTTGAAGTTGAGTTTTAGGAAAAATATTAAAAAGAACGCAAAGAAAAAGATGTACAATAATAACAACTGTGGATAAACAATTAACAATATAAAATTGCTGACCGGAATGAAATCCATGAATGTCTCTTCAAAATGATCTACAAAGAGTCTTTTAGATTGAGAAAGGCTCTTTATAGATCCATTCTCTTAAGGTTCAATAAAGAATCATATAAAGTGTTCTATATAGCCCCAAAAATGTTTGGAACCATAGCAGAACCCATTTTTTTTGCTATATACAGTATATAACCTTTTGAATGGTTCTTTATACCTTATGAAAGGGTTCTTTATAACAGCATACAGGTTCCGTTTTGAATTTCATGATCATGGTTCTTCATAGGTCCTTCAAAAAGGTTTCTATATAGCACGTACAAATTGTTCCATTATGATTACAAGCTGAATTACCCCTATCTGGTACTATTTAGGACTATTCTTTTTTTGTGTGTTGAACTCTTTTGGGTTCCATGTAGAACCCTCTGTGGAAAGGGTTCTACAGGGAACCCAAAAAGAGTTCTTCAAAGGTCTCTCCTATGGGGAAAGCCGAATAACCCTTTTCTGTTCTAGATATCAAATCACATCAAAATGTATTTGTCCCATGCGCCGAATACAACAGTTACAGTGACATGTTTACTTAAGTCCTTAACCAACAATGCAGTGTTAAGAAAAAATAAATAAAAAATGTAATAAAAATAGCGTGGCTATATACGGGGATATATGACAATACATATAGAGCAACAGTACAGTACAGTATCACCCTTTTATTAAGAATGTATATACTGTGCAGACATGGAATAGAAAACATTCAAACTTGAGCAACCTTAGACATTAGGGGTTAAACACTTGTTTTGTTTATATGTCTATAAATCAATTTCTTCCAAGTGCCTTTAATTCTGCTTCATATTAATTAAAAAGGATTTGTGTGAATTAATTGGTGAGCCGTTGTAAGCCACCTCACCTCACCAAATGCAAATTGCTTATTGAGGCGAAGTAATTAAAAAGAACCCACACCCCATGAGCTCCATCAATTATCTAAAGGACCTATTTAAACTCTATGACAATAGGTTAGGGAGACACTTACATACTCTCTCCCTCTCACTCACAAAAACACACACACACACACACACACACACACACACATGCACACGCACGTGTGCAAGCACACATGGATGCACACGTGACAGTGTGTGAGTAACTGTACAGTGCTTGCAAATGTATTCACCCCCCTTTGCATTTTTCCTATTTTGTTGCCTTAAAACTAAGAATTAAAATACAATTTTGGGGGGTTTGTATCATTTGATTTACACAACATGCCTACCATCTGAAGATGCAAAATATTTTTTATTGTGAAGCAAACAAGAAATAAGAAAAAAAAAAAAGAAAACTAAACAAATCATACCACATATTCTCAATTGGATTGAGGTCTGGGCTTTGACTAGGCCAGTCCAAAACATTTACAGTGGGGCAAAAAAGGATTTAGTCAGCCACCAATTGTGCAAGTTCTCCCACTTAAAAAGATGAGAGAGGCCTGTAATTTTCATCATAGGTACACTTCAACTATGACAAACAAAACGAGGAAAAAAAATCCCGAAAATCACATTGTAGGATTTTTAATGAATTTATTTGCAAATTACGGTGGAAAATAAGTATTTGGTCACCTACAAACAAGCAAGATTTCTGGCTCTCACAGACCTGTAACTTCTTCTTTAAGAGGCTCCTCTGTCCTCCACTCGTTACCTGTATTAATGGCACCTATTTGAACTTGTTATCAGTATAAAAGACACCTGTCCACAACCTCAAACAGTCACACTCCAAACTCCACTATGGCCAAGACCAAAGAGCTGTCAAAGGACACCAGAAACAAAATTGTAGACCTGCACCAGGCTGGGAAGACTGAATCTGCAATAGGTAAGCAGCTTGGTTTGAAGAAATCAACTGTGGGAGCAATTATTAGGAAATGGAAGACATACAAGACCACTGATAATCTCCCTCGATCTGGGGCTCCACGCAAGATCTCACCCCGTGGGGTCAAAATTATCACAAGATCGGTGAGCAAAAATCCCAAAACCACACAGGGGGACCTAGTGAATGACCTGCAGAGAGCTGGGACCAAAGTAACAAAGCCTACCATCAGTAACACACTATGCCGCCAGGGACTGAAATCCTGCAGTGCGAGACGTGTCCCCCTGCGTAAGCCAGTACATGTCCAGGCCCGTCTGAAGTTTGCTAGAGAGCATGTGGATGATCCAGAAGAAGATTGGGAGAATGTCATATGGTCAGATGAAACCAAAATATACATTTTTGGTAAAAACTCAACTCGTCGTGTTTGGAGGACAAAGAATGCTGAGTTGCTTCCAAAGAACACCATACCTACTGTGAAGCATGGGGGCGGAAACATCATGCTTTGGGGCTGTTTTTCTGCAAAGGGACCAGGACGACTGAAAGAATAAAGGAAAGAATGAATGGGGCCACGTATCGTGATATTTTGAGTGAAAACCTCCTTCCACCAGCAAGGGCATTGAAGATGAAATGTGGCTGGGTCTTTCAGCATGACAATGATCCCAAACACATGACAATGATCCCAAACGCCCGGGCAACGAAGGAGTGGCTTCGTAAGAAGCATTTCAAGGTCCTGGAGTGGCCTAGCCAGTCTCCAGATCTCAACCACATAGAAAATCTTTGGGGGGAGTTGAAAGTCCGTGTTGCCCAGCAACAGCCCCAAAACATCACTGCTCTAGAGGAGATATGCATGGAGGAACAGGCCAAAATACCAGCAACAGTGTGTGAAAACCTTGTGATAACTTACAGAAAACGTTTGACCTCTGTCATTGCCAACAAAGGGTATATAACAAAGTATTGAGATAATTTGCAAATAAATTCATCAAAAAACCTACAATGTGATTTTCTGGATTTTTTTCCTCATTTTGTCTGTCATAGTTGAAGTGTACCTATGATGAAAATTACAGGCCTCTCTCATCTTTTTAAGTGGGAGAACTTGCACAATTGGTGGCTGACTAAATGGGTGATGAAAGGTGTTGGGTTTGTGATAGACATAGCGTTTTCCTTGAAAAGCTACATTTTAGTCTCATCCAACCAGAGTACCTACTTCCATATGTTTGGGTCTCCCACATGCCTTTTGGCGAACCCCAAACATGTTTGCATATTTTATTCTTTAAGCACTGGCTTTTTTCTGGCCACTCTTCCATAAAGCCCAGCTCTGTGAAGTGTACGGCTTAAAGTGGTTGTATGGACAGATACTCCAATCTCCGCTGTGGATCTTTGCAGCTCCTTCAGGGTTATCTTTGGTCTCTTTGTTGCCACTTTTTGAGAATTCTCTCAACTTAAAAGTAAAATTATAAGGTTTAGAAAGACATTTTTTCCATTTAGTGCCTAATTAACATGACCCAGGACAAGCATCATGATCCCCCTATGTATAAGGCGTCACCTATGGACTCTATGTGCCATTAGCATAAACCTGCTATAGTTCCTGAGCATTATCATTAAACATTTCAATTTGGTAATGGATATAAATGAAATAGATTTAGGATAAGTTTCACTCTCAGGATCAGAGTTCACCCCTCCATTCACCAAGGCATGCTGATAATAGTCTCAACATAGTACACAACTTCTTTACCCTTGTCATCTCTAGCATGACAACAATCAAAACAATCGATCCATAATCCAATAATTGCTCCACTCATATAGTTAACATACTAAAACTTACTCAAATCATACTAAAACTTACTCAAATCAATCAGTCAGTTTTAAAAATCATTCAGTTTCCAAATCATAATTCAAAACCCAATTAATAATCCAAACCAAAAGTTTGAATGACATAAAACCAATGTGAATCAACCCCCTCTTTTACGCTACTGCTACTCTCTGTTCATCATATATGCACAGTCACTTTAACCATATCTACATACTACATATCTACATATCTACATACTACATACTACCTCAATCAGCCGGACTAACCGGTGTCTGTATGTAGCCTCTTTACTTTTATAGCCTCGCTACTGTATACAGCCTGTCTTTTTACTGTTGTTTTATTTATTTACTTACCTATTGTTCACCTAATACCTTTTTTTGCACTATTGGTTAGAGCCTGAAAGTAAAGTATGCATTTCACTGTAAGGTCTACAACTGTTCAATTCGGCGCACGTGACAAATAAACTGATTTGATTTGAGCAATCACTCAAAATGAAAACCCTCAATTTAACATACATCAACACTGGCAGAATGTACATCCATATTATTAACAATATATTAAATTTCTTCTTAACTGACTTGCTTAGTTAATTAAAGGTTAAATAAAACAATTATAATAATACTTACTCCATGCAGACTTCTGTTGCACTCCTGAGCGAAAAGCATTTGATAACTTCAACTCAGACTGAGGTCTCTCGATAGAAGTGGTGCAGGACAGGGCCGTAGTGATTGCCATTTCGTCAGCCGGTTAAAGGGGGTTTTGAGGTCCACACCCTGTTTGGTCAAATTATCCCTTTTATGCATCTAGATACCATCTCCACCATAACCTTGAGAGGACAAATCAGAACAACAATTCAGTTCAGTTCATTTCTGATCCAGGAAATCCTGAAATTATTACCTATACCAGTATTCTTAATGCATGTTTTTTTAAAGAAAGTAAAATAGTATATCATCACATTCTGTTGAAACAGTGTTTCAAATGAGCTTATACTCCCCTTATCACACTGTCAACCTCATCGCACCGTCATAGGATCTGGAAATGATCCTGATCATCTAGCAGACCCAATCTGTTGAGAATGCAAATCTCTAGTAATCAATTATACACACATACAATTTCTCATTCATTTTTTCCCCCATGTCTTCACAGAATCAATAGACAACGTAGGAAATATTAGGTACTCACATTAATGAATCATTCCATGTGCGTTTCCAACAACTCTTCACACACTCCCAGCGGAACTCAAAAACATTCGTTTCTCGGACGTTGCCCTATGGGAATAATGCTCAACGGTTCTCTAGTCTTCCAGAAATTATAGAATAACATCTAGCACTTAATAATACCACCCCGTGATATTCTATGATGGGCAGCGTCGAACGGAACCCCAAGATAACGCTCTGCGTTGTGTGTGTGTGATACATATCTTATTATCCAAATGGAAGTTAAACACTTATTTCTGCCCTCACACTCTCATTCACACATTCGCAGAAAACAAAAACAAAAAACAGAGGGGAATGAGACAGACAAGGAAAACTGGTTAGCGCTGTTTTTAGATTTCAAAACCCTGTCTATATGAACAGGGACACCCATACCACTATCAAAATATTGCCTAATTAGTGGGCCCGCAATGCGGTATTGTATCCACACTGGTATATCGCCTGCTGCGATTACTATGGTATAGATTATCTTCCATCTATCCAAATGTCAAAAATACCCACAGAGTACCCATGCCTCCTTTCTAATTATGTAGCACGGTCCCAAAAAAATCCAACCTTACCTCGTATTTTCAGGAAAGTATCAGGAATAAAAAAACACTTAGAATAACACCTAACAATAGTAACCCAGGGCATACCTGTTTATCTAATTTAACAAAACATTGAATCAGTTACATACATGTTCAAATTTTAACTTCAAGTCAGATGCCCTCGCAAGGCGTCAATGAGTTTCACCAAGACAATTTTTCTCGCAAGATTAACCGCGCTCTAGTCCTTCACTCTACATTAACCTCACCAATTCCTACTGTTCCTATTCCTGTTCCTATTCCTGTTCCTATTCCTATCACGTCAGTTCCACGGATCAGACTTTTGGTTGCCCGCAACTGGTTAATTAACAATTATGCACAAGGATACCTCACTTAAGAACACTCTTATAAACTCATCTCAGTCCTGCTAGTTACGTCAGCTGTGGCCCTCTTAAGGAAGCTCTTGCTCTGAGTGCTTTTATTTTTTACATTATTTTTATTTTTTCTTCTATCACTTATTGATAGATTGTCCACGCCTACCTCTCTCAGTACTACGTTCAAGATCTGGTATCCACCCATGCTCGCTACCTCTCAGATCATAGGCGGGTCCAGCTGCTCAATAATAAGCGTGGTTTACCCTGAGATCCCAATTTCTGATTCCCTGTGCACAGTTTTCCCAGATCTTCAGGAGTGGTCAACAGGTGAAGTTGCAGACCAGCTCCTCAGGAGTGGTCAACAGGTGAAGTTGCAGACCAGCTCCTCAGGAGTGGTCAACAGGTGAAGTTGCAGACCAGCTCTTCAGGAGTGGTCAACAGGTGAAGTTGCAGACCAGCTCCTCAGGAGTGGTCAACAGGTGAAGTTGCAGACCAGCTCCTCAGGAGTGGTCAACAGGTGAAGTTGCAGACCAGATCTTCAGGAGTGGTCAACAGGTGAAGTTGCAGACCAGCTCCTCAGGAGTGGTCAACAGGTGAAGTTGCAGACCAGATCTTCAGGAGTGGTCAACAGGTGAAGTTGCAGACCAGCTCCTCAGGAGGGGTCAACAGGTGAAGTTGCAGACCAGATCTTCAGGAGTGGTCAACAGGTGAAGTTGCAGACCAGCTCCTCAGGAGTGGTCAACAGGTGAAGTTGCAGACCAGCTCCTCGTCGCCAAAAATGTCATGGAAATTCAGTACTGAGAAAGATTTGGTAATCTCTTCAAACAATCATCTTTACTTAATATCGGTTAATTAATTGCAATAATGAGGCTGGTCAACAACCAACCAACCAACCAATCCTCCCTCCCTTGAGAGTTGGACAGAGTAAACTAACCTTTGCACAAATGCAGAGTACTACATACAGCTGACACTAACAATGCTCAGTCATGGTTGGTTCAACCCCCCATGACTGGAAATTTGTGTTTGTGTTTTCACTGTAATAGCTACTGTAAATCAGACAGTACAGTTAGATTAACAATAATTTAAGCTTTCAACCGATATAAGACACTTATATGTACCTAAATGTTTAATATTTTTATGATTATTTATTTGAATTGCGCGCCCTCCAGTTTCATCGGAAGTTGTCTCGCTCGCGGGACGCCTAGCCCTAAAATGAATGTCATTCTAAACTTCTACTACTGTCTTTTTATCAAAGAATTAGTATAATATACATGTAATGTAGTTAATGTAGTTAACAATACATGTAAAATAATCCAGAAATGAAACAGCTGCATCCACATGCACATGCATCCATGCTTCCCTAACCAGTATTCACACATCTTACTTTCATTCATGACTGATTGCCTGTTGCTCAATACAGAAATGCTTTGACATTATACTCCCTGCGCCTCACATCAAATGTTTTGTTGGTTGTTCAAATACCTAGAGTGCTTTCGGGAAAGTATACAGACCTCTTCCCTTTTTCCACATTGTGTTACGTTATAGCCTTATTCTAACATGTATTAAATTATATATTTTTTCCTCATCAATCTACACTCGTTACCCCAGAAATACAAAGTGAAAACAGGTTTTTAGAAATATTGGCAAATTTATGAAACAATTAAACCATTGTTTAACTTATTCCATACTTTGACATGTGTTATGCTGTAGCCAGTGCTGTATTGCAGCACCGTAGCTCTGCGTTGTGTGTGTGTGATTGACACTGAAGACCTGTTAAACTAGCACTTTTGAAAGTGTTGACAAACTAACACCTCTAGAGTATTGGTTCCTTGAGTAACACTTTATTAGTGTTGATGCTCCTACACTTTCTCAGTGTTAGGGAGTAACACATTTAGTGTTACAGTATATATATATATGTATTTTGGGCGGTGGCACAAGCCCTTTATGTAGATATATTATATGTTTTATAAGGCCTGAGACTCTTGGCTCATTGGCCACATGTGACCTGCAAGTGGTTTGTGAACTGATTAGTAATTCCCATCAGAATCCAGTCATAGAGAAGGAGAAAATTCAACAATTGGTATATTTTTCTCCCACAACTGGCATTTAGAATGATTGCTAAGGTCAAGGGCTCATCAAATAAGATGACCTAAAGCAACTAAGTAACAGGTGCAAAAGTCCAACCTCTTACAGATTGTTAAGTTATTTATCTTTGTATATTATAAGATCAATTAATCAATCAATCAATGTTCATGCAGAAACGTAGATATTAAAACAAACTATTCTAAAAACCTGTAACAAAGCATGCTGGGAAATATTATTATGAGAACCCTTCCACATATTTTTCACTTTGAGAGAGTAAATGGAAACGAACACAACACAGTTGAGTAACAACACCACACAGTGGTGATTCCACTGTGATTCAAATATCACTTCATTTATTCACCACAGGTGGTGTCAATATTAATCCCACTGGTTTTAACCCCACTAGAATCAACACTCAGATATAACACTGTTGTTAATCCTACTAGAATCAACACCCAGATATAACACTGTTGTTAACCCTACTAGAATCAACACTCAGATATAACACTGGTGTTAACCTCACTAGAATCAACACTCAGATATAACACTGGTGTTAACCCCACTAGAATCAACACTCAGATATAACACTGGTGTTAACCATACCAGAATAAACACTCAGATATAACACTGGTGTTAATCCTACTAGAATCAACACTCAGTTATAACACTGGCATTAACCCCACTAGAATCAACACTCAGGCCTCCTGAGTCGCACAGCAGTCTAAGATACTGCATCGCAGTACTAGAGGCGTTACTACAGACCCGGGCTGTGCCACAACCGACCGTGGCTGGGAGTCCAAGCGTCGTCCGGGTTAGCGAAGCGTCGTCCGGGTTAGGGGAGGGTTTGGCCGGTGGGTTTTTACTTGGATGATTGCTAGGCCTACTTCCTGATTTCCTGTTTTTACTCTATTCATAATAAACAGACACTTCAGAGAGTGACTTTGATAGGGCGGAATGGAGGTAAAATAGAAATGTGGACCATCAAATGTGCGCCAACTGTACCCGCAATGATTAAAATATTTAAATGAACAGTATTTGCTCATTACTAATTCCATTCTATAATGATCTTCATTTATCCTGTTCCCATCCCTGGACGGTAACAATGAAATCCACTCGGGATGTTCCCGTCCCTAGACAATAACAATGAAATCCACTCGGGATGTTCCCGTCACTAGACAATAACAATGAAATCCACTCGGGATGTTCCCGTCCCTAGACAATAACAATGAAATCTACTCGGGATGTTCCCGTCCCTAGACAATAACAATGAAATCCACTCGGGATGTTCCCGTCCCTAGACAATAACAATGAAATCCACTCGGGATGTTCCCGTCCCTAGACAATAACAATTAAATTCACTTGGGATGTTCCCGTCCCTAGACAATAACAATTAAATTCACTCGGGATGTTCCCGTCCCTAGACAATAACAATTAAATTCACTTGGGATGTTCCCGTCCCTAGACAATAACAATTAAATCCACTCGGGATGTTCCCGTCCCTAGACAATAACAATTAAATTCACTCGGGATGTTCCCGTCCCTAGACAATAACAATTAAATTCACTTGGGATGTTCCCGTCCCTAGACAATAACAATTAAATCCACTCGGGATGTTCCCGTCCCTAGACAATAACAATTAAATTCACTCGGGATGTTCCCGTCCCTAGACAATAACAATTAAATTCACTTGGGATGTTCCCGTCCCTAGACAATAACAGAGGATTTACCCCTTGGGCTGAAGGAGAGGATATACATTTCCATCATGAAAGCTGTTACCAATATACATAATCACTGAGGGTTCAATTCCTTTTTTCTCTCTCTTTCCCTGGGTTGTTAGTGCTGGTGAAGGATAGACATGTGGCAAGCCTTCTCTCGGGGCTCACAAGTCATAAGCCGCATCACAATGGAGACTACCTGAATTACAAATATGAGTGATTGAAAAAAAAAAAAGAAAAATGAATGATTGTTCAAATGAAATGTAATTAGGAAAGGGGCCATGGTGGTGGAATTGATTAACTCCCAGAGCAGTGGTTTCCTAGAGACCGCCAGCGGCTACGCTTAGGCTCCGGAGACGCAGCGTCTCCATGCCAATGATCCACAGAGACTTTGAAGGACCTTGCTATCCCAGCTCACAATAATCAGGACAGCTTCTATGGTCTGTGCTCTCCAGGAGTCATCCTCAGGGCAACCTGGACAGGTTCTATTATCTCCAGGGTCATCCCCAGGGCAACCTGGACTGGTTCTGTTATCTCCAGGGTCATCCCCAGGGCAACCTGGATAGGTTCTATTATCTCCAGGGTCATCCTCAGGGCAACCTGGACAGGTTCTATTATCTCCAGGGTCATCCCCAGGGCAACCTGGACAGGTTCTATGTTCTCCAGGGTCATCCCCAGGGCAACCTGGACAGGTTCTATGTTCTCCAGGTTCATCCCCAGGGCAACCTGGACAGGTTCTATGTTCTCCAGGGTCATCCCCAGGGCAACCTGGACAGGTTCTATGTTCTCCAGGGCCATCCCCAGGGAAACCTGGACAGGTTCTGGTATCTCCAGGGTCATCCCCAGAGCAACCTGGACAGGTTTTATGTTCTATGTACTAAAGGGTAGCCTCACATGACCTTTCTCACAACTTTCTCTGTGGTGGTACGTGTGTGTGTGTGTGTGTGTGTGTGTGTGTGTGTGTGTGTGTGTGTGTGTGTGTGTGTGTGTGTGTGTGTGTGTGTGTGTGTGTGTGTGTGTGTGTGTGTGTGTGTGAAAAAATCCCTGGACAGATTTTTTGTGTGGGCTGGTATTCTTGTGTATTTTGACTTTGTGTGTGGGTAGCGTGTGACACATTTGCCTAAAAAACAATCACCAAAAACCTTACTGTCTTTTGCTTTGTCTTCAAGAACTTCAACCCATACAACCTACTGTTAATCTCAGTTCTCAATTGACTGCAAGACATCAAAACCATAACCGATTAAAAGTGTGTGTGTGTGCGTGTGTTCATATGTTTGTGCATATGTGTGTTCGTGTATATGTTGGTGTGCATACATGTGTGTGTTTGTGTCGGTGTGTATTGTATATGTGTCTATATACAGTGCCTTGCGAAAGTATTCGGCCCCCTTGAACTTTGCGACCTTTTGCCACATTTCAGGCTTCAAACATAAAGATATAAAACTGTATTTTTTTGTGAAGAATCAACAACAAGTGGGACACAATCATGAAGTGGAACGACATTTATTGGATATTTCAAACTTTTTTAACAAATAAAAAACTGAAAAATTGGGCGTGCAAAATTATTCAGCCCCCTTAAGTTAATACTTTGTAGGTAGGTTCTATTATAGGTTCTATTATCTCCAGGGTCATCCTCAGGGCAACCTGGACAGGTTCTATTATCTCCAGGGTTATCCCCAGGGCAACCTGGACAGGTTCTATGTTCTCCAGGGTCATCACCAGGGCAACCTGGACAGGTTCTATGTTCTCCAGGTTCATCCCCAGGGCAACCTGGACAGGTTCTATGTTCTCCAGGGTCATCCCCAGGGCAACCTGGACAGGTTCTATGTTCTCCAGGGTCATCCCCAGGGAAACCTGGACAGGTTCTGGTATCTCCAGGGTCATCCCCAGAGCAACCTGGACAGGTTTTATGTTCTATGTACTAAAGGGTAGCCTCACATTACCTTTCTCACAACTTTCTCTGTGGTGGTACGTGTGTGTGTGTGTGTGTGTGTGTGTGTGTGTGTGTGTGTGTGTGTGTGTGTGTGTGTGTGTGTGTGTGTGTGTGTGTGTGTGTGTGTGTGTGTGTGTGTGTGTGTGTGTGTGTGTGTGTGTGTGTGTGTGTGTGTGTGTGTGTGAAAAAATCCCTGGACAGATTTTTTGTGTGGGCTGGTATTCTTGTGTATTTTGACTTTGTGTGTGGGTAGCGTGTGACACATTTGCCTAAAAAACAATCACCAAAAACCTTACTGTCTTTTGCTTTGTCTTCAAGAACTTCAACCCATACAACCTACTGTTAATCTCAGTTCTCAATTGACTGCAAGACATCAAAACCATAACCGATTAAAAGTGTGTGTGTGTGTGCGTGTGTTCATATGTTCGTGCATATGTGTGTTCGTGTATATGTTGGTGTGCATACATGTGTGTGTTTGTGTCGGTGTGTATTGTATATGTGTCTATATACAGTGCCTTGCGAAAGTATTCGGCCCCCTTGAACTTTGCGACCTTTTGCCACATTTCAGGCTTCAAACATAAAGATATAAAACTGTATTTTTTTGTGAAGAATCAACAACAAGTGGGACACAATCATGAAGTGGAACAACATTTATTGGATATTTCAAACTTTTTTAACAAATAAAAAACTGAAAAATTGGGCGTGCAAAATTATTCAGCCCCCTTAAGTTAATACTTTGTAGCGCCACCTTTTGCTGCGATTACAGCTGTAAGTCGCTTGGGGTATGTCTCTATCAATTTTGCACATCGAGAGACTGACATTTTTTCCCATTCCTCCTTGCAAAACAGCTCGAGCTCAGTGAGGTTGGATGGAAAGCATTTGTGAACAGCAGTTTTCAGATCTTTCCACAGATTCTCGATTGGATTCAGGTCTGGACTTTGACTTGGCCATTCTAACACCTGGATATGTTTATTTTTGAACCATTCCATTGTAGATTTTGCTTTATGTTTTGGATCATTGTCTTGTTGGAAGACAAATCTCCGTCCCAGTCTCAGGTCTTTTGCAGACTCCATCAGGTTTTCTTCCAGAATGGTCCTGTATTTGGCTCCATCCATCTTCCCATCAATTTTAACCATCTTCCCTGTCCCTGCTGAAGAAAAGCAGGCCCAAACCATGATGCTGCCACCACCATGTTTGGCAGTGGGGATGGTGTGTTCAGCTGTGTTGCTTTTACGCCAAACATAACGTTTTGCATTGTTGCCAAAAAGTTCAATTTTGGTTTCATCTGACCAGAGCACCTTCTTCCACATGTTTGGTGTGTCTCCCAGATGGCTTGTGGCAAACTTTAAACAACACTTTTTATGGATATCTTTAAGAAATGGCTTTCTTCTTGCCACTCTTCCATAAAGGCCAGATTTGTGCAATATACGACTGATTGTTGTCCTATGGACAGAGTCTCCCACCTCAGCTATAGATCTCTGCAGTTCATCCAGAGTGATCATGGGCCTCTTGGCTGCATCTCTGATCAGTCTTCTCCTTGTATGAGCTGAAAGTTTAGAGGGACGGCCAGGTCTTGGTAGATTTGCACTTCATGATTGTGTCCCACTTGTTGTTGATTCTTCACAAAAAAATACAGTTTTATATCTTTATGTTTGAAGCCTGAAATGTGGCGAAAGGTCGCAAAGTTCAAGGGGGCCGAATACTTTCGCAAGGCACTGTAAGTGCATGTGTCTGTGTGAGTGCACGTGCATGTGAGTAAGCAGGTATTTGTGTGTGTTCAGGCAGAGCTTGCAAGTGTGGTTCAAGGGCTATTTGCCATGAACAGGGCACTGGCTATATGAGCATATGAATATGTCTTGTAGGCCTTTCCATCTATCGATTGGTTGAAAAATGTTAAAGTATATTTTTCCATATATAGACACACCCTGTGTTTTTTTAATAAAATCAACTATATGCATTGAGCTTGTCTGATGTTTTAAGCTTACTGTTTGATTAAATAAAACACAAACTACTCAAGAGGGAGCCACAGATCAAGATAACCAGAAGAAATAAACTTCTTATGGCTGCAGGGGTAGTATTGAGTAGCTTGGATGAAAGGTGCCCAGAGTAAACGGCCTGCTCCTCAGTCCCAGTTGCTAATATATGCATATTATTATTAGTATTGGATAGAAAACACTCTGAAGTTTCTAAAACTGTTTGAATTATGTCTGTGAGTATAACATAACTCATATGGCAGGCAAAAACCTGAGAAGAAATCCAAACAGGAAGTGAGAAATCTGAGGTTGGTCGAATTTCAAACCCAGCCTCTATTGAATTCACAGTGGGATATGGATGAAGTTGCACTTCCTAGGGGTTCCACAAGATGTCAACCGTCTTTAGAAACTTGAATGAGGCTTCTACTGCTTTGTGGGGCTGAATGGAAGCTGAATGTGCCACGTGTCTAGCAGAGAGCCAAGGGCTGGTCTACGCAATTCACATGATAGCGACCTGCGTTCTATGGCTACTCTACAGACAATGGAATTCTCCGGTTGGAACTTTATTGAAGATTTATGATAACAACATCCTAAAGATTGATTCTATACTTAGTTCGATTATAGGCTTACTTCTAAGCGTAATCAGGTGCGCGTCCTTACTCAACATTGACAGGAGAGCTCCAAACAAAACTCGCAAATGGAATGAAAACTTGTTTCTCACAAGTGTTGCATAGGTTATGTGCTGTGCAAAACAATGTGTCCACTTTAACATAGAGAACGGTAAGAGGAATAGTAATATATGTAACGCAATTAACAGAAATTAACATAACCAAACAAACATTATAGATTAGAAATGATTGGAATCAACAATAAATGTACTACTGGTTATATATGTAATGGGGAATTGACATACACTAACAAATGGAAACAATGTGCACAATGACGTTATGTCACAAAGAATGTGCACAAATTGGTGGGAGAGAGAGCATTCTGGAGAGAGAAGTGCATTGTGCACGGACAATCCGACTTCTGCATCGGCCATGCAGCATTTATGGTGATATGGTCTCAGCAGAAGTCAGGGCATTCATACTGCTTGTGCTTCGTGGAGCAATGCAGAGCAGTTATGAAAATAAGTTGTCAAGGAAGTGAGTTTGTGTTTACACAGGATGTACCGCCCCTACCTACCGTCAACCAATCATGTCAATGCGGAGCTATACAGAGCCCTCTGCATTGTTACAACATTTGGGAAGCACATGGCGATGCGGTACAGAGTTCAATTTGACCTCTGCATGCTGCCGGAGATGCAGCAATTGCGTCACACCCTCCATATGGAGCCACCGACCACATTTACAAATCAAGCACAAATTGGCTTGTAGTCTAAGCCTCCGCAATGGATTGGCTCACTGAGATGGGCGCATATATATATATATATATATATATGTTACTGCACCACTTAAAAAATGTTGGTCAACCAACAGCCTATCGATCAAACAATCGACCAGTCGACTAAATGGGGTCGGCCCTAATGTCTTGGTGATTTATCGCTCTCCTCACACACTGTGAAGGTGTTGCTGTGAATTTGACAGTAACTTACAGGCAGGTAGTGGTAACTTTATTTAATGACGAGAAGGTGGGAAAAAAAATTGAAATATGCATACTTTCCTTATGAAACACACAAAATTAAATTGCGTTCAGCTATTCATGTTGTAACATTCTGTTGTTGTGCCCCACGTTCAACCTGGGGTAAACATCAGGAAGTAACATTTCTAGGCCTTAGCAACTTGCCATATATTCTTGCCATTAAATAAAGTTGAAGCCTTTGCAGCTTGAATGGAGATTATTTTAGGTATGAACTGGTTCATGGGGGATCAGAGAGTATTGCCGGCTGCATGCAATGCATTAGTATGTAAGATGAAACGACTCAATATCGCCGTCTGCCGGCCTTTGGGCTAGCGGCGGCGGCTGCAGTAGCAGGTGTTATCGAAGAGGATGTTGATGCTTCACCCTTTTCAAGATGAACTTTCAAAAATAAATTACGTTTCAAATGATCGTCATATGGTCAGTGGAACTGTGTTTATTTTATTGCAGTTCGCTTGCTGTTGTTAGCAATCAATCGCTAACAATAAAAATAATGCTGTATGCATTTGAAACATAGTTACATTTACACTTTAGATTCCAGCGAGAGAGAATCCTACAGTAGCATTGGTTCTGTGGCGTCGTCATGGCACTTTTGTAGTAATAGGGGTGAACGTACCTTGCATGATACTTACCTTGTGAACTTTATTTTTCAGGTGAACTTAACTGAACTTACGTTGTTGCTTTAGGCTTTTTTAAATATTCCTGCATAGCCAGTAGCACAGCCAGTAGCATAGCCAGTAGCACAGCCAGTAGCTAGAATATTTGTCTCTGTCATTGAAAACCAAACTGGAAAATTACACATTTGTTCACCCAAACCTTTTCTGCCAGTGCCATGGTATCAACTTTGTGTGATTGTGTTGTCAAGGTAAACACATGATGCCAGAAAGGGTGTCTGCATTCATTCAGAGAAAACCACTTTACAATGTCAACTACGTATAAAAAAGTATTGGTGCTGACCAACATTGAATAAAGCCAACTGACTTGACTCTCAACAGGAGCGAATATAGAGTAAGTGTTTACTTAGGAAAGCTGCAATTAAAGACAAAAGCCTTAAGGAATGTTGCAGTATTTCTGATCTGAAATCAGAAAATGTTATTTACTACCAAGCAGTCTTGTTTGGAGTTCCTGTGGAACAATGTACAATTCCACTATGCACACCAATTCAATCTCACCAAAAGGAGAAGGTTTCTCTTTTCTATTACCCTAGTGCACTATCTTGCTCTCATCACACAAACCTAATCTAATATCATGCCACCGCTGAGAAAATGACCTGCTGCTACCGCCCACACCCACCATTAACCACGTAAGGTCGATGTTCACGCCCACATGTAAAGCCATCAAAAGCTGTCAGTTTAAGTTGGAGACATCAATTTTTTTTTATTCACAGCAAATGTTTCAGTGTAAAACAAACAACTAAAATGAACACTGAGAGTGTTAAATCAACACTGAAAGTATGGAGTCTGTGGACCCATAAATAAACAGGGACAGTGTTCATATTAACACAAGGCTCAGTGTAAAACCATCTCCAAATATTTCCCAGAGTAAATTGTAGAGTTACCACATTCATCCATTTTTGGTCCTGTGGACTTCACCAAGTGAGAACCTATCACCGTCAGTGTTAATTTGTTTCGTTTTTTGTTTACTTTGGAGAATTTGTTGTTGGGCTGGGTCTCAATCCACTGCATCCACCAATGTCGGCCTTCCGCATCTGCAGTGGACAGAGCTTCGCCTCAGCGAAAATTGGCCTTGTCACACAAAAAGCACTTTTCTTAACAGAAAGAATCTCAAAGCACTTAAAAAAGCTAAACAGTGGGTCTGGACTACGATTTTCAGCCAGAGTTGAACTTTTTCCGTTCCAAAAGCCTCCAACAGATGGAGCAACAGTCAAGGGGGAACCACTCGACTTGAGCAGAAAGAGGACGTGGTCAACGGGGGGAGATGAACAGGTCCTCTGAAAGCAGGCAGCACATTGCAGTCTCTGTTGAAGGCGCCTTGCTGTCCCTGCCGTCTGATGGCGACTTCTCCGTAGTCGTTGACTCTCTCCACACCACAGGATAATGACGACAACCCGATCTTAGCTAACCGCCAGCTGGCCATGCACTATCCTCCTCATTGGATCAGACCATAGACACTACAAAAAAAATGGACAGGTGTATTCAAATCGAAATCGAAACACAGTGGCTACAGTAGCTATATAACCTTGTAATAGACACATTACGATGTTTATAATCTTACAAAGACAATTACCCTCTGCTGTATGAATCATTAGATACAATCTAATGAATTTGCTGACATTTTATCGCATCTGATGATCTATCCAATAGACGGGGTATATGATTAAGCAAGACAAGTCAGGAAATAGGCATTCCATATACAATCATACGGTCAGAATTGGTTTGACTTCATGTTCTCAATCTCAGAGGACATTGTGTGTGTGTGTGTTTGTAACAAGGGGGAATGCGGTTGTTAGCGCCAATGACTGCAGAGATGACTCTCTCTCTATCTCGCTCTCTCTTTCACAGAGTCAGCATAAACAATCCCTTTGTCCTCAATCAGTCAGATAAATGGAGACACACTGAGATAAATTAATGACCAAGACATTTGTCACTCGCCATAGGAGCTGTTGTATACAGGTCATCTCCCTGTTTGCTGTTAAGTGAACCTGCACGTACTAATGGGTCTTTACTAAGGGATCGTTACTAAGGGGTCATTACTAAGGGATCGTTACTACGGGGTGGTTACTAAGGGATCGTTACTACGGGGTCGTTACTAAGGTGTCATTACTAAGGGGTCATTACTAAGGGGTCGTTACTAAGGGATTGTTACTAAGGGGTCGTTACTAAGGGATTGTTACTAAGGCGTCATTACTAAGAGTTCGTTACTAAGGGGTCGTTACTAAGGGATCGTTACTACGGGGTGGTTACTAAGGGGTCATTACTAAGGGGTCGTTACTAAGGGATCATTAGTAAGGGGTCATTACTAAGGGGTCATTACTAAGGGGTCGTTACTAAGGGATTGTTACTAAGGCGTCATTTGGGGAGGAAGGACAGCAAATTCTTCAAAGACAGGATTGTAAACAACTTTTTTGCCATGTTCCACTGAAACCGCATGAGACCTGAGAGGGAGAGGGAAAGAAAATCTGCTGTCATGTTCACAAATTCCCCCACTGGCTTTCGCAAGACATGAGCCTGGAAGAGCAGCATGCGTTGTATTCCCTTTCATTTTCTCTCTTTCCCCTCCCTTCCCTCTCCAAGATACATGCCCAAGCTACCAGTAAGCAGACGTGATCTGCTCCAACGCTCAGCATCATTCAACCTCAGAAGGCTGAAGAAATTTGGCTTGTCACCAAAAATACTCACAAACTTTTACAGATGCACAATTGAGAACATCCTGTCGGGCTGTATCACCGCCTGGTACAGCAACTGCTCCGCCCACAACCGCAAGGCTCTCCAGAGGGTAGTGAGGTCTGCACAACGCATCACCGGGGACAAACTACCTGCCCTCTAGGACACCTACACCACCCGATGTCACAGGAAGGCCATAAAGATCATCAAGGACAACAACCACCTGAGTCACTGCCTGTTCCACAGTTCACTGTTCACTGTATCATCCAGAAGGTGAAGTCAGTACAGGTGCATCAAAGCTGGGACCGAGAGACTGAAAAACAGCTTCTATCTCACGGCCATCAGACTGTTAAACAGCCATCACTGACATTGAGTGGCTGCTGCCAACATACTGACTAAATCTCTAGCCACTCAATAATTAAAAATAATGTAATAAATGTATCACTAGTCACTTTAAACAATGACATTTTATATAATGTTTACATAACCAACATTACTCATCTCATTTGTATATACTGTGCTCTATACCATCTACTGCGTCTTGCCTATGCCGTTCAGCCATCGCTCATCCGTATATTTATATGTACATATTCTTATTCATTCCTTTACACTTACTTGTGTGTATAAGGTAGTTGTTGTGAAATTGTTAGACTACTTGTTAGATATTACTGCATGGTCGGAACTAGAAGCACAAGCATTTCGCTACACTCGTAATAACATCTGCTAACCATGTGTATGTGACCAATAAAATTTGGTTTGATTTGATTTGATTTGAAAAGAACCCCCACTCCATCTAACCTTACCCTCCTCTTCTGGAAGCCCTTGTGAGAAAAGGATGTGACTCGAAAACCCACAGTCAACCTAAGGGACAATTATCCCACATCCTCTCTTGCACTCTCACCATCTCTCTTTCTCTCCCGCTCTCTTTTCTCCTCCCTCTATATATTTAACTCTCTCTCCTTTCACACCACAACAGATCAACACCAGCCCTTGTATACCAACCCCCATGTCCTCTCCATCAACCCACTTTATATAGTACATGTGAGACGGGGGATGAGGAGAGATGAAGCAAGGTCTTCTCAGTCCACATCCCTCCTTCTCTGTCTTTCACCTCCTACACCACAATCCCAGCTCAACACCATACCATTCATGATGAGCCCCTCCCTCCATCCATCCCGCCCTCTCTCCTTTTGAGACACAGCATGAGGTGACGTATACTCAGTCCACACTAGGCTCTTCTCCACATCCCTCTGTCTCCTATCCCTTTCAAAACAACCATTCTTCACCCTCCTCTACCTAAAGTCATTATGGGACCCAATATGAGGCAAGGTATAGTCAGTCTATACAAAACAACCCACTCCACCACCTAAAGTAGTTATGAGGCACAGGATGGAGACGAAGCGAGGTATCCTCAGTCCACATCCCTCCACCCTTCACCACCAACCCCCACATTTAATTTGGGGAAAGGCAGATCAACCCAGACACTCTCAGAGAGCAGATCAACCCAGACACTCTCCCTTTCTCTCTCATCTCTTTTTTCATTTCCTCTTCCTAACTTTCTCTCTCTTTTTTGCCCTCTCTCTCTCTCTCTCTCTCTCTCCATCCCTCTCTCCCTCTCCCTCTTTGTCTCTATCCCTCTCTCTCTCTCTCTCTCTCTCTCCCTCGTTATCCCTCTCTATCTCTCTCTCCCTCTATCTATATGCCTCTCTTTCTCTCTCCCTCTCGTTTTCTCTCCCTCTGTTTCTCTCTATATATATATCAATTCATTTCAATTCAATTTTATTGGCACGGGAAACATTTGTAAACATCAGCAGAGCAAGTGAAATAGGTAATATACAAAAGTAAAATAAACAATAAAAATGAACAGTAAACATTACACTCACAGAAGTTCCAAAGGAATAAAGACATTACAAATGTCATATTATGTATATATACAGTGTTGTAACGATGTGCAAATGTTTAAAGTACAAAAGGTAAAATAAAGAAACATAAATATGGGTTGTATTTACAATGGTGTTTGTTCTTCACTGATTGCCCTTTTCTTGAGGCAACAGGTTACAAATCTTGCTGCTGTGATGGCACACTGTGGTATTTCACCCAGTAGATATGTGAGTTTATCAAAATCAGGTTTGTTTTCAATTTCTTTGTGTATCTGTGTAATCTGAGGGACAAATGTGTCTCTATATGGTCATACATTTTGCAGGAGGTTAGGAAGTGCACCTCATTTCCACCTCAGTTTGTGGGCAGTGTGAACGGTCAACTGCGCGGCACCCTCCACAGCAACCCGCCAAAGCCCCAACCATTTCTCCTTTACCCAAATCCAGATAGCTGATGTTCTGAAAGAGCTGCAAAATCTGGACCCCTACAAATCATTCGGGCTAGACAATCTGGACCCTCTCTTTCTAAAAGTATCTGCCAAAATTGTTGCAACCCCTATTACTAGCCTGTTCAACCTCTCTTTCATATCGTCTGAGATTCCCAAAGATTGGAAAGCTGCCGCGGTCATCCCCCTCTTCAAAGGGGGTGACACTCTAGACCCAAACTGCTACAGACCTATATCTATCCTACACTGCCTATCTAAGGTCTTCGAAAGTCAAGTTAACAAACAGATTACTGACCATTTCGAATCCCACCGTACCTTCTCCACTATGCAATCTGGTTTCAGAGCTGGTCATGGGTGCACCTCAGCCACCCTCAAGGTTCTAAACGACATCATAACCACTATCGATAAGAGACATTACTGTGCAGCCATACTTACCGACCTGGCCAAGGCTTTCGACTCTGTCAATCACCACATTCTTATTGGCAGACTCGACAGCCTTGATTTCTCAAATTATTGCCTCGCATGGTTTAGCAAATATTTCTCTGATAGAGTTCAGTGTCAAATCAGAGGGACTGTTGTCCGGACCTCTGACAGTCTCTATGGGTGTGCCACAGGGTTCAATTCTCGGGCCGACTCTCTTTTCTGTATACATCAATGATGTTGCTCTTGCTGCTGGTGATTCTCTGATTCTGTATACTTCTGGCCCCTCCTTGGACACTGTGTTACCTCCAGACGAGCTTCAATGCCATACAACTCTCCTTCCGTGGCCTCCAACTGCTCTTCAACGCAAGTAAAACTAAATGCATCCTATTCAATCGATCACTGCCCGCACCTGCCCGCCCTTCCAGCATCACTACTCTGGACGGCCCTGACTTAGAGTACTTGGACAACTACAAATACCTGGGTGTCTGGTTAGACAGTAAACTCTCCTTCCAGACTCACATTAAGCATCTCTAATCCAAAATTAAATCTAGAATTGGCTTCCTATATCGCAACAAAGCATCCTTCACTCATGCTGCCAAACATACCCTCGTAAAACTGACCATCCTACCGATCCTCGACTTCGGTGATGTCATCTATAAAATAGCCTCCAACACTCTACTCAACAAACTGGATGCAGTCTATCACAGTGCCATTAGTTTTGTCACCAAAGCACCATACACTACCCACCATTGCGGCCTGTACGCTCTCGTTGGTTGGCCCTCGCTTCATACTCGTCGCCAAATCCACTGGCTCCAGGATATCTACAAGTCTCTGCTAGGTAAAGCCCCGCCTTATCTCAGCTCACTGGTCACCAAAGCAGCACCCACTCGTAGCACGCGCTCCAACAGGTATATCTCACTGGTCACCCCCAAAGCCAATTCCTCCTTTGGTCATCTTTCCTTCCAGTTCGCTGCTGCCCAACGAATTGCAAAAATCTCTGAAGCTGGAGACTCACATCTCCCTCACTAGCTTTAAGCACCAGCTGTCAGAGCAGCTTACAGATCACTGCACCTGTGCATAGCCCATCTGTGTTCAGCCCATCTATCTATCTACCTACCTCATCCCCATACGGGTATTTATTTATTTATTTATTTTTCTCCTTTGCACCCCAGTATCTCTACCTGCACATTCATCTTCTGCCGATCTACCATTCCAGTGTATATTGTAATTACTTCACCACCATGGCCTATTTATTTCCTTAACTTACCTCATTTGCACTCACTGTATATAGACTTTTTTTAAATTTTGTTCTACTGTATTATTGACTGTATGTTTTGTTTATTCCATGTGTAACTCTGGGTTGTTGTATGTGTCCAATTACTACGCTTTATCTTGGCCAGGTCGCAGTTGAAAATGAGAACTTGTTCTCAACTAGCCTACCTGGTTAAATAAAGGTGAAATAAAAATAAATACAAATAAAACATAGCCTGTCTTCTCTTGAGAGCCAGGTCTGCCTACGGCGGCCTTTCTCAATAGCAAGGCTATGCTCACTGAGTCTGTACATAGTCAAAGCTTTCCTTTAGTTTGGGTCAGTCACAGTGGTCAGGTATTCTGCCACTCTGTTTAGGGCCAAATAGCGTCATAGTTTTCTCAGTTTTTTTGTTAATTCTTTCCAATGTGTTGTCGTGTTTCTAGCTATCATTAAATGTGAAGACTTATTTTATCAAATCAATTATCTTTAATTATTATGTGATTAAACTAATCATGTACATTTAATTAACTAGAAAGTCGGGGCACCATGCAAAATCTGCAGCTTACAAAGTTATAATTTTACAAATATAAGTCTTCAGATATTTTAATTAGCCCTCTATTAATGAATTTTCTATTAATGAACTTTACGTCAGTCTCATTTCAAATGTTGTGTAATTTTTGTTTATCTGCACAAACCCAGGCTAAACCATGAATTATCCATACACCAATTGGCTCAACCATTGATTTACTAACTAGCTAAATAATCACAGAAATGCATAAACAAACAACAGTAGATATTGGTTAGTAACAATGATAGGGAATATTCCCTAGTGGGCTAAGCTGATATGACGGCTTGGTGGACAAAGGGAAGGGGGCGTGGACCGATAAAGGAGCGGGAAAGACAAAATGGCTTCACTACACAGTGAGTAATTATATTCAGTGAAATGCTAACCCTTTAGACATGCACGGCCGCTCATTCGGGAATAATTGCCATAAATATGTTTACGTGTTTATGTATGTCGTTGTTGTCTTCTCTGTTGGAATCACCGGTCCATCTGCTGGAGAGTCAGTTCATCAGAGAGTCTCTGGTTACTTCCCCAGAAGTCACAATGTCTTTCATGGTTGTAGCTTTATCAGCGTCTCAGGCTAGTGTCTGTTGGAATGAATATGTCAGGCGTCCAGTGTTCATAGAACAGATGTTTTGGCGGGTGTCGGTATTCTCATTCTAGGTTTACATAATTTCTAGCTGCAGTCTAGTAATTATATCTAAGATTTGCTCTTATTCTCTAGGGATCGATAGACTCAGAGTTGAACCATTTCCTGCCGTGTAGCCAATGCTCCACATGGTATGGTTATCTAGTCTTAGGAATTCAACCATTTTTTGTTTTCTCATGATTTGGTTGGGTCTAATTGTGTTGCTGTCCTGGGGCTCTGTGGGGTCTGTTTGTGTTTGTGAACGGAGCCCCAGGACCAGCTTGCTTTAGGGGACTCTCCTCCAGGTTCATCTCTCTGTAGGTGATGGCTTTGTTATGGAAGGTTTGGGAGTCTTTTCCTTTTAGGTGGTTGTGGAATTTAACGGCTCTTTTCTGTAATTTTGATAATTAGCGGGTATCGGCCTAATTCTGCTCTGCATGCATTATTTGGTGTTTTACATTAAACACTGAGAATATTTTTGTAGAATTCTGCCCGCAGAGTCTAAATTAGGTGTTTGTCCCATTTTGTGAATTCTTGGTTGGTGAGCGGACCACAGACCTCACAACCATGAAGTGCAATGGGTTCTAAAACTGATTCAAGTATTTTTAGACAGATCTTAATTGGCATGTCGAATTGTATGTTTCTTTTGATGACATAGAATGCCTTGTCTCTCAGATCGTTCCCAGCTTTGTGTAAGTTACCTGTGGCGCTGATGTTTAGGCCGAGGTATGAAGAGAACAGTAGACAGCAAACAGTAGACATTTGACTTCAGATTCTAGTAGGGGGAGGCCGGGTACTGCATACTGTTCAAGTGCCCTTACCAATTCGTTGATGTATATGTTGAAGAGGGTGGGGCTTAAGCTGCAACCCTGTCTCACCCCACGGCCCTGTGGGAATAAATGTATGTTTTTTGGCTATTTTAACTGCACATTTATTGTTTGTGTATATGGATTTTATAATGTTGTATGTTTTTCCCCCAACACCACTTTCCATCAATTTGTCCCTCATGTCAAATTGAGTCGAAGGCGTTTTTGCAATCAACAAAGCATGATAATACTTTGCCTTTGTTTTGTTTTGTTTTGTTTGTCAATTAGGGTGTGCAGGGTGAATATGTGGTCTGTCGTACAATATTTTGGTAAAAAGCCAAAATGACATTTGCTCAGTACTTTGTTTTCACCAAGGAAATGTACCAGTCTGCTGTTAATGATAATGCAGAGGATTTTCCCAAGGTTGCTGTTGACACATAACCCACGGTAGTTATTGGGGTCAAATTTGTCTCCACTTTTGTGGATTGATGTGATCAGTCCTTGGTTCCAAATATTGGGGAAGATGCCAGAGCTAAGGATGCTGTTAAAAAGTTTAAGTACAGCTAATTGGAATTTGTTGTCTGTATATTTTATAATTTCACTGAGGATACCATGAACACCACAGGCATTTTTGGGTTGGAGGGTTTTTCTTTTTGTCCTGTAGCTCATTCAAGGTAATTGGAGAATCCAGTGGGTTCTGGTAGTTTTTAATAGATGATTCTAAGATTTGTATTTGATCATGTATATGTTTTTGCTGATTGTTCTTTGTTATAGAGCCAAAAGGATTGGAGAAGTTGTTTACCCATACATCTACATTTTGGATAAATAATTCTCTGTGTTGTTGTTTGTTTAGTGTTTTCCAATTTTCCCAGAAGTGGTTAGAGTCTATTGATTCTTCAGTTAATTTGAGCTGATTTCTGACATGCTGTTCCTTCTTTTTCCGTAGTGTATCTCTTTATTGTTTTAGTGATATACCATAGTGAAGGTGTAGGCTCAGGTTTTCTGGGTCTCTATGTTTTTAGTTGGACAGGTTTCTCAATGTCTTTCTTAGGTTTTTGCATTCTTCATCCAACCATTTGTCATTGTTGTTCATTTTCTTAGGTTTTTGATTTGATAGGGAAGCTGAGAGGTCAAATATACTGTTTAGGTTTTCTACTGCCAGGTTTACACCTTCACTATTACAGTGAAATGTTTTGTCCAGGAAGTTGTCTAAAAGGGATTGAATTTGTTTTTTGTTTTTTGGTAGATGTTCACACTTCTCTCCTTCCTTCTATAGCATTTCTTGATATTATTCAGCTCCTTTGGCTTTGATGCCTCATGATTGAGCAAAGCTCTGTTCAAGTAGAGTGTGATTTTGCGGTTATCTGATTGGGGTGTCAGTGGACTGACTGTGAACGCTCTGAGAGACTCTGGGTTGAGGTCAGTGATAAAGTAATCTACAGTACTACTGCTAAGAGATGAGCTATACGTGTACCTACCATAGGAGTCCCCTTGAAGCCTATCATTGACTGTACATACCCAGCGTGCGACAGAGCTGCAGGAGTTGTGACCCATTTCTGCTGGTTATGTTGTCATAGTTGTGCCTAGGGGGGCATATGGGGGAGAGAATGCTATCCCCCTCCAGGTCGGTGTTGGTCCCCCTGTTTGCTGAGGGTGTCGGGTTCTTGTCCAGTTCTAACATTTAGGTCGCCACAAAATTACTTATAAAAAGGACTAATCAATTTTGTAAGTGTATTCATTGTGGAATCTTCAATTCTGTGGAGAGGCATTAGGAGCTGCGCATGTGAGCTACCACTTCAAAAAACAATTCTAGTTGCAACTTATTCCTTCAAAACAACTGACAAGACTTGAAAGAATCTCTGAACCAGAAATTCTTTGGACAATTTACTCTTCGTTATTAGTTCATTGTAACCTATTGTATAACCACCAGTACATGTCCCTGGGCCTGGAAATTGTTGATCTCCCCCTCTAAGATGGAGAAGTTGTTATCGTTAAAGTATGGAGATTCGATTGGGGGTATACAGGTAGCACACATGAGGACATTTTTCTCTGTTGAATTTCTAGCCAGATGTAAAATGTTCCTGTTTAGACTAATTCAATAGAGTGGGTTAGGTCTGCTCTATACCAAATTAGCATACCCCCTGAGTTTCTTCCCTGCTTCATACCTGGTAGTTTAGTGGATGGAACTACCAGCTCTCTGTAGCATAGAGGGCAAACAGTGGGTCCGTCTTCTTTATACCATTTTCTTGTAGGATGACAATGTCTGTATTTCCAATTTCTTTGATGAAGTCTGGATTCCTGCTCTTTAGGCCAAAGGCAGATGACCTCAGACCTTGTATATTCCAGGATAAGATAGTAAAAGCTTTGTGTTCCATATTGTCTAGAGTTGTTTTTGAGTCGTTTAGGTCCGGACCATCACAGTAGGTGTGAACAGAGCATGTTGAGCTTCTGATACATACCTCTTAGGTTGCAGGATGGGGCTTGGTCGGGTGTAATAGTGGGGGTTGGGCCTGTTGCTCTACTCACAGCCTGGGCAAATGTCCTGCTATCATCTGATGTCCTTGCCGCAGGGGCGGGGGGCATGAGGTGGGCAGAAGGGGCATAGGTCTGATATGGAGGGGCCTATATAGAGTGTGGCCAGGGTTTGCTTGGGGTGGTCTTGGCTGTTTGGGGTGAGGCTGGTGATGCTGTGGTCTTGGTGTAGATCCTCTTGGCGTGGGTTCTCTTGGTGCTGGTCCTTCAGGGGGGGGGTCTTACAGGTCTGGGAGGGTGTCTCACTGGTCTCAGCGGAGTGTCCGTTGCTCTATCCCTCTCTCTCTATCCCTCTCCCTCTATCTCTTTTCTCCTCCCTCTCTCACTGATGTGCCATCACAGAGAGTCCTCCCCCGGGACACTCGTAATGAGGTCATAATAAGACAAATGTGACAAATCAAATTTGATTTGATTTGAAAGAAAGGAGTGGGGGAATAAAAGACAACAACCTCATAATGTCTTCTTGCTTTAATGCCTCATAAGTCTGACTATGGAGGTTAACTGCATGGGGAAATAAACAGAGGAAAAAGAAAGACAAGTGTAAATAAGCAAAATTGTCTTGTCGTCAGATTTTCACATTCAGCTAGCTAAATAAGGCAGGTCGTAGCTACAGTGTTTTCAAAACGATTCATCAAACAATGTGATTATTTACATTCTTACTATTTCCAAACACTTGTTACTGAAATGTGTTCAATGTGTGCTGTTTAAAACATGCTAAGAAAGGTCTTCCGGCTTCTACCGCCCCCATTCGCTGATCTGCACTCTAATCCTTTGCTGCTTCGCCAGCCCTCCTCGTACCCACACTACTTTCAACACACCCACAAGATGAATTTTGGTTGTAGTTTGGGTGAAGTGTCCCTTTAAGACAGAGGTTCTCAGAAAAAGTCTATCTTTAGGAAAACAGGAAGTTTTCCCGTGCCCCTCTAGGAGATGCTTTATTCCCAGCCCTGCTACTAGTGGTGCCCTAATTACAGCTATAAAATATGAAAATAATAATGGTGGAGTTAGTGAAGCTTTAAGGCTGTGATATATCACTTCATATACGTTAAAGGCCTAGCGCCATCAATCATCATTAGTGTGTATCAACACAGAGAGAGTGTTTGACTTAAATTGTCATGGCCATTTATAATTTGGTTAATTATTCTGTAAGATGTATGGGCAGCGTGTGTGAGGAGGGAGGGAGAGGGGGAGAAAGAAAGGAGGGAGAGATAGGGAGAGATAGGGAGATGGGGAGAGAGAAAGAAGGAGGGAGAGATAGGGAGAGATAGGGAGATGGGGAGAGAGAAAGAAGGAGGGAGAGATAGGGAGAGAAATGAAGGGAGAGAGGGGGATAGGGAGGGAGAGAGAGAGAGCTGAGGAGAATACTGTCTGATCTAATAAGCTGTATGATGAGCAACAGTAATAGACTGTGTTGAGACAAGAGGGTGGTTGAAATAGCTACTGTACAGCACAGGATTGGATCCCATTCAATGTTATTTTTCTGCCCAGAAAATCCTCAGTTCCAGCATGAATACTTCAGTTCCAATGACGCACATATCTCTCATCTGAATAGAGTGTCTTCAAAAGGCCCTATTTCCTGATGAAGCGTCCCTACACTCTTCACTTCTATATCTCCATCATGTTTCAGGGCTTTTCTTCAAGAGCCTCTGATCAACATCACGTGTGTGTGTGTGTGTGAGCGACAACTTCCCTCTCACCATGGAGCACTTCACTCTCAAGTTACACCCAGAAGCAGAGTTTTGATCATAGCCCAAATGTGGTTTGCTAAATTCTGCAAAATGTTCATGACTTTTTCAATCAACTTGATCTTTAACAAATCTAAATCATTGTGTTTCTGTATCAATATGACCCTTAGGGGTCATTTTGACCCCAGCCAAAAACACCTACTTTCGCCTATAGTAATTTGATAGGTAGGACCTTCATTTAAATCTAGGTTTCTCTGGAGACATAATTAGTTATCAATACCGCCAGAGGGTGGGGGGGGCCTGTATCAGTGATTTTGACCAGATAAACTCCTCATGTACTCTCCTATGATTGTACTTTTGCATACAGTGCCTTCAGAAAGTATTCACACCCCTTGACCCTTTCAACATTTGTTTGTGTTTACAGGCTGAATTTATAATGAATAAATTCCGATTTTGTGTCACTGGCCTACATTGTAGTTGATCAACACTGCTAACCTAAAGGGAAAAGATGGAAGCCTGTGCAGAATGAAAAATATTCCAAATGCATCCTGTTTGAAATAAGGCACTAAAGTAAAACTGCAAAAAATGTGGCAAAGAAATGAACACAAAGCGTTATGTTTGGGGCATATCCAACACGTCACTGAATACCACTCTTCATATTTTCAAGCATGGTGGTGGCTGCATCATGTTTGTCATTAGCAAGGACTAGGGAGGTTTTTTTTAGGATAAAAATAAACAGAATAGAGCTAAGCACACGCAAAATCCTAGAGGAAAACCTGGTTCAGTCTGCTTTCCAACAGACACTGGGAGACAAATTCACCTTTCAGCAGGACAATAACCTAAAACACAAGGCCAAATATACACTGGAGATGGACAATGGACATTGAACGTTCCTGAGTGGCGTAGTTACAGTTCTGACTCAAATCCCTTGAAAATCCATGGCAAGACTAGAAAATGGCTGTCTAGCAATGATTAACAACCAACTTGACAGAGCTTGAATATTTTTTAAGGAATAATTGGCAAATATTGTACAATCCAGGTCTGGAAAGATCTTAGAGAATTAACCAGAAAGACTCGCTGCTGTAATCGCTGCCAAAGGTGATTCTAAGATGTTAAACATCTATGTAATCCATTTTGAATTCAGACTGCAACACAGCAAAATGTAGAATAAGTCAAGGGGTATGAATACTTTCTAAAGGCACTTAATCATATGACTGTGTGCAAAAGTAAATTTACCATATGTTTGTTCATATAAAAATCTTCCAATGGTAAACAATGTCTACCAAATACTGTGATACAGAATTCAGATATGCTCTGTATCTGCACCGAGAGCTGTATCCCCATATGTTGGTAGCTTGAGCGTTAACCTGCTTTCTAGAAACAGTGGCGGCCGGTGCCGTTTTCTTATGAGCACTTTTATTACAGAATATTGGTTGACTGTCATTCATATTCAATTTGCCCAGATCAATGTAACATTGATAGGTTTAGGCTACTAAATGATAGTCAAACTTTCCCTGTACCCATCATGAGGTTACTACAACCAAGCCTATGAATGAATGTTTGCGACGTAGGTGCGAGATAAATGTGAGTAATCAAGGTGACAAACATTGACACATTCAATACCTCTTTGTACACTCTTGCCTGCATCTAGCTGATCTAGGGTGTTTCTATTGGACAAACGAGCGTTTCTATTGGACAAATTCCAATATGTTTATTCCCGCTTCGTTCCATTTGCTTCTGTTTAAGAAATGTTTTTCAAGAGAACCAGCCAAATGAATACACACCTGATCACATGCAAACACAGTTCACTTTCATAGCAGCCACATACAAACAGCATAATCACTTTTCTCTTGTATAAGTTGTTCTCGCATCTACGCGCTCTCCTACTTTCACCTTTTCCCTTTGCTTGTGGACTTCATTGCACAACAGCTGTCTGTGACCAGGTGAGAAAACCTTTCCAAGCCTAACCTTCATATCATAACCACTAAACACAGCCTACATCGTTGTCACTATATGAGCTAACATCATAGTCAACATAGCTAACAGAACTAACACGTTGGTAAACCACGTACAATGAGTGTACAGTAAGCAATCCGTTTAGCTAGCACTTACACCGTCGGGCCCAGCTGGCAATAAATAAATACAACCAAAAGCTTACCTTGACTTGGAAGAGCTCCAGTGTTGGATTGCCATAGCCAGCTAGCTAACATAGCATCCCTCGCTGTTTGAGCCTGGTGTTTGAGTAGGCTAAACTAGCTAGCTGCATTTGACACTAGCTAAGTAACTGAAAGTGAAAAAATACAACAAAATATAGCTAGCACATTTTATGCACTGCAGCTACCTGTAGCTTATGCTTTCAGTACTAGATGCATTCTCTGATCCTTTGTACAACATGTGTACAACATGTAATTTCATGCTGCAAGAGCTCTGATAGGTTGGAGGACATCCTCCGGAAGTTGTCATAATTACTGTGGAAGTCTATGGAAGGGGTGAGAACCATGAACCTCCCAGGTTTTGTATTGAAGTCAATGTACCCAGAGGAGGACGGAAGCTAGCTGTCCTCCGGCTACACCATGGTGCTATCCTACAGAGTGCTGTTGAAGCTACTGTACACCTGCATTTGAAAATGATTTATGTTGAAAAAATGTTATGTTTCAATTTCTATTTTAATGAAATTCAGATCTAAAATGTACTTTTATCCCCACAGTCAATGAACTTCAATCAGTCCGTCAATCAATACCATGCAGCGATTTGAACAAACAACTGTGTTGCAACAGTAAGACATCTGAATAAATCATGAAAGGAACATTGGTGTTGAACCAGTGTTGGGTGTTGAAGAATAGTCCTGTAGCCCTGTGATAAAGCGATGCTCTCAGGTGCCATCAAAGCTGTAGAGCAAGAGAGAGCAAGCGAGGCAGAAAGAGTGAGCGAGAGAGCGAGAGAAAGAACAAACAAACCTGGGCTAATTGGTTTAGTGGGTTAATTGGCTCGTCAGAGCGGTGGTGTCAGGAGGCAGGGGGCAGGGTTATTCATCACACCAGGAAGTAAATTACTCACCTGGTGTGCATGGTTACCACCGCATGGCCTCGTTGCGCAGTAATTGATCAGTCACCACCAATGCCGCTCACAAAGTTTAGGTCATTGACATAGCAATTTGAAACACATCTGAACATGATCAAGGCTGTGTCAACTATACTGAACAAAAATGTAAACAAAACATGCAACAATTTCAACACTTTTACAGAGTTACAGCGATTTCACATGACTGCGCAGGGACACAGCCATGGGTGTGCCTGGGATGGCATAGGCCCACCCATTTGGGAGCCAGGCCCACCCACGGGGGAGCCAGGCCCAGCCAATCAGAATTAGTTTTTCCCACCAAAAGGGCTTTATTTATCTATACTCCTCCAGATTTTTGGGGGATGTCATGCGACTGTTCTAGGCCCTCTCCTCTTCTCTCTATACACCCAGTCACTCGACTTCGTCATATCCTCAAATGGTCTCTCCTATCATTCCTATGCGGATGACACTCAACTACTATTCTCCTTCCCCCTTCTGACACCCAGGTGGTGGCACACATCTCTGCATGCCTGGCAGATATCTCAGCTTGGAAGTCAGACGACCATCTCAAGCTCAACCTCGACAAGACGGAGCTGTTCTTCCTCCCAGGGAAGGCCTGCCCACTACAAGACCTCTCCATCATGGTTGACAACTACACAGTGTTCCCCTTCCAGAGTGTTAAAGAACCTTGGCGTGACCCTGGACAACACCCTTCTCTGCAAACATCAAAGCAGTGACTCGCTCCTGTAGGTTCATGCTCTACAACATCTGTAGAGAAGGACCCTACTCATACAGGAAGTGGTGCTGTCACGACTTCCGCCGAAATCAGTCCCTCTCCTTGTTCCAGCGGCGTTCGGCAGTTGACATCACCGGTCTTTAAGCCATTGCTGATCCACCTTTCATTTTTCTTTGGTTTTGTCTCTCTTTTCTACACACCTGGTTTTCATTCCCCAATTACATGTTCATGTATTTAACCTTTTTGAGATAGGGGGCAGCATTTTCATTTTGGATGAATAGCATGCCCAGAGTGAACTGCACGCTACTCTGTCCCAGATGCTAATATATGCATATTATTGGTAGTGGTGGATAGAAAACACTCTAAAACTGTTTGAATGATGTCTGCGAGTATAACAGAACTCATATGGCAGGTGAAAACCAGAGAAAAATCCAAACAGGAAGTGGGGCATCTTAGGTTTGTAGTTTTTCAAAGCTTGGCCTACCGAATACACATTGAGATATGGATAAAGTTGCACTTCCTACGGCTTCCACTAGATGTCAACCGTCTTTAGAAACTTGAATGATTCTACTATAAAGGAGGGGCTCATGAGACCTCTTTGAGTCAGTGGTCTGGCAGAGTGCCTTGGTCTCATGACGCACGCTCCCGACAGAGTTACCTCTCGTTCTTTTCTGTGCTTTTCTGAAGACAAAGGAATTCTCCGGTAGGAACATTACCTAGCAACCGTCCATCCGGCTAATTCGAGCCGCAAGGGTGTTTCCGCCCTCGTCTCCTCTCTCTGGGAAACCCCTGGAATGGGCCAACGCCGGATGGGGGGAAGGAGAAGCGGTGTTGGACCAATTCGAGGAATTCACCCGCCGCTTCCGGGCAGGTGAACGTCTCGTCCAACATAGGCAGGGGACGAGGAGCACACAGGAGTTCTCTCTGGGCTTTCGGACCCTGGCCGCCAGCGCGGGATGGAACGTCAGGGCCCTGATCGATCACTACCGTTGTAGTTTGAGGAGGGGCCAGTCCATGCACCATCTGTGGCCACAGAGGGCACACTGCCGGTCGGTGCTGGAGAGGTTCCTCTGGGAGTCGAGGCAAGTGAGCACCCAGGTGAGTCGGCACCAGGCTCACCCAGAGCCTTCGGTTGCACACATGTTTATGTATATTAATTTTCCCCGCATTCCCAGCTTAAGGGGCTCATAGATTCAGACGCAGCTGGGAACTTTAATGACAGATCATTTGCCCATAGTTTAGGGATCCCTATTGTTCCAGTGGATATGCCCTTCCCAGTTCACGCCCTAGATAGTCGACCATTTGGGTTAATTAGCGAGGCCACCGCACCACTGGGCGTGGTGATGCGGGAGGGTCACAGTGAGAAATTCATTTTTCCCTTATTGATTCTCCTGCGTTTCCCGTGATTCTGGGCATACCCTGGTTGGCCTGTCATGACCCCACTATTTCGTGGCAGCAGAGGGCTCTCACGGGGGGTCACGAGAGTGCTCGGGGAGGTGTTTAGGGGTTTCCGTTGGTGTGACTACGGTGGAAAGTCCAGACCAGGTCTCCACCGTGTGCATCCCCTCTGAATATGCCGATTTGTCTCTCGCCTTCTGTAAAAAGAAGGCAACTCAATTACCACCCCATCGACTGAGGGATTGTGCGATAAATCTCCTGGTAGTCACGTGTATCCCCTGTCACAGGAGGAGACGGCGGCTATGGAACATATGTCTCATTATCCCTGAGGCAGGGGTACATTTGGCCCTCCACTTCACCTGCCTCCTCGAGTTTCTTTTTTGTGAAGAAGAAGGATGGAGGTCTGCGCCCGTGTATTGACTATCGGGGTATCAACCAGATCCCTGATAGGTACAGTTAGCCGCTACCTCTCATAGCCAGTGCGATTGAGTCAATGTACGGGGCGCGTTTCTTCAACAAATTGGATCTCAGGAGGGCTTACAACCTGGTGCGTATCCGTGAGGGAGACGAGTGGATGACAACTTTCAGTACCACCTCAGGGCACTATGAGTACCTCGTCATGACGTTTGGTTTGATGAATGTCTTCCAGGTCTTTGTAGACAAGATTTTCAGGGACCTGTACGGGCAGGGTGTAGTGGTGTATATTGATGACATCCTGATATACTCCACTACACGCACTAAGCATGTGTCCCTGGTGTGCAGGGTGCTTGGTCGACTGTTGGAGCATGACCTTTTTTTCATGGCTTAGAAATGTCTGTTTTTCCAACAGTCCATCTCCTTCCTAGGGTACCGCATTTCCACTTCAGGGGTGGAGATGGAGAGTGACCGCATTTCAGCCGTGCGTAATTGCCCGACTCCCACCACGGTAAAGGAAGGGCAGCGGTTCCTAGGGTTTGCCAACTACTCCTGGAGGTTTATCCCGGGCTTTGGTCAGGTAGCGGCTCCCATTGCCTCACTGCTGAAGGGGGGACCGGTGCGTTTGCGGTGGTCAGCTGAAGCGGACAGGGCTTTTGGTCAGCTCCCGTCCTGGCTCATCCAGATCCCTCTTTGGCGTTCATAGTGGAGGTGGACGTGCCCGGGGCTGGGATAGGAGCCGTGCTCTCTCAGCGCTCAGGTACACCACCAAAGCTCCGCCCCTGTGCCTTCTTTTCGAAGAAGCTCAGCCCGGCGGAGCAAAACTATGACGTGGGGGAATGGGAGTTGTTGGTTGTCGTCAAGGCCTTGAAGGCGTGGAGACATTGGCTTGAGGGGGCTAAACACCCTTTTCTCATCTGGACTGACCACTGCAGATTAACACTGGAGTGATAAATGATCAAAAGTGATAAATGATCATATGGTCATGTGCAGGTAGAGATACTGGTGTGCAAAAGAGCAGAAAAGTAAATAAATATAAACAGTATGGGGATGAGGTATGTAAATTGGGTGGGCTATTTACCGATGGACTATGTACAGCTGCAGCGATCGGTTAGATGCTCAGATAGCAGATGTTTGAAGTTGGTGAGGAAGATAAAGTTTCCAACTTCAGCGATTTTTGCAATTCGTTCCAGTCACAGGCAGCAGAGAACTGGAAGGAAAGGTGGCCAAATGAGGTGTTGGCTTTAGGGATGATCAGTGAGATACACCTGCTGGTGCGCGTGCTATGGGTGGGTGTTGCCATCGTGACCAGTGAACTGAGATAAGGCGGAGCTTTACCTAGCATGGACTTGTAGATGACCTGGAGCCAGTGGGTCTGGCGACGAATATGTAGCGAGGGCCAGCCGACTAGAGCATACAGGTCGCAGTGGTGGGTGGTATAAGGTGCTTTAGTAACAAAACGGATGGCACTGTGATAGACTGCATCCAGTTTGCTGAGTAGAGTATTGGAAGCTATTTTGTAGACGACATCGCCAAAGTTTTACTAGGGTAAGTTTGGTGGTGTGATTGAAGGAGGCTTTGTTGCGAATAGAAAGCCGACTCTAGATTTGATTTTAGATTGGAGATCTTTGATATGAGTCTGGAAGGAGAGTTTACAGTCTAGCCAGACACCTAGGTACTTATAGATGTCCACATATTCTAGGTCGGAACCATCCAGGGTGGTGATGCTAGTCGGGCGTGCGGGTGCAGGCAGCGAACGGTTGAAAAGCATGCATTTGATTTTACTAGCGTTTAAGAGCAGTTGGAGGCCACGGAAGGAGTGTTGTATGGCATGGAAGCTCGTTTGGAGGTTAGATAGCACAGTGTCGAAGGAAGGGCCAGAAGCATACAGAATGGTGTCATCTGCGTAGAGGTGGATCAGGGAATCGCCCGCAGCAAGAGCAACATCATTGATATATACAGAGAAAAGAGTCGGTCCGAGAATTAATGCGTTTGAGCCAAAATGTTGTGCTGTGACAAGGAAGGGGTGAATACAGAAGATAGCCCTATTTGTTAAAAGACCAACTCCATATTATGGCAGGAACAGCTCAAATAAGCAAAGAGAAATGACAGTCCATCATTAATTTGACATGAAGGTCAGTCAATCCGGAAAATTTAAAGATCTTTTCTTCTAGTGCAGTCGCAAAAACTATCAAGCGCTATGATGATACTGGCTCTCATGAGGACCGCCACAGGAAAGGAAGACCCGGGGAACCCTCTGCTGCAGAGGACAAGTTCATTAGAGTCACAGAAATTGCTGCCCAAATAAATGCTTCACAGAGTTCAAGTAACAGACACATCTCAACATCAATTGTTCAGAGGAGACTGCGTAAATGAGGCCTTCATGGTTAAATTGCTGCAAAGAAACCACTACTAAAGGACACCAATAATAAGAAGAGACTTGCTTGGGCCAAGAAACATGAGCAATGGACATTAGACCGGTGGAAATCTTTCCTTTGGTCTAATGAGGCCAAATTTTAGATTGTTGGTTCCAACTGCCGTGTCATTGTGAGACGCAGAGAACGTGAACGGATGATCACCCCATTTGTGGATCCCACAGTGAAGCATGAAGGAGGAAGTGTGATGGTGTGGGGGTGCATTGCTAGTAACACTGTCTGTGATTTATTTAAAACAGCATGGCTACGACAGCATTCTGCAGTGATACGCTATCCCATCTGGTTTGCGCCTAGTGGGACAATCATTTGATTTCCAACAGGACAATGACCCAAAACAACTCCAGGCTGTGTAAGGGCTATTTGACCAAGACGGAGAGTGTTGGAGTGTTGCGTCAGATGACCTGCCCTCCACAGTCACCCGACCTCAAACCAATTGAGATGGTTTGGGATGAATTGGACCACAGAGTGAAGGAAAAGCAGTCTTCAAGCGCTCAACAGATGTGGGAACTCCTTCAAGACTGTTGGAAAAGCATTCCAGGTGAAGCTGGTTGAGGGAATGGCAAGAGTGTGCAAAGCTGTCATCAAGGCAAAGGGTGGCAACTTTGAAGAATAATTGTTTAAGACTTTTTTGATTGCTACATGATTCCATATGAGCTATTTCATAGTTTTGATGTCTTCACTAGCATTCTACAATGTAGAAAATAGTATATACTATATATATATATATATATATATATATATATATATATATATATATATATATATATATATACACAGTATATTTACAAACAAATATATATTGGGGATTGGAAATGGTGCAGACAATTACATTAAGCAACAATCTATCTACAATATTAAAGTTAATCTACCCCCTAATAAAAATAAAAACACACAAAAAAACCTTTCACTTCACTTTTCCCCTCACTATCACTGACTTTGCTGATAGCTGCATTATTGAATTAACATTTACTCACTAAATTAAATCAACTGTTATTTGTCACATGCATTGTAAATAGCTAACAGTGAAATGCTTACTTACAGGCCCATCCCAACAATGCAGAGCAATTTTTTTTCTAAATTAGAAAAGTTCTAACATGCAATAATACAAGTTATAATAAATACACAATGAGATATGATAACTTGGCTTCATACACAGGGTACCAGTACCGAGACGATGTGCGGGGGTAGGAGGTAGTTGAGATAGATATGTACGTCTAACTTGGACTCAAGTGACTAGTCAACATGATAGATACTTTACAGTAGCAGTGGTGTATGTGATGAGTAAAAATAAGTTTGTGCAAAAAGGGTCAATGGAGATAGTTGGGCTCTTTGGTTAACTATTTAACCAACTATGTAGCAGTCTTATGGCTTAGGGGTAGAAGCTGTTCAGGGTCCTGTTGGTTCCAGACTTGGTACAGCGGTACCGCTTGCTGTGCGGTAGCGGAGAGAACAGTCTATGACTTGGGTGGCTGGAGTCTTTGACAATTTTTAGGGGATTTTCTTTGACACCGCCTTGTATATAGGTACTGCATGGCAGGGATCTCAGCCCCAATCCTATACTGGGCAGTATATGCAGTACCCTTTGTAGTGACTTGTGGTCAGATGCCAAGCATTTGCCATACCAAGCAGTGATGCAGCAAGTCAAGATGCTCTCATTGGTGCAGCTGTATAACTTTTTGTGAATCTGAGAATCTTTAGAGGCGTTAGAGGCGTAGAGGCATTGTCGTGCCCTCATCACGACTGTGTTGGCGTGTGTTGACCATGATCCTTAGTGATGTGGATATTGAGGAATTTGAAGCTCTCGACCCGCTCCACTTCAGCCCCGTCGATGTGAAAGGGGGTATGCTTGGCCCTCCATTTCCTGTAGTCCACGATCAGCTCCTTTGTCTTGCTAACATTGAGGCAGAGGTTGTTGTCCTGGCAACACACAGCCAGGTCTCTGACCTCCTCCCTATAGGCTGTCTCATCGTCGTCGGTGATCAGGCCTACCACCATCGTGTCGTCAGCAAACTTAATGATGGTGTTGGATGGGACTAATCACACACCCCTGAGGGGCTACGGTGTTGTGGATCAGCTTGGCGGATGTGTTGTTTCCTACCCTCACCACCTGGGGGTGGCCTGTCAGGAAGTCCAGTCTCCAGTTGTAGAGTGAGGTGTTAAAATGTCTTTCAGTCCCAGGGTCCTTATCTTAGTATTGAGATTGGAGGGCACTATGGTGTTGAACGCTGAGTTAAACTCAATAAACAGAATTCTCACGTAAGTGTTCTTCTTGTCCAAGTGACAGAGGGCAGTGTGGAATGCAGTAGAGATCTTGTCATCTGTGGATCTGTTGGGACGGTATGTGAATTGAAGTGGGTCCAATGATGTGTCCGCAATGATGACCAGCCTTTCAAAGCATGGCTACAGATGTGATGGCTACAGATGTGATGGCTACAGATGTGATGGCTACAGACGTGAGTGCTACAGACGTGAGTGCTACAGACATGAGTGCTACAGACGTGAGTGCTACAGACGTGAGTGCTACAGATGTGAGTGCTACGGGGCGATAGTCATTTAGACAGGTTACCTTGGTGTTCTTGGGCACAGGGACTACGGTGGTCTGCTTGAAACATGTAGGTATTACATACTCAGTCAGGGAGAGGTTGAAAATGTCAGTGAAGACACGTGTCATCTGGTCAGCGCATGCTATATGGTTGTCCCACCTAGCTTTCTTAAGATCAAGCTGCTCTGGATAAGACCTTGTGCTAAATGAACCCAAAATAAAATAAAATGCAGCAATTTGAACAAACTATGCTGTGCTGGAACAGTGTGACTTAAAAACAAATTGTGTTTTTTTTTACATGTGAAGGAAGGTTGGTGTAACCAGTGCCTGTTGAGGAATAGTCCTGCAGCCCTATGATGAAGCAATGCTGACAGGTGCTGTCAATGTTGTCGAAACAGAGAGAGATGTAGAAAAAAGAGAGAGCTTGAGAAAGAGAGTGGGAGAGCGAGAGAGCGCTAAAGATGGAGAGAACCTGGGCTAATGGGTTTAGTGGGTTAATTGGCTCGTCAGAGCGGTGGTGTCAGGAGGCAGGGGGCAGGGTGATTCATCACACCAGGAAGTAAATTACCTGGTGTGCATGGTTACCAACACATGGCCTCATTGTACAGTAATTGATCAGTCACCACCCCTGCCGCTCACAAAGTTTACTTCCTCGCAAGGGGACTAAGCTTTTGGACCCCAGGAAGAGTAGCTGCTGCTTTTGCAACAGCTAATGGGGATCCTAATAAAATACCACGTCTGAACACAACCAAGGCTGTGTCATCTAGTTCTGTTTTTAAGCAAGGAGGAAGGAATACAATCACTGGATACTCTGAGATTGTGCCATTCAAGTGACCTCCAAGCTATTTTCAGGGGCCACTCCTACCTACTTACTTCCCTATGAACACCACTCTGTGAAAGACTGACAAGGCTGTGGGAGTCCACTCTGCCTAAACCTCATCCAACCTCATCAGACCTCTTTACATCCCATTCTGATTAAACCACAACCATTAGCAAGTTGTTGTCACAGTCATTTATTCTCTTCATCCCTGCTCTGTTCCCATCACTCACCATTCCACTGCTACCTCACTTGACCCAAGACACGGGAACAGAAAGAAAAAGTTATAATATTGAATTTGGATTTCCTCCAGATTGTGTTGGGGATGTCATGTGACTGCATTAGACACATCTAAAGTGTTTTTCCTATTGCTGGAAGATAAATATCAAAAGATTGTGCGACCTCCGCCCGTGACCCCCACCACTCTGAGACTTAAGAATGTCTTCATTTACACGGCCAAGGCAGAGCAATTTCTCACATGAATAAAGTTCAAATTTCTCCAGATGTACTGACGGAGAGAAAGAGGTAGATGGGGAGATGGGGAGAGAAAGA
>NC_092162.1:9954877-10027377 GCF_045791955.1 Oncorhynchus clarkii lewisi | reverse complement strand
ATCTGGCGAGTTCAGTTCCGTGCCACTCGATACTGAAAACAGATACACAGACAGAGAGAAAGATGAAAGCTTGTACTTGTTCCTATTTTTTTGGCGCCTTCTCGGTGTGTGGATGTTAGTTGTCAAATTGGGCTCTTTGATTGGGAAGCAATTGGAAGTTTACATTTCCTTCAACATCCTAGCCAATTAAACCAGTCTGGAGTAGAGCCGACCAAAGAATGAATTCCTTCCTGTATTTTCCCTGGTGCATTTTCTACAGGAAGCAACAACATGAGGAATGAGCCAAATCAATTTTAGCATTTAGTCGTAGTGATGTTCTTAGTTCTGAACAAATGGAGAGATGATTCAAAGATGGAACCAGGTATTGAGTCAGAGAATGACTCAATGAAGCACAACTTTAGCCCCCCCCCGCCCTCTCTCTCTCTCTCTCTCTCTCTCTCTCTCTCTCTCTCTCTCTCTCCTCTCCCTCTCTCTCTCTCTCTCTCTTTCCCTCCCTCTCTCAAGAGGGAGGGATTCAATTCAAAGGGCTTTATTGGCATAGGAAACATATGTTTACATTGCCAAAGCAAATGGAATAGGAAATGAACACAAGGGAAATAAACAAGGGAAACATCAGTAAACATTACACACACACAAGTTTTAAAAGAAAAGAGACATTTCAAATGTTATATTATTGGCTATGTACAGTGTTGTAACAATGTGCAAATAGTTGAATAGTAGGGGCAGATAAATCAAGGTTGTATTTACAATGTTGTTTGTGCTCCTCTGGTTGCCCTTTTCTCATGGCCTACGGGCCACAAATCTTGCTGCAGTGATGGCACATTGTGGTATTTTGCCTACTAGATATGGGAGTTTATCAACATTTGATTTGTTTTCAAATTCTTTGTGGGTCTGTTTGATCTGAGGGAAATATGTGTCTCTAATATGGTCATACATTTGGAAGGAGGTTAGGAAGTGCAGCTCAGTTTCCACCTCATTTTTTGGGCACTGTGCACATAGCCTGTCTTCTCTTGAGAGCCAGGTCTGCCTATGGCGACCTTTCTCAATAGCAAGGCTATGCTCACTGAGTCTGTACTTTGTCAAAGCTTTCCTTATTTTTGGGTCAGTCACAGTGGTCAAGTTTTCTACAACCGTGTACTCTCTGTTTAGGGACAGATAGCATTCCAATGTGCTCTGTTTTTTGGTTGATTCTTTTCAGTGTGTCAAATAGTTATCTTTTTGCTTTCTCATAATTTGTCTGGGTCTAATTGTGTTTCTATCCTGGGACTTTGTGGGGTGTGTTTGTGTTTGTGAACAGAGCCCTCGGGAACCATCTAGCTGAGGGGACTCTTCTCTATGTTCATCTCTCTGTAGGTGAGGGCTTTGTGGTCTCTCTCTCTCTCTCTCTCTCTCTCTCTCTCTCTCGCTCTCTCGCTCGTCCTTTTCCCCAACACCTACACATCTGGCTATAAAGTAATGTGTTTTGACGGATGGGGGAAAGCACTGGGCTAAGTATAGCCGAGGCTCTTTGTGCTTGTATCTTTCCAGGTCAGGGAGGCCCAGGGGATTACAAAAGCAATAGTAGACCTCCTGGGCCTACATCAAGTGATCCGCCATGTCTCATCCTTTAGGCCATTAGCCTGTCTCTGCCGCAGTCTCCTTCATTGAGAGTCTGAGAACCACACAACTCACACACTCGGACCAACAGATAGGAGTACAGTTAATGACACTGTGGCACAAAGTGACCCTAGTCAAGGTGGTCTAAAAGTTAAAGAACCATTTTGTTGATCATCTAAATCATACAGTATTTCAGTAATAGCATTTCTCCTCATATTCTACATTTAAACGATCATTTAAAACGCACAAGAGCACAGCATGATGATATCTCTTTTACGTCAAATCAGAAGTTATACCAATTACACTAGTAGCTGTGTGAATGAATAATTATGACAGTTAATCTAATTTTATTTGTGTGGGAGCCTTCACATACTAGGAGCCACACAAGATACCCCAGAGTTCTGAGGGGACATTGATATTCTGAGAGCCGGAGGTGTAGCGAGTGGAGTTTTATTTCATGTGGAGAGCGAGAGACCTAACAGATGTTCTCCCGGTCTGCACCCTTTCCTACCCTTGTTGATTTAGGAACAACTAACACCGTTTTCTCTCCCTGTTCAGACACACGCTACATGTCTAGAATAGCACACAGCTTTCTCTCTCTCTCTCTCTCTCTCTCTCTCTCTCTCTCTCTCTCTCTCTCTTCGCTCTCTCTCTTTCTCTCTTTCCTCCTCTCTCTCGGTCTCTTGCTCTCTCTCTCTTGCTCTCTCGCTCTCGTATGCCAGGGAAGCTGCCAGCAAGGCATCCATTTTGAATGTGCCTCAGTGGGCGACTTCTGCTACTGTAGCTGTTCAGGAAGAATAAGAGAAATATAGAGAAAGAGAGGGAGATGGAAGATAAGGGTGATAGATAGGATTGCAGAGAGGAAGGAAGGGATGGGAGTGTAGAGGAAGAGACGAGTGGAGGGAGAGATACAGAGGAGGAGAGCGGAAATGGATAGAGGCAGGATATTAGAAAGAGTAGGAAAGAGAGAAAGAAAGAGAAAGAGGCGTGAGGTCTCCAGCAAGTCGATCAAATATTTTTTCTTATACTTCAAGAATTCTTTACACTCGTGCTACCAACATATTTTACATGGAATACTAACTGGGGTCATTTTGACCCCAATAAGAAACTATTGGAATAACAATCAGAGTAAAATATCATCTTAATTCTTATCAAAACATGTCTAGATAACATAATAAGTAATGTTATCTGAAGTAAAATGAAACAAAACAGACTGTTATTATAGCAAAATTACAGCAATTTGCATATTCTTACAAATGAAAATACACGTTATATAATGTGCAGCTTTGTTACAACGTACGATCCACATCAGTGCTAAAAAGCATATTTACCTTCATTTGATTGTTGCATCATTTTGAAGTACATCATTTTTCATATTTATGTTGTAAAAATGACTGCCATTTAAAGAGGCAGTAGACCAACATGTGAAATATACATAATTGTATTGACAAAAAGTCCATTCATCCATTGATCCTGAGAGACAATGACCCAAGACATGGCTTTAATTATTTACTTACCCCACAGTCAGCGTTAGCATTGCTGCTAGTTAAACAATGGGTGTGGTAGGGCCTATTTTCAGGGAATACACGCTAGCATAATGCACTAGCATACCACACACCCTACGGGCTCTAAGAAATCCCCTCTCTTTTCTCAAGTGATCCTCAAGTGATGTTTTGCAGAATGTCAATGACGATTCTTCATTTTTTTCGATTATAACAGTGTACAGACACAGCTCTTGACATACTCGATTTAATAGACTTTAACGTTGATATCATTTAGCTAAAGTGTGACAGGAATTTCAACATAGCCTATTCAATCAAACAACGTCCTGTCCATCTTTAATCACAGGCTTAGCAACAGCGTAACACGGGCATGAAACATCTTCTAAATCTCTTTATGTGTTATTCATGCATCAGCTCCAAACGTTCCACTCTCATTCATATCATACTTCAAATGATTTAGAAATCAGGCCTCAGGCGTGGGTAGGAGGATGGAGGGGGGGGGCAGGAGAAATATGGACTTCACCAGTAATTATTTCTCAGGCAGTGAGAAGGACGCCCTGAAGCTGATGAAAGACCTGCAGCTCCTGGGGACCTCAGAAAACAGCGGGGCCTCTCCACACGAACTCCATCACTGAAGCATCCTGGGAAATATTCCTACTGTATCTCGCTGGATGTTCTGCTGCTCACGTTCACATGCTCCAGCCCAGCCCCTCTTATCTTCCCCCTCATTTTCTTAATTTAATCTTGAAAGTATGATACTCTCTCTCATCACTATCTCTCTCTGTCTCTCTCTCCTAAACACGCTGAGTGTACAAACCATGAGAAACACCTGCTCTTTCCATGACATAGACTGACCAGGTGATAGCTATGATCCCTTATTGATGTCACTTGTGATATCCACTTCAATCAGTGTAGATGAAAGGGAGAAGACAGTTTAATAAAGAAGGATTTTTAAGCCTTGAGACAATTGTGACATGGATTGTGTGTTTGTGCAATTCAGAGGGAGAGTGGGCAAGACAAAAGACTTAAGTGCCTTTAAACTGGGTATGGTAGTAGGTGCCAGGCACAACGGTTTGAGTCTGTCAGGAACTGCAATGCTGGAACTGCAACAGTTTAAGTGTCTATCTAGAATGATTCACCACCCAAAGGACATCCTGCCAACTTGACACAACTGTGGGAAGCGTTGGAGTCAACATGGGCCAGCATACCTGTGGAACGATTTTGAGTCCATTTCCAATACATTTTGGCTTTTCTGAGGTGGGGGTGTGCAACTCAGTGTATATGGCGGGGTGTACATGCTTGAGAAAAGTTCATAACAGTTAAAACAGCATTGAGATTCATAGAGTCAGACACAATAGTGTGGGTTATTTACACGCTAACGGGTCTTTCAATAATGTTGTAGCAATTTGTACTTTGTCATGTGAGTAAATTCCCCAGTGTTACATTCAGCCAGGTCACCAAAAGAGTAAAAATGAATAACAGTATGGGGATGAGGTAGTTGGGTGGGCTATTTACAGATGGGCTGTGTACAGGTGCAGTGATCGGTAAGCTGCTCTGACAGCTGATGCTTAAAGTTAGTGAGGGAGATATAAGTCTCCAGCTTCAGCGATTTTTGTAATTTGTTCCAGTCATTGGCAGCAGAGAACTGGAAGGAAAGGCGGCCAAAGGAGGAGTTGGCTTTGGGGATGACCAATGAAATATACAGTGCCTTGCGAAAGTATTCGGCCCCCTTGAACTTTGCGACCTTTTGCCACATTTCAGGCTTCCAACATAAAGACACAAACACAAATAATTTTGCACGCCCAATTTTTCAGTTTTGGATTTGTTAAAAAAAGTTTGAAATATCCAATAAATGTCCTTCCACTTCATGATTGTGTCCCACTTGTTGTTGATTCTTCACAAAAAAATACAGTTTTATATCTTTATGTTTGAAGCCTGAAATGTGGCAAAAGGTTGCAAAGTTCAAGGGGGCCGAATACTTTCGCAAGGCACTGTATATACAGGGACAAATATCATACTTTTTTTGAGAAATGTCCACTGGTCTGATGAAACAAAAATAGAACTGTTTGGCCATAATGACCATCGTTATGTTTGGAGGAAAAAGGGGAGGCTTGCAAGCTGAAGAACACTATCCCAACCGTGAAGCACGGGGGTGGCATTATCATATTGTGGGGGTGCTTTTGCTGCAGGAGGGACTAGTGCACTTCACAAAATAGATGGCATCATGAGGGCGGAAAAATGATGTGGATAACTCAATACATCAGTCAGGAAGTTAAATCTGGGTCACAAATGGGTCTTCCAAATGGACAATGACCCCAAGCTTACATCCAAAGTTGTGGCAAAATGGCTTAAGGTCAACAAAGTTAAGGTATTGGAGTGACCATCACAAAGCCCTGACCTTAATCCGATACAAAATGTGTTGGCAGAACTGAACAAGCGTATGCGAGCAAGGAGTCCTACAAACCTCACTCAGTTACAGCAGCTCTGTCAGGAGAAATGGGCCAAAATTCACCCAACTTATTGTGGGAAGCTTGTGGAAGGCTATCCGAAATGTTTGACCGAAGTTAAACAATTTAAAGGCAATACTACCAAATACTAATTGATTGTATGTAAACTTCAGACCCACTGGGAATGTGATGAAAGAAATAAAAGCTGAAGTAAATAATTCTCTCTTCTATTATTCTGACATTTCACATTCTTAAAATAAAGTGGGGACCCTAATTGACCTAAGACAGGGAAGTTTTACTAGGATTAAATGTCTGGAATAGCAAAAAACTGAGTTTAAATGTATTTGGCTAAGGTGTATTTAAGTTTCCGACTTCAACTGTAAATAGTCTTTTGATTTTCCAGCAGTCTTTTGGCTTGGGGGTATAAGCTGTTAAGGAGCCTTTTGGTCCTAGACTTGGTGCTTCTGTACAGCTTGCCATGCGGTAGCAGAGAGAATAGTCTATGACTTGGGTGACTAGAGTCTTGGACAATTTCTGGGGCTTTCCTCTGACACCGCCTGCTATATAGGTCCTGGATTGCAGGAAGCTTGGCCCTATTGATGTACTGGGCCTTACACAGGGCCTTACCCTCTTTAGCGCCTTACAGATGCCAAACAGTTGCCATACCAGGCGGTGATGCAACTGGTCAGGATGCTCTCGATGGTGCAGCTGTAGACCCCTTTAAAGATCTGGGGGCTCATGCCAAATCTTTTCAGTCTCCTGAGGGGGAAAAGTTGTTGTCATGCCCTCTTCACAACTGCCTTGGTGTGTTTGGACAATGATAGTTTGTTGGTGATGTGGACATCAAGGACCTTGAAACTCTCGACCCGTTCCGTTTCAGCCCCGTCGATTTTAATGGGGAAATGTTCGGCCCGCCTTTTCCTGTAGTCCACGATTGTTGCCTACCCTTACCACCTGGAGGCGGCCCGTCAGGAAGTCCAGGATCCAGTTCCAGAGTGAGGTGTTTAGTCCCAGGGTCCTTAGCTTAGTGATGAGCTTTGTGGGCACTATGGTGTTGAGACTCGTAGATGAGTTTTCATACTTCAATTATGTTTTTTTAAGTTTCTACTGCCCAGTTTTGGCATTGGTCAACCATGGCCAGCTCCAGGCATAAAAAAAATATATATATTCTTGTGGACTAAGTCAGGATCCCAACTGACTGTTGAGAATAAGAATAGTAGAATAAGGTGTAATTTCAAAATGTGGTTGTGCATCAGGAGGTTTTCTCTTCTTACTCAATGAGACATGTAAGCTAACAATGTATAGATAGTTAAGTTAGTCTAGCCAGCTGTTGTAGTCATGGCTGAATACCAACCAGGCACACAGGGAACGTATCCAGGGGCACTGACCACCATGGGGCCCCCCATTCATTTTCTTAGTTACTCTCACATTTAGATAGCATTAGCATGGCGTAAGTCATGACAAAATGTGTAGAATTGCAGAGAATTTGCTGTAAAACAGCACATTTTCTCTCTCTGCCACATGGCAAAGTGAGTAGAATTGCAGGAAATTTGCTGCAAAATGAGACATTTTCTCTCTCTGCCCCATGACAAAGTGAGCAGAATTGCTGGAAATGATTTGCCTCCAAGCCAAATCTCGCTTAGGGTCCCCAAAAGGCCCCCTGCCGTCGATGTTGACTCGGTTATGACTCAAAATCAGACCATTTCGATTAGAATATAGATGTGCATTTCTAAATCACCTATCAGCATCTCCAACACACTCAATCTCAGAACACCCACAGACGGGTATGCCCATTAACTTACAAAACACCTGCCCCTCTGCCTCTAACTAATTAATTAGCCTCTGTCTCACAACACTTTTAGTCAGGCATTAGTAAGACACCCCGAATCGCAGCAGGACCTACATCTCTCTCATGGAGATGTGGCCTTGTCACGCCTTCTAGCTATTAAAGAGAGAGAGAAAGAAATAACGAGATATCAAGTTTATTTTATGAAGTGATTAAGAGTTTCACAATTTGAAAGATAATGATGCATTTCAGATCACTCACCAGGGCATGTAATCCATTCATTTAATAGCCCTTTATTTATTTGTTCAGTCATTCATCTCATCACGTATCTTAATTTCCAATTTGAGTCACCCTTCGTCTTCATCGCTGTCCGTATTCAGTTGATTAATCCCAAGACGTTCAGTCAGCCAGGTCATTCTGAATAACAAAAGGTAGAATCCTATACGATAGATGCTATAAGCGTTCTTATATTACATTAAGCCCATTCAAAGCCCATTCAAAACCATTCCGTAAGCACATAAACCACTATAATACATAGGATTTATAATGCCTTTCTATTACACAAAGATGCTTTAGATGTGTATCGATGATGGCGTAGTCACAGACTGATTGCAGCTCTACAGTCTCTCTTTAAACGATGAGCAGGGCCCTCAGTTAGTGTTCCAATCCAGTCAGTGACCACATGTTTGTTTAACATTATCATGAAGTCCCAGGCTTAGTAGTAAATCCGTGGTTCAGTCATGTCCCAGCCCACCAACCAACACACTAATCAAGGACTTAACATAGACAGAGCAGAGCTAAGCCACAGGGAAGGAACAACACATCTCTAGGATTTTATATGGTAGAGACTGGGGACTGATGGACACTACACTTACAGAGTATAGCGATACAGTATTTGTAATATATGTAGAGCTGGGGTGAATATGATTCTCCGTGCACACTGTGACTACAGATAGACTTTAATGTTTAATTAAATCAACCATACATCTTGGCAAATCAAATATAATTAACAATCATGTGAGCAGAGTGCTGGCACCTGCTGTAACACCAGACTCTAAACTGAAGAGCTATCCCAGCAACTTTATGCTCAGAGCCACGGCATCCGGTATTGCAGTAAGTGTCTCTCAATTACGGTGCCACGTGAAGGTTTATGTAGACCTGTTGATTTGACAGTAATTTATAGGCAGCTCAGTGGCAAGTAAGTTACTGTATTTCATATTGCAGTACACCCACTGTAGCCTTAATACTGTATCAAAACAAATACTCTGTAATTACTGTAGAAATGACTCTATTATACTGTAAAAAAGTTAATGCTAATCATGATGAATGAATTCAGAAATCAATCAATCAATAAATTAATCAATGGATAAATTAATGAAATTCAGTGAGGGTAGATGAGGTTTGTATTTCACAGTATTTTACTGTAGTTACATAGGATTGTTGCAAGCAGGTTGGCTGCTATATAATGTGCCAGCATATCAATGAATATTTGGTGTTTTATATCACTTGGACTTCTAGAGGCCTTAAAAAAGCCTTCCAAAATGGCAGAGACTACATGGCAAAACAGACCAAAAAGACATGGCTTAATATTGAAGACTTGCTGCCACTCCAATCTTTCCCATATACATTTGAAATTGATGGGGCACTACTACCACATACACTGCATTTGTGAAGTCTTCAGATCCCTTGACTTTCTGCACATTTTGTTACGTTACAGGCTTGTTCTAAAATGGATTTAAAAAAAGTATGTCCTCATCAATCCAAACACAATACCCCATAATGACAAAGTAAAAACTCACATTTACATAAGTATTCAGACCCTTTACTCAGTACTTTGTTGCAGCACCTTTAGCAGAGATTACAGCCTTGAGTTTTCTTGGGTATGACCCTATAAAATTGGCACATCTGTATTTGGGGTGTTTCGCCTATTATTTTCTGCAGATCCTCTCAAGCTGGATGGGGAGCGTCACTGCACAGCTATTTTCAGGTCTCTCCAGAGATGTTCGATCAGGTTCAAGTTCGGGCTCTGGCTGGGGCACCCAAAGACATTCAGAGACTTGTCCCAAAGCCACTCCTGCGTTGTCTTGGCTGTGTGCTTAGGGTCGTTGTCCTTTTAGAAGGTGAACCTTCACCCCAGTCTGAGGTCCTGAGCGCTCTGGAGCAGGTTTCCATCAAGGATCTCTCTGTACTTGGCTCTGATCATCTTTCCCTCAATCCTGACTAATCTCTTAGTCCCTGCCGTTGAAAAACAAACCCACTGCATGATGCCTCCACCACCATGCTTCACTGTAGGGATGGTGCCAGGTTTCCTCCAGACATGATGCTTAGCATTTAGGCCAATTAGTTACATCTTAGATTCATCAGACCAGAGAATCTTGTTATTCATGGTCTGAGAGTCCTTTAGGTACATTTAAGCAATGTCCAAGCGGACTGTCACATTTATTTTACTGAAGATTGGCTTCCGTCTGGCCACTCTCTGTCCTTCTGGAAGGTTCTCCCATCTCCACAGGAACTCTTGCGCTCTGTCAAAGTGACCATCGGGTTCTTGGTTACCTCCCTGACCAAGGCCCTTCTCCCCCGATTGCTCAGTTTGGCCGGGCGGCCAGCTCTAGAAAGACTCTTGGTGGTTCCAAACTTCTTTCATTTAAGATTGATGGAGGCCATTGTGTTCTTGAGGAATTTCAATGCTGTAGAAATCTGTTGGTACCCTTCCCCAGATCTGTGCCTCGACACAATCCTGTATCGGAGCTCTACAGACAATTCCTTCGACGTCATGGATTGGTTTTTGCTCTGACATGCACAGTCAACTGTGTAACTTTATATCGACAGGTTTATGCCTTTCCAAATCTTGTCCAATCAATTGAATTTACCACCGGTGGACTCCAATCAGGTTGTAGAAACATCTCAAGGATGATTTCCAGTCTCATAGCAGTGGGTCTGAATACTTATGTAAATAAGGTATTCATGTTTTTTATTTCTAAAAACCTGTTTTTGCTTTGTTATTTTGGAGAATTGTGTGTAGATTTATAAGGATCTTTTTTTTAACATTTTTATCCATTTTAAAATAAGGCTGTAACGTACCAAAATGTGGAAAAAATCAAGGTGTCTGAAAACTTTATGAATGTACTGTACCGGTTAAGTTGGTAAAGCCAACAAATATCAGTGATGTAAAGTACTTAAGTAAAAATACTTTAAAGTACTACTTAAGTAGCTTTTTCATCTGTACTTTACAATTTATATTTTTGACAAATTTCACTTTTATTTCACTACATTCCTAAAGAAAATGATGTACTTTTTACTCCATATATTTTCCCTACTCATTTTGAATGCTTAGGAGGACAGAAAATTGTCCAATTCGAAACACTTATCAAGAGAACATCCTTGGTCATCCCTACTGCCTGTGACCTGTGGACTCAGTAAACAAATGTGCTTCGTTTGTAAGTGATTCCTGTGTGGTAGAGTGTGCCCCTGGCTATCTGTAAACAAATAAAAAATACAAGAGGGGCTCCCGAGTGGCTCAGCGGTCTAAGGCACTGCATCACAGTGCTGGAGGCGTCACTACAGACCCTGGTTCGTTCCTGGGCTGTATCACAACCGGCCATGATCGGGAGTCCAGCGTCGTCCAAGTTAGGGGAGGGTTTGGCCCAGAGGGGCTTTACTTGGCTCATCGTGCTCTAGTGACTCCATGTGGTGGGTTGGGCGCCTGCAGGCTGACCTCGGTCTTCAGGTGAACTGTATTTCCTCCGACACATTGGTGCGGCTGGCTTCTGGGTTAAGCAGGCAGGTGTTAAGAAGCGCGGTTTGGCGGGTAATGTTTCGGGGAGATGCATGACTTGCCCTTTGGCTTCCAGATTGTGCTGTCTGGTTTGCTTAATATAAGGAATTTAAAATGATTTATACTTTTACTTTTGATACTTAGGTATATTTTAGCAGTTACATTTACTTTTGATACTTAAGTATATTTAAAACTAAATACTTTTAGATTTTGACTCAAGTAGTATTTTACTGGGTGACTTTCACTTTTACTTGAGTCATTTTCTATTAAGGTATCTTTACTGTTACTTAAGTATGACAATTGGGTACTTTTTCCACCACTGACAAATACTGTATGATCCTAAATTTGATAATAAGCTAGAAACAACAATACCATGCACCCACAAGAGGTCAAAAGGTTTCAGGCGCTCCAAAAAATATGGTACAGTATACCGTATTCTGTGGGATGGAATAAAGCGGCATTTATATCCCACAATGCACCATCATTTACAGTATGCATCAGTAAAACGTTCCACGTTATTTTACTGTTGATAATATCCCAAATAACCGTATAAATGTAAAGTTTTCGTTAAATTGAATATCACTCTTATTGATATTTGAATAGTATCAAAACATTAATCAATCTAGTATCGGTGTTTCTGAGTTCCTCCAAAAAGTGTATTGGGAATTTGGGGCTGGGGTATGGGAACCGTATGGGCAATGATTTGGGAATGGGATGGAAGTGGGACGTTTGGTACCCAGTGTGTGCTGTGTTAATCAGAGAAAGAAGTGGGAGTAATTTAGGGATGCGCACTGAGGATTAGTAAGGATTATTAATACAGAAGTGAAGTGCTTTTCTCTCCCCTCCTCTCCTCTCCTCCTCTCCTCTCAGCACTCACCAGTAAGACTAAGTAGCTCTGAACAAGCTGTTGGCATAACACACACCAGCTATTATGTTATGTAGTTACATAACCATAGCAAACCGTATCAACTGCAATGTAAGTCCTTGTACTGTCTGCTGGAATCGTTCTTGAAATATATTCTGAATCTAAATCAACATTTAAATGTGTAATGTTCTGTAATGGAAATGTGTGAACCAGTCTGCTCCTTTCTGCTCAGTATTCCTCGCATTAGACAGCCCAGATGTCTTGAAGGAATAAACAGACTCCTGAAGACAGACACCGAGCAGACAGAAGGACAGAAAGACCTTGAACAAAGACGTATCTACATTTCCTCACCATACCTCACATCATTCTGAATAATAATGCCAAAATCCTTGGCTCGCAGCCGAGCTCTGTTCAGTATGTGTTGTTGAGGTAATGTTGAATAGTGATGCCAATAAAGGAATAATGGCTTACCAGATGGCTAGTGAGAACTGATACTACAGCACATATCTCTACTAGCAGGGCTGTTGTTATGACTGTATCACCATGGTGATAGTCTAATCTTGGTGTATGAAATGTCTTGGTACTGTTCTTAATCGATACACCTTGTAAAATATACAGATATCCATAACTGAAAAAAAGCATGTGTTTGAAATGTGACTGAGTTTGCACTTGTTCAATGTGATAAATCTCTGTGGGAACGGAAGATGCATGCAGATTAGCAACTAGGTTTCGCTGACATTCCTGGCTGTTCACAACTCAGGTGTGTTTGTGTTGTGTTGTGTTGTGCTGTGCTGTGCTGTGCTGTGCTGTGTGTGTGTGTGTGTGTGTGTGTGTGTGTGTGTGTGTGCGTGCGTGCGTGCGTGCGTGCGTGCGTGTGTGTGCGTGCGTGTGCATGTGCGTGTGCCATGATGACATGACATCCGTAATAAACACCAGGAGACAGTAGTGAGATAATCCTGTAGTGAAATATGCATGATTACAGTTTTGACATGATAAACCCTCCTCCTTCATTTCCTCCATCACAGCACCAACACTCCTCTCGCCTGGGCCCAGATTCGCAAAACCTTCTTCAGAAGACATTTCGTCTTAACTGTCATTTGTTCCTTAACGATACACTTAAGAAGAAAGTTAAGCAAATTTGCTATTCTTAAAAAAAAAAGGTTATTGCGCTATTTCTTATGTTTCACCTTAAAACAAAAAGTTAAGTAGAAATTCGATTCTTGAAAATAAAGTTATTGGAAATGTTAATTCCAAGATAGCTAAACCCTTGTCTTAAACTCAGGGCAGTGAGAGAAAGCGCTCATGAAAGCAAGTGAACATGTTTATTTCACTCACAATCTGAAAGTTTCAGCATACATTTTTTTCAACCCAAGAACATGTTTTAGAACAGTAATCTCTGTAAGAAATATGCTAACATGATTGCCATTGCTAACTAGATAAAATGGTTGCCTAGCAACAAACAATTTAAGAAGATTTGTAGGAAGATATTAGAGAAGTTCGTAAGAAAATCGTTACATCTTAAGATATTGTTGAGGAATTGCACTTTAGAAACTTCTTGTTTTTTTTATTAAGACGCTGTGTGCTCCTTCTCCAGCCTCTAGGTCACCAGGCTGCTCGTTATGGCGCACACCTGTCACCATCGTTACATGCATCAGCGCATAATGACACTCACCTGGACTCCATCACCTCCTTGATTACCTTTCCTGTTTACGTCACTCTCTTTGGTTCCTTCCCCAGGCGTAATTGTTTCTGTATCTGTTTCCTGTCTGTGCGTTGTTCGTGTTTTTTGTTTTGTATTATCTATCATTTATTTATTAAGTGATTCACTCCCTGAACTTGTTTCCCGACTCCCAGCGCACATTGTTACAGCGCTTCTTAAGTTTTTGCGTAAGAAGTGTTTTGTGAATCTGGGCCCAGATCTCCCTGTGTCGTGTGAATCTGGGCCCAGGTCTCCCTGTGTCGTGTGAATCTGGGCCCAGGTCTCCCTGTGTCGTGTGAATCTGGGCCCAGGTCTCCCTGTGTCGTGTGAATCTGGGCCCAGGTCTCCCTGTGTCGTGTGAATCTGGGCCCAGGTCTCCCTGTGTCGTGTGAATCTCGGCCCAGGTCTCCCTCTGTCGTGTGAATCTGAGCCCAGGTCTCCCTGTGTCGTGTGAATCTTTCATGTGTCATTCCAGATTAAACTGTACACACGCATGTGCACACACACGCACACAAACACACACACACACGCACACAAACACACACACAAACACACACACAAACACACACACACGCACACAAACACACAAACACACACACAAACACACACACAAACACAAACACACACACAAACACACACACAAACACACACACAAACACACACGCACACGAACACACACGCAAACACACACACAAACACACGCACACAAACACACACACAAACACACACACAAACACACACACACACACACACACACACACACACACAAACACACACACAGCTCAAATGTCGTGTAATGCAGTGAGAACAGCAGCAGTTTTTATAACTTTTTGACCTCATCCTGTACATACTGTAGTGGGTATAAAACATTATTATACGATTTAATATACGATTCAATATACTTTATCAGCATACAAATACACAACACAATATATTAAATGCAATACGGAAAATTCGAAAGTACACAAGTTACAAGTCACACATAGGGCTGTTGCGGTGACCATATTACCGCCACACCAGAGTCACAGTAATCTCATTTTTTTGCACACTGGACATGCATTAGCAGTACCCAACTCGCTAACGATCATCAGGTCCTAATGGACTGGTACTGAGGGCTCTATTGTCCCTCCATCAGGTCACTAATGGCCTGGTGCTCAGGGCTCTATTGTCCCTCCATCAGGTCACTAATGGCCTGGTACTCAGGGCTCTATTGTCCCTCCATCAGGTCACTAATGGCCTGGTACTCAGGGCTCTATTGTCTCAATATCCCCATTTTAAATAGAACTGTAACTAAGTAAACTATACCCTGTTTTACAATATCTGATTAATAATGTTAGTTCATAAAGAAGGGATTATTTGACATGAACAAGGAGTAATTAAACATAATGAACACCCTTCCAACTAGTCTGGGGAGGAATGGGTTGTGGGTTAAGTAAGCAGATAGGGTCGTTAACCTATGGTTGAACTGACGAAACTTAGCTCTGGGGTGTTTTAGATAAGGCGAGTGCATTCCTAGGTTTTCTGTTAACTAGAACTGTCAGCTAAGTGGTGATCGATAATGGTGAGGGATCAAGAGTTAATTCAGTTATGTTGTGTGTCCTGTGTGTGTGCTAGTGGGTCAGAATGAACTTTTAAACTTGCACTGTCTTGGTCGAGAGGAGGAGATTCATTCACCAATGACGTCATATTTTGTATATAAACTCGTGGTTACATGGCAGCGCGCTCCGAGAATAAATACTATTATATATTATTGATAAAACTGGTCTCCATCTATTTTATGCAAACAAGAATCTTACAAATTCTCATAAAATAGATTAAGTGAATTCAATTAATGAAAACATATTGGAATAATAAAATTACAGTAACAATTATACAAGGCAGAAAAACACAAATAATACTGATTTAAGATATCTTTGGTACATAATTGGTCTAGCATAAATTAAACAAATTCAGATTTAGCCTGTAATTATAGTTAATTTGTATTTTGAATACCCTAGTAATACGGCATTTTGTAAATGTTCATAATTAATAGGCTGACACATTACCTTTAGCTACAGCCCCTGATGGCTGATGGAATGAGCCTTGCTCTTATTTTTGCTGAGCAGTGAGACCTTTAATCTTCTTCCGGAGAGCAGCACCTCAAAACATTCAGCTCACATATTAGCGTTGAAGGCTGTACAATGTAGGCGTACGGTGTACATGTACGGCTATGGACTAAGTATTGTCGTTTAATCCTCCAGAAACAAAACAACTGTTATTCTCTCTCAAACAATCATGCCATGTGTAAAACAACTAAAGTAATGTTGCATGCAATGTCACTGTTTTCATTCATACAGTAGGCCTACCATTTCTACCTGATGATGTTTTTATTGGTGTCATTTTTGGCTCTTATTCCTCTGGCCCCATTCATTCTTTCCTTTACACGGATCAGTCGTCCTGGCCCCTTTGCAGAAAAACAGCCCCAAAGCATGATGTTTCCACCCCAATGCTTCACAGTAGGTATGGTGTTCTTTGGATGCAACTCAGCATTCTTTGTCCTCCAAACACGACGAGTTGAGTTTTTACCAAAAAGTTATATTTTGGTTTGATCTGGCCATATGACATTCTCCCAATCTTCTTCTGGATCATCCAAATGCTCTCTAGCAAACTTCAGACGGGCCTGGACATGTACTGGCTTAAGCAGGGGGACACGTCTGGCACTGCAGGATTTGAGTCCCTGGCGGCGTAGTGTGTTACTGATGGTAGGCTTGGTTACTTTGGTCCCAGCTCTCTGCAGGTCATTCACTAGGTCCCCCCGTGTGGTTCTGGGATTTTTGCTCACCGTTCTTGTGATAATTTTGACCCCACGGGGTGAGATCTTGCGTGGAGCCCCAGATCGAGGGAGATTATCAGTGGTCTTGTATGTCTTCCATTTCCTAATAATTGCTCCCCCAGTTGATTTCTTCAAACCAAGCTGCTTACCTATTGCAGATTCAGTCTTCCCAGCCTGGTGCAGGTCTACAATTTTGTTTCTGGTGTCCTTTGACAGCTCTTTGGTCTTGGCCATAGTGGAGTTTGGAGTGTGACTGTTTGAGGTTGTGGACAGGTGTCTTTTATACTGATAACAAGTTCAAACATGTGCCATTAATACAGGTAACGAGTAGAGGACAGAGGAGCCTCTTAAAGAAGAAGTTACAGGTCTGTGAGAGCCAGAAATCTTGCTTGTTTGTAGGTGACCAAATTCCTATTTTCCACCATAATTTGCAAATAAATTCATAAAAAATCCTACAATGTGATTTTCTGGATTTTTTTCTTCTAATTTTGTCTGTCATAGTTGAAGTGTACCTATGATGAAAATTACAGGCCTCTCTCATCTTTTTAAGTGGGAGAACTTGCACAATTGGTGGCTGACAATACTTTTTTGCCCCACTGTAACTACTCCCCCACAGTTGTAAAATTAATATTTTGGAAGCTATGTAAATGCATGTATTAATGTTTATTCTATTACATACACCTTAATGAAGACTTCTACATTATATTATGTGAACTGAACATAAAACAAACAAAACAAACAAAAATATATATATGTATATTCTTTAAGTATAAAGTTTAGAAAGTAATAATGTTACTGTCCTCACTACAACAACAAAATACTTAAATACATGTAATTTTGTCTTTGAAGAATTTAAATGAAATACTGTATAATTCCATTAATTCCTATGGAGGACTGCTCCTTCTGGGGAGAGCCAATATGGCCGACCGGTGGCTTCAAAGCCTCTCAGTGGCCAATATCCAGAAACAGCAATCCAGAGTTTATATACATCATTGACTGGATGTGGTGTCAGTAAAGCTGGTTGGCCACTGTCAGACTTACACTTAGAACTCAAATCGCCACATCTGTCATCTTCTCTTCTCCGCCGGCTCATGGACCAGATTTCACTCTGTACTTCACTGATGATTACATTTTTTCGTCCTCCCTCTCCATCTATCTATCCCGCTCCGTCTTTCTCAATCTATCCCTCTATCCATTCATCTGACTGGAGGGATGTCATGTGTTGAATAAAGGGATGTTGCCAGCAGTCTGAAGCTTGTGTTATATCCACTACTCCTGTCCAATATCCGCTGCCCGCTGGCCTTACACTCAGTTCACCCCAGTACAGATCCCACATGTGCAAAAGCCTCAAAAGCCCCTTGTACAGCTGCTTCACTGGCCCTTCCACGATCTGCACAATGACGGTTACATTGTTTACCAAGAATACAGACAGTGAGATCTGTGGGGTCGTTTGTGGTTGTCTGATGTTTTATCGCACGCGTACGCCACCTGTCTCAGGGTGATGATGGCTTATGCAGATATGCAGACATTTTTATATTCATGTAGAAACAGAAACATGGAGAGGACTCTGCCTGTCTGCGTGTAAGCACCTTGCAGTAGACAGCTGACATAGGCAGTTCTCAAATTATTCAATGGAAATGTGAGCGGTGCAGTGATAATTAAATACACACAAAATAAATTGGTTTCCTCAAGGTTTTTGGGGGGGAAGAGTGATGGTTCTATGTGGATCCATACTTTTATTTTAATTCTATTTTTATATTTTATTTAACTAGGGAAGTTATTTGACTCAAGTAACTCTTTGAGTTCATCAATGGTTCTGTGAGGGGCGGCGGCTCATTTGAATATTTTAGGGCGTTGTATGTGCACATGCACCTTTTGTGCAACTGTGAGATTGTCATTCCAGTTGATCTAATCTGTTGTGTTATGTTTTTAAAAGTTTTAGAACACCTACTCATTTAAGGGATTTTCTTTATTCTTTAATATTTTCTAAATTTTAGAATAATAGTAAAGACATCATAACTATGAAATAACACATATGGGATCATGTAGTAACCAAAAAAGTGTTAAACAAAATAGCCACCCTTTGCCATGATGACAGCTTTGCACACTCTTGGCATTCTCTCAACCAGCTTCACCCAGAATGCTTTTCCATCAGTCTTGAAGTTCCCACATATGCTGAGCAATTGTTGGCTGCTATTCCTTCACTCTGTGGTCCGACTCATCACAACCCATCTCAATTGGGTTGAGGTCGGGTGATTGTGGAGGCCAGGTCATCTGCACTCCATCAAACTTCTTCTTGGTAAAATAGTCCTTTCACAGCCTGGAGGTGTGTTGGGTCATTGTCAAGTTTAAAAACAAATGATTCTCCCACTAAGCGCAAGCCAGATGGGATGGCATATCACTGCAGAATACTGTGGTCGCCATGCTGATTAAGTGTGCCTTGAATTCTAAATTAATCACAGACCGTGTCACCAGCAAAGCATCCCCACACCATCACACTTCCTCCTCCATGCTTCACAGTGGGAACCACACATGAGGAGGTAATCCATTCACCTACTCTGCGTCTCAAAAGACACTTCCAACCTTGGAGCCAACCTTTGACTTGAATCCAACCTTTGACTTGATGCCAGCTTTGCACACTCTAGGAGTTCTATCAATCAGCTTCACCTGGAATGCTTTTGGATCCAAAAATAAAAAATTTGGACTCATCAGATTTCCACCGATCTAATGTACATTGATTGTGTTTCTTGCCCCAAGCAACTTCTTATAGGTGTCCTTTAGTAGTGGTTTCTTTGCAACAATTCGACCATGAAGGCTGAATGAAGGAAAAGCAGCCAACAATTGCTCAGCATATGTGGGAACTCCTTCAAGACTGTTGGAAAAGCATTCCAGGTGAAGCTGATTGAGAGAACTCCTAGAGTGTGCAAAGCTGGCATCAAGTCAAGTTGGCTACTTTGAAGAATCTTAAATATAAATATGTTGATTTGTTTAACACTTTTGTGGTTACTACATGATTCCATATGTGCTATTTCATAGTTTTGATGTAGTCACTATTATTCTACAATGAAGAAAATTGTAAAATTAAAGAAAAGCCTTGGAATGAGTAGGTGTGTCCAAACTTTTAACTGGTACTGTATATATACACTACCGTTCAAAAGTTTGGGGTCACTTAGAATTGTCCTTGTTTTTGGAAGAAAAACACATTTTTGTCCATTAAAATAACATAAAATTGATCAGAAATACAGTGTAGGGATTGTAAATGACTAGTGTAGTTGGAAACTGCTGATTTTTAATGGAATATATACATAAGCGTACAGAGGCCCATTATAAGCAAACATCACTCCTGTGTTCCAATGGCACATTGTGTTAGCTAATCCAAGTTTATAACTTGAACCTTTATTTAACTTGGCAAGTCAGTTAAAGTGGGGCAAAAAAGTATTTAGTCAGCCACCAATTGTGCAAGTTCTCCCACTTAAAAAGATGAGAGAGGCCTCTAATTTTCATCATAGGTACACTTCAACTATGACAGACAAAATGAGAAGAAAAAAAAATCCAGAAAATCACATTGTAGGATTTTTAATGAATTTATTTGCAAATTATGGTGGAAAATACGTATTTGGTCAATAACAAAAGTTTATCTCAATACTTTGTTATATACCCTTTGTTGGCAAGGACAGAGGTCAAGGTTTTCAAACACTGTTGCTGGTATTTTGGCCCATTCCTCCATGCAGATCTCCTCTAGAGCAGTGATGTTTTGGGGCTGTTGCTGGGCAACACAGACTTTTAACTCCCTCCAAAGATGTTCTATGGGGTTGAGATCTGAAGACTGGCTAGGCCACTCCAGGACCTTGAAATGCTTCTTACGAAGCCACTCCTTCGTTGCCAGGGCGGTGTGTTTGGGATCATTGTCATGCTGAAAGACCCAGCCACGTTTCATCTTCAATGCCCTCGCTGATGGAAGGAGGTTTTCACTCAAAATCTCACGATACATGGCCCCATTCATTCTTTCCTTTACACAGATCAGTCGTCCTGGTCCCTTTGCAGAAAAACAGCCCCAAAGCATGATGTTTCCACCCCCATGCTTCACAGTAGGTATGGTGTTCTTTGGATGGAACTCAGAATTCTTTGTCCTCCAAACACGACGAGTTGAGTTTTTACCAAAAAGTTATTTTTGGTTTCATCTGACCATATGACATTCTCCCAATCTTCTTCTGGATCATCCAAATGCTCTCTAGCAAACTTCAGACGGGCCTGGACATGTACCGGCTTAAGCAGGGGGACACGTCTGGCACTGCAGGATTTGAGTCCCTGGCGGCGTAGTGTGTCACTGATGGTAGGCTTTGTTACTTTGGTCCCAGCTCTCTGCAGGTCGTTCACTAGGACCCCCCGTGTGGTTCTGGGATTTTTGCTCACAGTTCTTGTGATCATTTTGACCCCACGGGGTGAGATCCTGCGTGGATCCCCAGATCGAGGGAGATTATCAGTGGTCTTGTATGTCTTCCATTTCCTAATAATTGCTCCCACAGTTGATTTCTTCAAACCAAGCTGCTTACCTATTGCAGATTCAGTCTTCCCAGCCTGGTGCAGGTCTACAATTTTGTTTCTGGTGTCCTTTGACAGCTCTTTGGTCATAGTGGAGTTTGGAGTGTGATTGTTTGAGGTTGTGGACAGGTGTCTTTTAAACTGATAACAAGTTCCAGGTGCCATTAATACAGGTAATGAGTGGAGGACAGAGGAGCCTCTTAAAGAAGAAGTTACAGGTCTGTGAGAGCCAGAAATCTTGCTTGTTTGTAGGTGACCAAATACTTATTTTCCACCATAATTTGCAAATAAATTCATTAAAAATCCTACAATGTGATTTTCTGGATTTCTTTTTCTCATTTAGTCTGTCATAGTTGAAGTGATGATGAAAATTACAGGCCTCTCTCATCTTTTTAAGTGGGAGAACTTGCACATTTGGTGGCTGACTAAATTTGGTGGCTGCCCCACTGTAAGAACAAATCCTTATTTTCAATGATGGCCTAGGAACAGTGGGTTAACTGCCTGTTCAGGGGCAGAATGCCAGATTTGTACCTTGTCAGCTTGGGGGTTTGAACTTGCAACCTTCTGGTTACTAGTCCAACACTCTAATCACTAGGCTACCCTGCCACCCCAGGGTAGGGGTAGCCTAATTCACTTTAAAAGGTTAATTTATCATTAGAACACCCTTTTGCAATTATTTTAGCCTGAAAACGGTTGTCCTGAAGCAATAATACTGGCCTTCTTTAGACTGGTTGAGTATCTGGAGCATCAGCATTTGTGGGTTCGATTACAGGCTCAAAATGCATAGAAACAAATAACTTTCTTCTGAAACTCATCAGTCTATTCTTGTTCTGAGAAATTAAGGCTATTCCATGCGAGAAATTGCCAAGAAACTGAAAATCTTGAAGAACACTGTGTACTACTCTCTTCACAGAACAGTGCAAACTGTCTCTAACCAGAATAGAAAGAGGAGTGGTAGGCCCCTGTGCACAAATGAGCAAGAGGACAAGTACATTAGAGTGTCTAGTTGAGAAACAGACGTCTCACAAGTCCTCAACTGGCAGCTTCATTAAATAGTACCCGTAAGACACCTTTCTCAATGTCAACAGTGAAGATTTTTTCCTTTATTATTTTCCCCTAAGCCTACCACCCCTCTCCTAATTGGAGTGCACTAATGGACAACAACACTTAGGTTTCTACTTCCAGCGTATACTGACTCTCAACAAGCACAGCACTTACACAAATGACTGATGGTTGGCTGACAAAACTGTATGATAAAATGATTGTGGGGGCTGTTTTGGTAGACTTCAGTACAGCTTTTGACATTATCGATCATAGCCTGCTGATGGAAAAACATATGTGTTATGGCTTTACACCCCCTGCTATAATGTGGATAATGAGTTACTTGTCTAACAGAACACATAGGGTGTTCTTTTATGGAAGCCTCTCAAACATAATCCAGGTAGAATCAGGAATTCCCCAGGGTAGTTGTTTAGGCCCATTGCTTTTTTCAATTTTTACTAACAACATGCCACTGGCTTTGAGTAAGGCCAGTGTGTCTATATATGCGGATGACTCAACACTATACACATCAACTAGTACAGTGACTAAAATGACTGCAACACTTAACAAATAGCTGCAGTTAGTTTCGGAATGGGTAGCAAGGAATACATCTAGTTCTAAATATGTCCATCACTAAAAGCATTGTATTTGGGACAAATCATTCACTAAACCCTAAACCTCAAGTACGTGTCGTAATGAATAATGTGGAAATTGAGCAACTGTCATACAACAGTAGCTAAGATGGGAGAGAAGTCTGTCCATAATAAAGCACTAGTCTGCCTTCTTAACAATGCTATCAACAAGGCAGGTCCTACAGGCCCTAGTTTTGTCGCATCTAAACTACTGTTCAGTAGTGTGGTCAGGTGCCACAAAGAGGGACTTGGGAAAATCGCAGAAGGCTCAGAACAGGGCAGCACGGCTGCCCCTTAAAAGTACATGGAGAGCTAACATTAATGACATGCATGTCAATCTTTCATGGCTCAAAGTGGAAGAGAGATTGACTTCATCATTACTTGTTTTTGTAAAATGAATGTACTGAGCTGACACTCATGTATACCCCACAAGACAACCCACCAGAGGTTTCTTCACAGTCTCCAAGTCCAGAACAGATTATGGGAGGCGCACAGTACTACATAGAGCAATGACTACATGGACCATGACTACGTGGAACTCTAGTCCACATCAGGTAACTGATGCAAGCAGTAGAATCAGATTTAAAAAGCAGGTAAAAATACAATTTATGGAACAATGGGGACTGTGAAGAGACACACACAACGGTACAGACACATGCACAGACACACATTGTGGTATTGTTGTATGTTGTATGGTGGTATTGAACATGTTGTGTTGTGGATATGTGGTGGTGTAGTTATATGATGTACTGTTTTATCTTTAGCTCATTCAATACAAACATAGTTCACTGTTTTCATCTGTTGTTTTGTTTTATATTTAATATGGATGCTTTGGTGTGTTTGGACGCCAGGAAGAGTAGCTGCTGCATTGGCAGGAACTAATGGGGATCCATAATAAAGACAAATACAAATCCTATCCTTCAGCTACCATCAACCCCTTCCACCTATCTCTGAACTCCGTCAAGTTCTATTTTACCATGTACTTTAACTGTGCTGATTTAAACAAGTTTTGAACCTATAAACATTTTACGGACATAGTATATTTTAATTTAGATATCTTGTTGTTTTTAATCCCGCCCTTCAGCTTCACTCAACCCATCCCATATATCTCTTAACACCCTCCATTTTTTATTTATATTTGCCATATATTTCAAATCAAATCAAACTTGTCACATGCGCCGAATACAGCAAGTGTAGACGTTACCGTGAAATGCTTTACTTACAAGCCCTTAACCAACAGTGCAGTTCAAGAAGAAGAAAATATTTACCAATTAGGCTAAAATAAAATGTAATAATAAAAAATAACACAATAAGAATAACAATAATGAGGCTATATACAGGGGGCACCAGTACAGAGGCAGTGTCCAGGGTTACAGGCTAGTTGAGGTAATCTGTACATGTAGGTGGGGGCGAAGTGACTATGCATAGGTAACAAACAAACAGCGAGTAGCAGCAGTGTACAAGAGGAGGGGGGGTGTCAATTGTCCGGTGGGGATTTTTATGAGTTGTTCAGCAGTCTAATGGCTTGGGGTTAAAAGCTGTTGAGAAGTATTTTGGTTCTAGACTTGGTGCTCCGGAACCGCTTGCCGTGTAGCAGAGAAAACAATCTCTAACTGGAGTCTCTGACAATTTTATGGGCTTTCCTCTGACACGGTCTATTATATAGGTCCTGGATGGCAGGAAGCTTGGCCCCGTTCGCACTACCCTCTGTAGCGCCTTATGGTCAGATGCCGAGCAGTTGCCATACCAGGCCAACCGGTCAGAATGCTCTCGATGGTGCAGCTGTATAAATCCTTTTGAGGATCTGAGGGACCATGCCAAATATTTTCCTGAGGGGGAAAAGGTTTTTCCACTGTGCTGTGATGTTTTACAAAAGTTCTGAACCTTTCTATTCTCATAGTTTCTACATATTATAAATTTAAAAACACATTTTTTGCTAAAAATATTATTATTTTATTGATTGATTGTCTATGACTTTCCAAATCACCCAGTGGTGCAGAATCTAATCTTGACACTCAGAAATTGGAGTCAACACCAGGAGTCGACCTGCAAACAGTCGAGGAATCAATTATTTTGGATTCGACTCTCCACCTCTACTTCATTGTCGTCAGGGTTGCCATGTCTGCAGTTTCCCGCCATTGGGACTTTGAAAACGGTGTTGCAGGTGAAATGTATTGGTCGGGGGTTGCAGGTTTTTGGGCTACTTCTAAATTGCACCACGGCCGCCATGACATTTCTATTAATTTCACTGTGACCTGGTGCTGCTGACTATCAGGAATGAGACAGGCTGTTGCTGAGCGAGTGAGTGAGTGGTGGGGAGCGAGGAGGAGGGCCGGAGAGGTTTGTGTGTGTTGAGAGAGCACTGCACCAGGCAAGGTAGCAGGCGGCTGAGTCACATGACTGAGAGGAGAGCAGCACTCGCGCACGTCATGACAAACGATGTGAGAACAACGAATGGCGACACCTTCAGGGCTTTACTGCTGTCACTTGACGTTCTCTGCCATTTTTCCAACTGTTAACGATGATCAGGATTTCGAGCGCAATGACCTCTCAAAACATGCCAACAAGGCCTGAAAACTAGCCCAAACTTTTGTGGGATCATTGGGCTGGACATTTTTGCAAGACCTGGCAACCCTGATCATCGTTGGCAGAGAAAGGCAAGTGACAGCAGCGAAGTCCTGTATGGCAATACTTTGAGAAGTTAAATGAGGAAATGCAAACTTTGCAAGGTGGAATTGAGGTACGGTAATGGTCGTACAGGTGCAATGCTTAACCATCTGAAAGAGAGGCTCCCAAAACCAATGCTGGCAGCAGTGCAGCTACATTTTGAATTCACATGGAATGGTGTAATTTTTCTTATTGTTTTAATGGAAAACCATTTAAACAATTAAGGAAATGTTTCCATTTGTCACATCCCTAGTCGGTGTTTAATAAGTATATCATATGTAACCAACATGCGACACGTGATAAGACTATACAATTAATATGAACAAGTGCTAAAATGTTTATCTGACTCTGTAAAGATGATTTAGCAATATGCAAACACGACTGTTGTTGTTAATGAATAAACTATCAAAAGGTCTGAGAATTGTCTATCAAAGGCAGATATGTAATATAATTGTATAATGAACACGATTCACTTACAAGACATGAACATAAGTTACAAGGCATTATCAGCATTAACAAAGCTTTCATAATCTAGGCATGATGAGAGAGAGAGAGAGGGAGAGAGAGAGAGAGAGAGAGAGAGAGAGAGAGAGATGAGAGAGAGAGGCTTCCTCGTAAGAGTCAGAAAGGGAAAATGAGAGAGAGTTCATGCCCCGATAGTCCATGGGGCGGATATAGAGGGTATAGAAATTAAGTGTATATCACCAGAAGCAGGACAACTGAGGTCTTTGGATTCTAAATCTGAGTTGTTGGCCAATAGCATTACTGTTGAGTTAACCTCCAATCAGATATCAGACCTACAGGATGTAAAGAGAAGAGAAGCTCTACTACACCGATATGAGACCAGGGGGTTGGTGAGATATTGCAGCATTTCTGAGACAACACAAAGCAATCCTTGCATACAGTGTTGATACAAAAACAGGTCTGAGGTTGTGCCGTTAGTGGGGAGTGTTATAGGCTTGGGCTGTACACCATAAATACCGTATATACAAGGTTATTTGGATATACCATTGAAACGATTTATTTAAAAATATATAGATTTGAATATTTGTATCCGCTTTTAATGTTAATAGCTGCAGTCAACTTGTGCAATACATTATGAGATAAAGAAGATTGCGTTCTTCATTTCATCTGTCACATTATATTTTGTTATGAAACTTAATGGCAGTCCCCAGTCACCTGGTGTTTTACATGAACACAACGACGAGAGACCGGAGCCTTGTGAGTCACTCACTGTTGTGCAGCACACTTCTGGTGATCTAGTTAGAGTATGGAATTCACAACTTAATGTTTGTCTTCTAGATATCTTATAACTATTAAGTTAATTAACTGCCTAAAATGTGCTAAATATGGCATTCACCAAGTGAGTTCCTAGTAATGTTCCGTGCAGCTCCCCGGGACTGCCGCGCAGAGTGCAGAGGAAACATCAGCCCAAGGAGAGAAGTACGAGATTGAGCTTCACTCAACTTTCTAGATCATCCCTGTTAGTTAACACTATCAACGTTTCCCTTTACTGTGGAAATTGTGATCGAATCAACGCAATGTTAACCATTTTCAATGCCACATACAGTACCGAAACAAAACAAACTTAGCAAAACTTAGTATACAAAACAAACTATGCAATAGATTTTGTTGTAGGCAGAACCACAGACTGGTGTGGCATTACCAATCAGAGCTGCAGTAGGCCTATATTCACTTTGAACTGGACTGTGTTTACATCATGAGCGGTATGAGTAGATGCACTTGTTTTGAGATCAAAGCGAGAGCTGCATGTAGCCACTTGTGCACATTTTGTTCATATCCATTCTAGTTAGTGAGTTTTTAGCCCAGTTATAGATCATTTGTAGTCAGCAATAGGGGAGTGATTGCTTCCTACAAGAGCACAAAATGTGTACATTTCTAGACATCTATTAAAAGCAAGTCAGTTAAAGAGCTTTTTTTGTCTTAAAAGAGTAGTGTTATATTTTGAGATGGTGTTGAATAAGCTAAGTAGCCAATAGGCAGAGCGTAGCATAATTTGTTTGTTCTCTGTAATAATGGTATGGGAATAATAATGCATTTTGTTTTGTAAAGTGGTTTCTTGCATCAAACAACACAACAACATTTTCAGTCACCTCCTTGTCTGAAGTACAAGTGGATAAACAGGCTAATGTCAAGCCCTGCATGCCCTGCATGTCAAGCCCTACATTTTTCATAGAATGTAGGACTACATTGAAGACCACACACTGTCTGCTACTGTAGGCTGAATTATAGAACAGCTATTTCCATGTTAAAATGTTATGGGAGGAGTTTTCTCCATTGTTTTTGATGGTAGGCTACCCTGATAGGCCTACATTATGATCAAATAGCCACACTAGTCTACTTGACCACTGTTCAAACTGTAACTTAAAGCGAGTAAAGCCTCAGTGTTCACAGTAATCGCGTGCTGGAAGTTGCACAGCAATTTCACGATGTTCAAGTTTGTGCCAAAAATATTTTGAGGGTACATTGGTTCCTAAGTGAATATATATATATATTTTAAATACTAATAGTTTACAGCCCACACCAGGCCTGCAAGTAGGGTTGCAAAGTTTCAAAATACATTTTACAAAAAATATTCTGTAATCTTCCAACCAGGATTTCTGTGAAAACTGGGAAATGTCCCAGAATTTTGCAATCCTATCTGTAAATCACATTCTGCTGGCTTGCAATGTGATGTGGAATTCCTATTGGATTAGTTTCGAAAAAAATGTATCTTTGTGTAGTATAACATTTAATCAATCACTGTGGTGGTAGTGGTTAGAGCGTTGGACTAGTAACCGGAAGGTTGCCTAGATCAAATCCCTGAGCTGCCAAGGTAAAAATCCAAAAATATACCTGCAGTAGAGCTTCTCATTTAGTTTTGACTCAGTACCACATAAACATTCATTGACTATGAGTTCAACTTACTCTAAGTATTTGAGTTAAAAATGCCTTCTGGTTTTGTAAGAACCGATGTTGGAGATGAGACGCAGGTACGGAGAGTGAACATTTAATTAGCACGGACATGGAACGGGACAGGAACAGCGTCAGAACAGGGGGAACAAAATGACATACAACAATTAAAGCGGGGAACAGAGCTGGGGACAGACAGACATAGGGGAGGTAATAACACATGTGATTGAGTCCAGGTCCAATGAATCGCTGATGTGCGTGACGAGGGAAGCCAATGTGCATAATGATGGTGGCAGGAGTGCGTAGGGCTTGGCAGCCCGGGAGCAGGTGTGACAGTATCCCCCCTATAGGGGAGCCACCCGGCGTCCCACCTGGGCGAGCATGATGGGCCGGCAGAGGCATGGGCGCTGGACCAGCTGGCTGGGGCGTGGAAGCCCAACACTCTGGCAGAGGCGTGGGAACCTGGCGAACTGATTGAGGTGTGAAAGACTGATAATCCCGCTGGGACGTGGGAGCCTAGTGAACCGGCTGAGGCGTAAAAACCTGACGATCCGGCTGAGGCCTGATCTGGGAACGCAGTCGGCGGTCCAATTCATCCCAAAGGTGTTTGATGGGGTTGAGGTCAGGGCTCTGTGCAGGCCAGTCAGTTCTTCACACTAATCTCGACAAACCATTTCTGTATGGACCTGGCTTTGTGCACGGGGACATTGTCATGCTGAAACAGGAAAGGGCCATCCCCAAACTGTTGCCACAAAGTTGAAAGCACAGAATCATCTAAAATGTCATTGTATGCTGTAGCCTTAATATTTCCCTTCTTTGGAGCTACGGGGCCTAGCCCAAACCATGAAAAACATCCCCAGACCATTATTTATCCTCCACCAAACTTTACAGTTGGCACTTTGCATTGGGGCAGGTAGCGTTCTCCTGGCATCCGACAAACCCAGATTCGTCCATCGGATTGCCAGATAGTGAAGCGTGAATCATCACTCATCATTTCCAATGCTCCAGAGTCCAATAGTGGTGAGCTTTAAACCACTCCAGTCTACGCTTGGCATTGTGAATGGGGATCTTTGGCTTGTGTGCGGATGCTTGGCCATGGAAACCCATTTCATGAAGCTCCCAGAAAAAGTTATTGTGCTGACGTTGCTTCCAGAGGCAGTTTGGAACTCGGTAGTGAGTGCAACCGAGGACAGAACATTTTAAGTCAATCCCATTCTGTGAGTTTGTGTGGCCTAACACTTCGCGGCTGAGCCGTTGTTGCTCCTAGATGTTTCCACTTCACAATAACAGCACTTACAGTTGACTGGGGCAGCTCTAGCAGGACAGAAATTTGACAAACTGACTTGTTGGAAAGGTGGCATGCTATGACTGTGTCATGTTGAAAGTCACTGAGCTCTTCAGTAAGGCCATTCTACTGCCAATGTTTGTCTATGGAGATTCCATGGCTGTGTGCACAATTTTATACACCTGTCTGCAACGGGTGTGGCTGAAATTGCCGAATATACTAATTTGAAGGCCATGATTTGGATAGCGCCCAAGCTTAGCGTTATATTGCACTCTCTTTTCCTCTCCTCTCCTTTCCTCTCCTCTCCTCTTCTTGTTCCTCTCGTCTCTTTTCTCTTCTCTCTCTCCTCTCCTTTCCTCGCTTTCCTCTCCTCTCCTCCATTTTCCTCTCCTCTTCTCTCTCTCTTTCTCTCTCTCTCTCTCTCTCTCTCTCTCTCTCTCTCTCTCTCTCTCTCCTCTCCTCCCCTCTCCTCTCCTCTCATCTTCTCTTCTCTTCTCTTCTCCTCTCCTACACTGTCTTTACAAACTGTTGCTGATTTTTTTTTTTACTCACCCAATCCCAACCATTTCTTCAGATCAAAAAGGGTGGTGGGTGTGGCAGGGTCAGCGCGGATGAAATGGACACAGTCAGCGAAGCTGAATTTTATAAATAATTTTAACCCCCATCTTGGGGGTGTAGAGACATTTAAAAATACATAGGTTAAATATCTTTTCTATATCTGGTTTTAGTCATTTACGTTTACACCGAAAGCTCCTGAGAATTATTGTTATATAAAGTGCATTTGGAAAGTATTCAGACCCTTTGTGTTTTTCCAAATTTTGTTACGTTACAGCCTATTTTAAAATTGATTCAAATGTTTTTTTTTCTCCTCATCTATCTACACACAATATCCCATAAAGACAAAGCAAAAATATATATATATATTTTTTTTTACAAATCTATTCAAAATAAATAACTAAAATATCACATTTACATAAGTATTCAGACCATTTACTCAGTACTTTGTTGAAGCACTTTTGGCAGTGATTACAGCCTCAAGTTTTCTTGGGTATGACGCTACAAGCTTGGCACAGCTATATTTGGGGAGTTTCTCCCATTCTACTCTGCAGATCCTCTTAAGTTCTGTCAGGTTGGATGGGGAGCGTCACTGCACAGCAATTTTCAGGTCTCTCTAGAGATGTTAGATTGGGTTCAAGTCCAGGTTCTGGCAGGGACACTCAAGGACATTCATAGCCACTCATGCATAGTCTTGGCATTGTGCTTAGGGATGTTGTCCTGTTGGAAGGTGAACCTTTACCCCAGTCTGAGGTCCTGAGCACTCTGGAGCAGGTTTTCATCAAGGATCTCTCTGTACTTTGCTCTGGTCATCTTTTCCTTGATCCTGACTAATTTCCCAGTCCCCGCCACTTAAAAACATCCCCACAGCATTATGCTGTCACCAGCATGCTTCACCGTAGGGATGGTGCCAGGTTTCCTCCAGGTATGACGCTTGGCATTCAGGCAAAATAATTAAATCTTGGTGTCATCAGACCAGAGCATCTTGTTTCTTATGGTCTGAGAATTATTTTGGTGTCTTTTGACAAACTCCCAGCGGGCTGTCATGTGCCTTTTACTGAGAAGTGACTTCTGTCTGGCCACTCTACCATAAAGGCCTGATTGGTGGAGTGCTGCAGAAATGCTTGTCCTCCTGGAAAGGTTCACCCATCTCCACAGAGGATCTCTGGAGTTCTGTCAGAGTGACCATCACGTTCTTCTTTCACCTCCCTGACCAAGGCCATTCTCCCCCGATTTCTCAGTTTGACCCAGGCGGCCAGCTCGAGGAAGAGTCTTGGTGATTCCCAACTCTTTCCATTTAAGAATGATGGAGGCCACTGTTTTCTTTGGAACCTTCAATGCTGCTTAATGTTTCCGGTATCCTTCCCCAGATCTGTGCCTTGGCACAATCCTGTCTTGGACCTCTACAGACAATTCCTTCAACCTCATGGCTTGATTTTTGCTCTGACATGCACTGTTAAACATGGGACCTAATATAGACAGGTGTGTGCCTTTCCAAATCATGTCCAATCAATTGAATTTACCACAGGTGGACTCCAATCAATATGTTGAAACATCTCAAGGATGATCAATGGGAACAGGATACACCTGAGCTCAATTCTGAGTCTCATAGCAAAGTGTCTGGATACTTATGCAAATAAGGTATTTTTGTTTTGGATTTTGACTACATTTGCAAAAAATTCTAAAAATCTGTTTCCACTTAGTCATTATGGGGTATTGTGTGTAGATTGATGAGGAAAATGTTGTATTTAACCCACCCAAGCATTTCAATGGCAGAAAAATCCCTGGGATAAGAGCTGCTTCTCAGTTCTTACACAGATGATTTTTGAGTGTTATCTCCCTGCAAGTGTTGAATACAAATAGGCTTAATGCTGTTGCTGATGAATTTCAGTGTTACTGGTGGGGCATTACAAGTGTTTTGCATCCAATTGATGGGATTGGGAAACACTACCGTGGTCCAAGCTGCAGTGTGTGTGGGTGGGTGTGAAAGATCTGCTGAGAAAAGTCTCTGTCTCTCTGTCTTCCTGTCAGTCAGAGTGGAGGATACAGCTCTTATTACCAATAAATGGGGTATGCAGTACTTTAGGCTCTAATACCCACATCCCTTCATCCGTGCGTGCGTATGTTAAATGTATCCTCCAAAATCGTGCCCTGTCTCTGAATCCCTTGTATCCCTCTCCAGTCTGTAACTCCATGCGTCTACACTGTAAAAAAAAAAAAAAAATGTTCCTTTTGTTTTTACTGTAACTTACTGGCAGCTTACTGGCACCTGTAAATTACTGGGAAAAAAGGTACCTTATGTTAAAGTCCAAAGTTACGTTGGTTTAACAATATATTACTGTACAGTTTACAGTAATGTACTGTTAAATCAACATTTATTTGGAATTTACAGTGACATACTGTATTTTTTTACAGTAACTTACAGGTAATTGGATGCCAGAAAGTTAATGTAACTCCTCCCACTGCCTACAGAAGGAGGAGACAGACACTAGCTTTTATTATTAATATCTCTCCACCAAAAAATTTGTCCTAAAACAAAAATTCTTACTGCCATTGATACCAAGTCAGTAAATTTCTTTCAGTACAAGAAAAACAGGTTACAAAACCTTATCAGACTTTTAGCTCTTAAGCCAAGAGAATTGGAGGAGGGGGGGAATAATGGAATTGTAGTGCTATAAGCTGGCTTTAGCCCACATCTTTATTCCAGTCTTTTTCCCACAAGACCTGTATGTATGTAAATTTGACCTGTAAACCTTTTGTGGACCTGGGTCAATGGATCTGTAGGTTTAATTAAAGTTTAGCCATGGACCAGCAAGACCCTGGGTAAAAGAGATTATTCTCAGACACAATAACGCCTACGTACTTGGACATGCTTGAAAATGCTTTGGTAGACAGCAAGAGAGAAATTACATGGCTAGAGAGGATTCTTCAGGCCACCAAGGCAGTAAAAGGCATTGCATGGTCAATCCGATATGCTGCACAGTACAGTGTGCTGCACAGTACAGTGTGGGGCTGCAGTCGCGTCCTTGGTTCTGGACAGTGTGGCGCTGTAGGGATTCATATTGTGTTCTTGGGGACCTTCAATGCTACAGAAATTTTAAGGTAACCTTCCCCAGATCTGTGCCTCGACACAAACCTGTCTTGGAGCTCTATGAACAATTCCTTCAACCTCATGGCTTGGTTTCTGCTCTGAAATGCACTCTCAACTGTGGGACCTTATAAAGGCAGGTGTGTGCCTTTCCAAATCATGTCCAATCAACTGAGTTCAAGTTTACGAAACATCTCAGGGATGATCAATGGACACAGGATGCACCTGAGCTTAATTTTAAGTCTCATAGCAAAGGTCTGGGTACTTATGAAAATAAGGTATTTCAGTTTTTTTTAATATAAATTTGCAAAAAAAATCCTTAAACTTTTTTTTTCGCTTTGTCATCATGGATTATTGTGTTTAGATTGATGAGGAACACAATTTATTTCATCCATTTTAGAATTAGGCTGTAACATTTTTATTTATTTTTTTAAAGTCATGGGTCTGAATACTTTCCTGAATCCACTGTAAACCCACTGAACAAAAATATAACCACAACATGAAACAATTAAAAATATTTTTCTGAGTGACAGTTCATATAAGGACATCAGTCAATTGAAATATATTCAATAGGCCCTAATCTATGGATTTCACATGATTGGGAATATAGATATGCATCTGTTGGTCACAGATACCCTTAAAAAAAGGTAGGGGCGTGGATCAGAAAACCAGTCAGTATCTGGTGAGACCACTATTTGCCTCATGCAGCGTGTCACATCTCCTTTTCATAGATTTGATCAGGCTGTTGATTGTGGCCTGAGGAATGTTGTCCCACTCCTCTTCAATGGCTGTGCGAAGTTGCTGGATATTGGTGGGAACTGGAACACATTGAGTATGCAGGGTGAGTATGCAGGCCATGGAAGAACTGGGACATTTTCAGCTTTCAGGAACTGTGTGCAGATCCTTGCGACATGGGGAACGTGCATTTTCATGCTGAAACATGAGGTGATGGTGGCCGATGAATGGCATGACAATAGGCCTCAGGATCTCGTCACCATATCAATAAAATGCAGTTGTATTCGTTGTCCGTAGCTTATGCCTGCTATACCATAACCCCACCGCCACCATGGGGCACTGTGTTGACAACGTTGACTTCAGCAAACCGCTCGCCCACACAACGCCATCTGCCATCTGCCCAGTACAGTTGAAATCTGGATACATCCGTGAAGAGCACACTTCTCCAGTGTGCCAGTGGCCGCCAAAGGTGAGCCTTTGCCCACTGAAGTTGGTTATTACGCCGAACTGCAGTCCGGTCAAGACCCTGGTGAGGACGACGAGCACGCAGATAATCTCCCCTGAGAATGTTTGTGACAGTTTATGCAGAAATTCTTCAGTTATGCAAACCCACAATTTCATCCGCTGTCCGGGTGACTAGTCTCAAGGGAAGAAGCCAGAAGTGTAGGTCCTGGGTTGGCGTGGTAACACATAGTCTGTGGTTGTGAGGCTGGTTAGACATACTGCCAAATTCTATAAAATGACATTGGAGGCGGCTTATGGTAGAGAAATTAACATTAAATTCTCTGCCAACAGCTCTCATGGACATTCCTGCAGTCAGTATGCCAATTGCACCCTCCTTCAAAACTTAAGACATCTGTGGCATTGTATTGTGTGACAAAACTGCACATTTTAGAGTGACCTTTTATTGTCCCCACAAGGTTCACCTGTGTAATAATCATGCTGGTCAATCAGCTTCTTGATATGCCACACCTGTCAGGTGGATGGATTATCTTGACAAAGGATAAATGCTCACTAACAGGGATGTAAACAAATTTGAGGCCAAAATGATTTAATTTCAGGTCATGTAACATGGGACCAACTCTTTACATATTGCGTTCATATTTTTGTTCTGTGTACATTTGCACAATTAGCACTTGTTGTCTCTCAACTACATTGTTACAGTTGTTGGCAGTGGTGTACATTTGCACAATTAGCACTTGTTGTCTCTCAACTACATTGTTACAGTAAAAATACTTTGAAGTACTACTTAAGTATTTTTTGGGGGGTATCTGTACTTTACTTTACTATATACATGTTTGACAACTTTTACTTTTACTTCACTACATTCTAAAAGAAAATAATGAACTTTTTACTCCATACATTTAACCTGACACTCTCTATCCCATGATGGATCTATGTGTGAGTGTGTGTGTGTGTTTGAGAGTGTGTGTGTGCCCCAGATTCGCTCTCCCCTTGCTAGGCTTTGTTATTGGGCCCCAGAGGTCCTTGTTGGCAGCTGCCAAGTTGAATATACAGGCCCTCTGTGTGTGTGTGTGTGTGTGTGTGTGTGTGTGTGTGTGTGTGTGTGTGTGTGTGTGTGTGTGTGTGTGTGTGTGTGTGTGTGTGTGTGTGTGTGTGTGTGTGTGTGTGTGTGTGTGTGTGTGTGTGTGTGTGTGTGTGTGTGTGTGTGTGTGTGTGTGTGTGTGTGTGTGTGTGTGTGTGTGTGTGTGTCTCTCTCTCTCTCTGTGTGCCCCGGGGATAGGAGACAGGTTGTATATCCAGGTCCATTAACAATGTGACGTGACGTGTTAGCTTGATTGACATGTTTATTGTTCCGCTGACCAGCCCACTGAGCAGCGCTAGGCTAGGTCAGATCAGAAGCATTACACTAGAGGATAAGCATCAACAAGACCCACTGTCACTGACCATTTAGAGCAGACACACACACACACACACACACACACACACACACACACACACACACACACACACGCACACGCACACGCACACGCACAGACACACACACACACACACACACACACACACACACACACACACACGTGCAGCCACACACACACACACACACACATGCATAAACACACATACACGCTGTCCCCTCCACCCACACACATCCACACAGCCCACCTCCTGCTCGGATTATTATGGAGGTGTTCAATGCCTGAGGTATTTACCTTTGTCATGATGGCGGGCCAATGATTTAATGTCCAATTTGTGTACCGTCAGCTAGTGGTACCAGCCCTAGCTCCACTAGGGATAACGCTACAGCTGTTAAAAGCAGTCAATTGATGAACTAGACTAATGAGTGTGTGTAAAGGTAAAAGCATTCACTGGCTAGTAGGTTAGCCATCAGTGTACTGCAATCAGTGTACTGCCATCAGTGTACTGCCATCAGTTTACTGCAACTCACTAATTTGCTTTAAGCACCCCCAAATCCTCAGATATTTGTTAGTTACATTTGTATTGAATATTGAGTAAGGGTTGCCTAGATGGGCTGAACACTTTCCAAAAGGGTTCTTCAAATCAAATCAAATTGTTTTGGTCACAGACACGGGTTTAGCAGATGTTATAGCGGGTGTAGTGAAATGCTTGTGTTTCTAGCGCCGATAGTGCAGCAATATCTAACAAGTAATATCTAACAATTTCACAACAAATACCTAATACACACACATCTAAGTAAAGGAATGGAATTAAGAATATATAAATATATGGATGAGCAATGTCAGAGCGGCATAGAATAAGATACAGTAGAATTGAATGCAGTATATACATATGACATGAGTAATGCAAGATATGTAAACATTATTAAAGTTACTAGTGTTCCATTTATTAAAGTGGCCAGTGATTTCAAGTCTATGAAAAAAGGCAGCAGCCTCTAGTGTGCTAGTGATGGCTATTTACAAGTCTGATGGCCTTGAGATAGAAGCTGTTTTTCAGTCTCTCGGCCCCAGCTTTGATGCACCTGTACTGACTTTCTTCTGGATGATAGTGGTGTGAACAGGCAGTGACTCGGGTGGTTGTTGTCCTTGATGATCTTTTTGGCCTTCCTGTGACATTGGGTAATGTAGGTATCCTGGAGGGCAGGTAGTTTGCCCCCAGTGATGCGTTGGGCAGACCGTACCACCCTCTGGAGAGCCCTGCGGTTGCGGGCGGGGCAGTTGCCACACCAGGCGGTGATACAGCCCGACAGGATGCTATCAATTGTGCATCTGTAAAAGTTTGTGAGGGTTTTAGGTGCCAGGCAAAATTTCTTCAGCCTCCTGAGGTTGAAGAGGTGCTGTTGCGCCTTCTTTGCCACACTGTCTGTGTGGGTGGACCATGTCAGTTTGTCAATAATGTGTACACCAAGGAACTTGAAGCTTTCCACCTTTTCCAATGCAGTCCCGTCAATGTGGATGGGGGGTGCTCCCTCTGCTTTCTTCTGAAGTCCACGATCATCGCCTTTGTTTTGTTGACGTTGAGTGAGAGCTTGTTTTCCTGGCACCACCCTCCCAGAGCCCTCCTTGTAGGCTATCTCGTCATTTTTGGTAATCAAGTCTGCTACTGTTGTGCATTCTGCAATCTTGATGATTGAGTTGGAGGCATTCTTGGCCACGCAGGAGAACAGGAGGGGGCTAAGCAGGCACCCTTGTTGGGCCCCTGTGTTGAGGATCAGCGGAGTGGAGGTGTTGTTTCCTACCTTCACCACCTGAGGGCGGCCCGTCAGGAAGGTCAGGACCCAGTTGCACAGGGTGGGATTCAGACCCAGGGCCTCGAGCTTAATGATGAGCTTGGAGGGTACTATGGTTTTGAATGCCGAGCAGTAGTCAATGACCAGCATTCTTACATGGGCATTCCTCTTGTCCAGATGGGATAGGGCAGTATGCAGTGTGATGGCAATTGCATCGTCTGTGGATCTATTGGGGCGGTAACCAAATTGAAGTGGGTCTAGGGTAACAGGTAAGGTAGAAGTGATATCTCTCAAATCACTTCATGATGACAGTGCTATGGGGCGATATTCATTTAGTTACCTTTGGTTTCTTGGGTTCAGGAACAATGGTGGCCATCTTGAAGCATGTGGGGATAACAGACTTGGATAGGGAGAGATTGAATATGTCCGTAAACACACCAGCCTGCTGGTCTGCCCAAGCACTGAGGACGCGACTAGGGATGCCGACAGCCTTTTCTAGGGTTAACACGCCACGGAGAAGGAGAGCCCACAGTCATTGGTAGCGGCCCGTGTCGTTGTCATTGTGTTATCCTCAGAGCGGGCAAAGAAGGTGTTTAGCTTGTCCGGAAGCAAGACGTTAGTGTCCTCAACGTGGCTGTTTATCCTTTTGTAGTCCTTGATTGTCTGTAGACCCTGCCACATACATGCGTCTTCTGTCTGAGCCGTTGAATTCCGACCTCACTTTGTCTCTAAACTGACGTTTTGCCTTTTTTATTGCCTTGCTGAGAGATAACTACAGTGTTTGTATTCTGTCATATTCCCAGTCACCTTGCCATGGTTAAATGCGGTGGTTCGCACTTTCAGTTTTGTACGAATGCTGCCATCTATCCACGTTTTCTGGTTAGGGTAGGTTTTACTAGTGCACAGTGGGCACAACATCTCTTATACACTTCCTGATAAACTCAGTGACCGTATCAGTATATACGTCAATGTTATTCTCTGAAGCTACCCGGAACATATCCCAGTCCACGTGATCAAAACAATCTTGAATCACGGATGCTGATTGGTCAGACCAGCATTGAATAGTCCTTAGCACAGGTACTTCCTGTTTTAATTTCTGCCTATAGGAATATATATATATATATATATATATAGGAATATATGGCGACAAATCAAGGAACTTCGTATGGTTCTACTTAGCACCTTTTTTTTCACAGAGATGTAAATGAAGGTAGTCTTCGTCTGGTCTCTCTGTCTGTGTTTTACCTTGCTGCTTTCTGATTCACCTGGTGACTGCATAGTGACAGCAGCTTTAATAATGTATTCCTCCAGTGGCGCCCGGCCTGGATTTGAGCATGTCTCCTTCTGTTCAGAACAGAGAGGACAAACCCTCTCCGCAAAATGTCCTCCATCTTGTGTGCAGGATGGGGAGCAGGGAGAGGCAGTGTTTCAAAGGGAGAGCCAGAGGAAATGTGACATCTTCCTTAATGCTACTCCCAGACATTCATTATCATTAACATCTTATTTTTTCATACCTGCTAACTGCTAAGTAAGCATTTATCCCCAAGCTGTTTCCTGTTCACTCTCTCTTTCTTTCTTTCTTCCCTTCTCTCTCTCTCTCTCTCTCTCTCTTTCTTTCTTTCTCTCTTTCAATTTAAGGGCTTTATTGGAGTGGGAAACATATGTTAACATTGCCAAAGCAAGTGGAATAGATTTTTTTTTAATACAAATTTACAGTTAACATTACACTCACAAAAGTTCCAAAATAATAAATACATTTGAAATGTCATATTATGTACAAATAGTTCAAGTAGAAAAGGGAAAATAAATAAACATAAATATAGATGCGATGGTGTTTATTCTTCACTGGTTTACCTTTTCATCCACATCTATCTGACAGATTATTTGTTCTTCTACTAAGTTTGTCAGAGCTGTTAGTGTGTGTGCGTACTGTAAGTGTGTGTGTTTAGGCATGTTGTGTATGTGTGAGTATTCATGCTGTATGAATATTTGTGAGTGTGTGGGCATATACAGTGGGGCAAAAAAGTATTTAGTCAGCCACCAATTGTGCAAGTTCTCCCACTTAAAAAGATGAGAGAGGCCTGTTATATATATACTTTGTTATATACCCTTTGTTGGCAATGACAGAGGTCAAATGTTTTCTGTAAGTCTTCACAAGGTTTTCACACACTGTTGCTGGTATTTTGGCCCATTCCTCCATGCAGATCTCCTCTAGAGCAGTGATGTTTTGGGGATGTTGCTGGGCAACACGGACTTTCAACTCCCTCCCAAGATTTTCTATGGGGTTGAGATCTGGAGACTGGCTAGGCCACTCCAGGACCATTAAATGCTTTTTAGGAAGCCACTCCTTCGTTGCCCGGGCGGTGTGTTTGGGATCATTGTCATGCTGAAAGATCCAGACACGTTTTATCTCCAATGCCCTTGCTGATGGAAGGAGGTTTTCACTCAAAATCTCACGATACATGGCCCCATTCATTCTTTCCTTTACACAGATCAGTCGTCCTGGTCCCTTTGCAGAAAAACAGCCCCAAAGCATGATGTTTCCACCCCCATGCTTCACAGTAGGTATGGTGTTCTTTGGATGCAACTCAGCATTCTTTGTCCTCCAATCACGACGAGTTGAGTTTTTACCAAAAAGTTCTATTTTGGTTTCATCTGACCATATGACGTTCTCCCAATCTTCTTCTGGATCATCCAAATGCTCTCTAGCAAACTATAGACGGGCCTGGACATGTACTGGCTTAAGCAGGGGGACACGTCTGGCACTGCAGGATTTGAGTCCCTGGCGGCGTAGTGTGTTACTGATGGTAGGCTTTTTTACTTTGGTCCCAGCTCTCTGCAGGTCATTCACTAGGTCCCCCGTGTGGTTCTGGGATTTTTGCTCACTGTTCTTGTGATCATTTTGACCCCACGGGGTGAGATCTTGCGGGAGCCCCAGATCGAGGGAGATTATCAGTGGTCTTGTATGTCTTCCATTTCCTAATAATTGCTCCCACAGTTGATTTCTTCAAACCAAGCTGCTTACCTATTGCAGATTCAGTCTTCCCAGCCTGGTGCAGGTCTACAATTTTGTTTCTGGTGTCCTTTGACAGCTCTTTGGTCTTGGCCATAGTGGAGTTTGGAGTGTGACTGTTTGAGGTTGTGGACAGGTGTCTTTTATACTGATAACAAGTTCAAACAGGTGCCATTAATACAGCTAACGAGTGGAGGACAGAGGAGCCTCTTAAAGAAGAAGTTACAGGTCTGTGAGAGCCAGAAATCTTGCTTGTTTGTAGGTGACCAAATACTTATTTTCCACCATAATTTGCAAATAAATTCATAAAAAATCCTACAATGTGATTTTCTGGATTTTTTTTCTCATTTTGTCTGTCATAGATGAAGTGTACCTATGATGAAAATTACAGGCCTCTCTCATCTTTTTAAGTGGGAATACTTGCACAATTGGTAGCTGACTAAATAATTTTTTGCCCCACTGTATGTGTGCCAGTGGAGGCTGCCGAGGGGAGGACGGCTCATAATAGTGGTTGGAATGGCGCAAATTGAATGACATCTAACACATGGAAATCATAGAAACTATGTGATGTATTTGATACCATTCCACCTATTCCTTTCCAGCCACAAGCCCTTTCTCTCCAATTAAGGTGCCACCAACCTCCTGTGCTGTGTGTGCGTATTTGCGTACGGTACCATCCACTAGTACAGGCTGCCTCCAGGCAGGGCTTATCTGGTCTCTGTTGTCCCTGGTAGAGGATATGTCCAGTGTGTCTCCTGTCCTCCTAGACCTCCGAACTCCAGAGCTCTGCCCTGATCTCTACCCTCCTGAACCTCTATTAAACTCTCGGCCCGGAGTAGACAGACACATAGCCCTGTTTCTGCCATAGCTGCTGTCACCTTAATTAGCCTGCATGCACAGCTGAGAAACTGACTGAGAAACATCAGCTAACCAAGTGCATGCAATCTATTGGTGAATAGGTGGTGGTGGTTTACAGAAAGGCTGATTGGTGATTTAGATGAGAGAAGGAGGAATGGAAGAAGGGGTAAAAGGAAGTAGAGGAGAGGTGGGAAAGAGGGAGAAGGGTGAAAGAAGGAGGGAAAGAAGGAGGGAGGCAAGAGGAGGGAAGGAGGATGGGAGATGGAGAGGAGAGGAGGGATAGAATGAGGGAGAGTAGGGAAAGGAGGGAGAGGAGAGGAAAGAAAATATGGAGGGAGGAAAAGAGGAAGAAGAGAGGAGGGAAGGAGGGATGGAGGGAGAGGAGGGATAGAAGGAGGGAGAGGAGAGGAGGGAAGGAGAGAGAGGAGCGGAGGGATAGAAGGAGGGAGAGGAGAGGAGAGGAGAGGAGAGGAGAGGAGAGGAGAGGAGAGGAGAGGAGAGGAGGGAGGAGAGGAGAGGAGAGGAGGAGGGATGGAGGGAGAGGAGGGATAGAAGAGAGAGGAGAGGAGAGGAGAGGAGAGGAGAGGATAATAGGGAAGGAGTTCAGTATTGAATGAAATGGCTGGATTATATACCTAGCTATTTGATTATATTACTTTATTATCTAATCTACTGTCATGAAATCCCTTTATTATCCATAAGTAGATATCACATGACCAAACAGTAAAAGCACAATAGGGGATCTGAATTATGAATGATTTAAAGCTAATTTCTCAAGTTAAGTCCTCATTTACATCTTCACTCAATCATGTTCAGCAATCTGAAATGGACAGGTCCTAAAGATGTAGACAACATCCCGCGGACATCCTCTCTCCCTGCCTCCCTCCCTCCCTCCCTCCCTCCCTCCCTCCCTCCCTCCCTCCACACACCACAACACACACAGTATGTTTCCATCCAGCGGCTAAAGGCCAGCCCATATATCCCTGTCCTCTTTTACAGCTTGCCAATAAGAAATGAAAGTGTGTTTAATGTGTGGCAGCAGACGGCCTGATCTATGGGATGTCTATAGAAAGGCCGCCAGTGTGGACAGGCACTGTTGGGCTATTGACATCGCTGCTTGTGCCTCTGTCCCCTGGTGACGGATGTCTGCTGGCTAGGTAGCTGCTTTCAGGGATCTACCAAGGCCTAATAATTATGTGTACATTTACGACAAGGGCCAAGGATTTAATGGATCGATCGCACACACATTCCAATTCCCATTCCACACATGGATTTCCTGTCGTTTCTTTAAAAGGATTTAGCATCGGAGTGCGGTTGCCATTTTCCCTTTCTGACTCTTACGAGGAAGCCTCTCTCTCGCTCTCATTTTCCCTTTCTGACTCTTACGAGGAAGCCTCTCTCTCGCTCTCATTTTCCCTTTCTGACTCTTACGAGGAAGCCTCTCTCTCTCTCTCTCTCTCTCTCTCTCTCTCTCTCTCTCTCTCATTCTCTCTCTCATTTTCCCTTTCTGACTCTTACGAGGAAGCCCCCATCTCTCTCTCTCATTTTCCCTTTCTGACTCTTACGAGGAAGCCTCTCTCTCTCTCTCTCTCATTCTCTCTCTCTCATTTTCCCTTTCTGACTCTTACGAGGAAGCCTCTCTCTCTCTCTCTCTCATTTTCCCTTTCTGACTCTTACGAGGAAAGACCTCTCTCTCTCATTCTCATTCTCCTTCAATCTCTCCCTCAAAGTAAATATATCACTGCCAATTCAATAGTACCTTAAATAAGAGATGACTCTACAACCCTCTAATGTATTTTTATTGTGTCATTTTTCAATTTTGTGGGCAGGAGTAATTTGGTTCTGATACAAAGGGGGGGGGGGGGGGGGGGGGGGTCGTGGTGTATTAGACAGTAGGGGTGGGTTGTAATGTATTAGACAGTAGGGGTGGGTTGTGGTGTGTTAGACAGTAGGGGTGGGTGTATTAGACAGTAGGGGTGGGTTGTAATATATTAGACAATAGGGGTGGGTTGTAATATATTGGACAGTAGGGGTGGGTTGTAATGTATTAGATAGTAGGGGGGGGGGGGTTGTAATGTATTAGACAGTAGGGGTGGGTTGTGGTGTATTAGACAGTAGGGGGGGGGGGTTGTAATGTATTAGACAGTAGGGGTGGGTTGTGGTGTATTAGACAGTAGGGGGGGGGTTGTAATGTATTAGACAGTAGGGGGGGGGGGGGGGGGGTTGTAATGTATTAGACAGTAGGGGGGGGGGGGGGGGTTGTGGTGTATTAGACAGTAGGGTGGGGGGTTGTGGTGTATTAGACAGTAGGGGTGGGTTGTAATGTATTAGACAGTAGGGGTGGTTTGTAATGTATTAGACAGTAGGGGGGGTTGTAATGTATTAGACAGTAGGGGGGGAGGGGGGGGTTGTAATGTATTAGACAGTAGTGGTGGGTTGTACTGTATTAGACAGTAGGGGGGGGGGTTGTAATGTATTAGACAGTAGGGGGGGGGGGGGGGGTTGTGGTGTATTAGACAGTAGGGGTGGGTTGTAATGTATTAGACAGTAGGGGGGGGGGGGGGGGTTGTAATGTATTAGACAGTAGTGGTGGGTTGTAATGTATTAGACAGTAGGGGGGGTTGTAATGTATTAGACAGTAGGGGTGGGTTGTAATGTATTAGACAGTAGGGGTGGGTTGTAATGTATTAGACAGTAGGGGTGGGTTGTAATGTATTAGACAGTAGGGGTGGGTTGTAATGTATTAGACAGTAGGGGTGGGTTGTAATATATTAGACAGTAGGGGGGGGGGGTTGTGGTGTATTAGACAGTAGGGGTGGGTTGAAATATATTAGACAGTAGGGGGGGGGGGGGGGGGGGGTTGTAATGTATTAGACAGTAGGGGTGGGTTGTAATATATTAGACAGTAGGGGGGGTTGTAATATATTAGACAGTAGGGGTGGGTTGTAATGTTTTAGACAGTAGGGGTGGGGGGGGGGTTGTAATGTATTAGACAGTAGGGGGGGGGGGGTTGTAATGTATTAGACAGTAGGGGGGGGGGGGGGGGTTGTGGTGTATTAGACAGTAGGGTGGGGGGTTGTGGTGTATTAGACAGTAGGGGTGGGTTGTAATGTATTAGACAGTAGGGGTGGTTTGTAATGTATTAGACAGTAGGGGTGGGTTGTAATGTATTAGACAGTATGAGGGGGGGGGGGTTGTAATGTATTAGACAGTAGGGGGGGGGGGGGTTTAATGTATTAGACAGTAGTGGTGGGTTGTAATGTATTAGACAGTAGGGGGGGGGGGGGGGTTTAATGTATTAGACAGTAGGGGTGGGTTGTAATGTATTAGACAGTAGGGGGGGTTGTAATGTATTAGACAGTAGGGGTGGGTTGTAATATATTAGACAGTAGGGGTGGGTTGTAATATATTAGACAGTAGGGGGGGTTGTGGTGTATTAGACAGTAGGGGGGGGGTTGTGGTGTATTAGACAGTAGGGGGGGTTGTGGTGTATTAGACAGTAGGGGTGGGTTGTAATGTATTAGACAGTAGGGGTGGGTTGTAATGTATTAGACAGTAGGGGTGGGTTGTAATGTATTAGACAGTAGGGGTGGGTTGTAATGTATTAGACAGTAGGGGTGGGTTGTAATATATTAGACAGTAGGGTGGGGGGGGGGTTGTGGTGTATTAGACAGTAGGGGTGGGTTGTAATATATTAGACAGTAGGGGGGGGGGGGGGGGGTTGTAATGTATTAGACAGTAGGGGTGGGTTTAATGTATTAGACAGTAGGGGGGGTTGTAATATATTAGACAGTAGGGGTGGGTTGTAATGTATTAGACAGTAGGGGTGGGTTGTAATATATTAGACAGTAGGGGTGGGTTGTAATATATTAGACAGTAGGGGGGGGAGGGGTGGGTTGTGGTGTATTAGACAGTAGGGGTGGGTTGAGGTGTATTAGACAGTAGGGGGGGGTTGTAATATATTAGACAGTAGGGGGGGGGGGGGTTGTGGTGTATTAGACAGTAGGGGTGGGTTGTAATATATTAGACAGTAGGGGGGGGGGGGGGGGTTGTGGTGTATTAGACAGTAGGGTGGGGGGTTGTGGTGTATTAGACAGTAGGGGTGGGTTGTAATGTTTTAGACAGTATTAGACAGTAGGGGGGGGGTTGTAATGTATTAGACAGTAGGGGTGGGTTGTAATGTATTAGACAGTAGGGGGGGGGGTTGTAATGTATTAGACAGTAGGGGTGGGTTGTAATGTATTAGACATTAGGGGGGGGTTGTAATGTATTAGACAGTACAGGTGGGTTGTAATATATTAGACAGTAGGGGGGGGAGGGGTGGGTTGTGGTGTATTAGACAGTAGGGGTGGGTTGTGGTGTATTAGACAGTAGGGGGGGGGGGGTTGTGGTGTATTAGACAGTAGGGTGGGGGGTTGTGGTGTATTAGACAGTAGGGGTGGGTTGTAATGTATTAGACAGTAGGGGGGGTTGTGGTGTATTAGACAGTAGGGGGGGGGTTGTAATGTATTAGACAGTAGGGGGGGTTGTAATGTATTAGACAGTAGGGGGGGTTGTGGTGTATTAGACAGTAGGGGGGGGGGGTGTAATGTATTAGACAGTAGGGGTGGGTGGGGGGTTGTAATATATTAGACAGTAGGGGGGGTTGTAATGTATTATACAGTAGGGGGTGGTTGTAATATATTAGACAGTGTGTGGGGGGGGGGGGGGGGGGGGGGTTGTAATATATTAGACAGTAGGGGGGGTTGTAATGTTTTAGACAGTAGGGGTGGGTTGTTTTGTATTAGACAGTAGGGGGGGGGGGGTTGTAATGTATTAGATAGTAGGGGGGGGTTGTAATGTATTAGACAGTAGGGGGGGGGGGTTGTAATGTATTAGACAGTAGGGGGGGGCTGTAATGTATTAGACAGTAGGGGTGGGTTGTGGTGTATTAGACAGTAGGGGGGGGGGGGGGGGGTTGTAGTGTATTAGACAGTAGGGGGGGGGGGGTGGGTTGTAATGTATTAGACAGTAGGGGGGGGGGTTGTAATGTATTAGACAGTAGGGGTGGGTTGAGGTGTATTAGACAGTAGGGGGGGGGGGGGGTTGTAATGTATTAGACAGCAGGGGGGGGGTTGTAATGTATTAGACAGTAGGGGGGGGGGGGGTTGTGGTGTATTAAACAGTAGGGGTGGGTTGTATTGTATTAGACAGTAGGGGGGGGGGGGTTGTATTGTATTAGACAGTAGGGGTGGGTTGTATTGTATTAGACAGTAGGGGTGGGTTGTAATGTATTAGACAGTAGGGGGGGGTTGTAATGTATTAGACCCTAGGGGGGGGTTGTAATGTATTAGACAGTAGGGGTGGTTTGTAATGTATTAGACAGTAGAGGTGGGTTGTGGTGTATTAGACAGTAGGGGGGGGGGGGGGGGGGGGGGGGGTTGTAATGTATTAGACAGTAGGGGTGGGGGGGGGGGGGTTGTAATGTATTAGACAGTAGGGGTGGGGGGGGTTGTAATGTATTAGACAGTAGGGGTGGGGGGGGGGGGGTTGTGGTGTATTAGACAGTACGGGGGGTTGTGGTGTATTAGACAGTAGGGGGGGTTGTGGTGTATTAGACAGTAGGGGGGGTTGTGGTGTATTAGACAGTAGGGTGGGGTTGTAATGTATTAGACAGTAAGGGTGGTTTGTAATGTATTAGACAGTAGGGGGGGGTTGTGGTGTATTAGGCAGTAGGGGGGGGGGGGTGGGTTGTAATGTATTAGACAGTAGGGGTGGTTTGTAATGTATTAGACAGTAGGGGTGGGTTGTAATGTATTAGACAGTAGGGGGGGTTGTGGTGTATTAGACAGTAGGGGGGGGGGGGGGGGGGTTGTAATGTATTAGACAGTAGGGAGGGGGGGGGGGTTTGGTGTATTAGACAGTAGGGGTGGGTGGGGGGTTGTAATATATTAGACAGTAGGGGGGGTTGTAATGTATTATACAGTAGGGGGTGGTTGTAATATATTAGACAGTGTGTGGGGGGGGGGGGGGGGGGGGGGGGGTTGTAATATATTAGACAGTAGGGGGGGTTGTAATGTTTTAGACAGTAGGGGTGGGTTGTTTTGTATTAGACAGTAGGGGGGGGGGGGTTGTAATGTATTAGATAGTAGGGGGGGGTTGTAATGTATTAGACAGTAGGGGGGGGGGGGTTGTAATGTATTAGACAGTAGGGGGGGGGGGGGGGGTGTAATGTATTAGACAGTAGGGGTGGGTTGTGGTGTATTAGACAGTAGGGGGGGGGGGGTGGGTTGTAGTGTATTAGACAGTAGGGGGGGGGGGTGGGTTGTAATGTATTAGACAGTAGGGGGGGGGTTGTAATGTATTAGACAGTAGGGGTGGGTTGAGGTGTATTAGACAGTAGGGGGGGGGGGTTGTAATGTATTAGACAGCAGGGGGGGGGTTGTAATGTATTAGACAGTAGGGGGGGGGGGGGGGGTTGTGGTGTATTAAACAGTAGGGGTGGGTTGTATTGTATTAGACAGTAGGGGGGGGGGGGGGGGGTTGTATTGTATTAGACAGTAGGGGTGGGTTGTATTGTATTAGACAGTAGGGGTGGGTTGTAATGTATTAGACAGTAGGGGGGGGTTGTAATGTATTAGACCCTAGGGGGGGGTTGTAATGTATTAGACAGTAGGGGTGGTTTGTAATGTATTAGACAGTAGAGGTGGGTTGTGGTGTATTAGACAGTAGGGGGGGGGGGGGGGGGGGGGTTGTAATGTATTAGACAGTAGGGGTGGGGGGGGGGGGTTGTAATGTATTAGACAGTAGGGGTGGGGGGGGTTGTAATGTATTAGACAGTAGGGGTGGGGGGGGGGGGGTTGTGGTGTATTAGACAGTACGGGGGGTTGTGGTGTATTAGACAGTAGGGGGGGTTGTGGTGTATTAGACAGTAGGGGGGGTTGTGGTGTATTAGACAGTAGGGTGGGGTTGTAATGTATTAGACAGTAAGGGTGGTTTGTAATGTATTAGACAGTAGGGGGGGGTTGTGGTGTATTAGGCAGTAGGGGGGGGGGGGGGAGGGGGGGGTGGGTTGTAATGTATTAGACAGTAGGGGTGGTTTGTAATGTATTAGACAGTAGGGGTGGGTTGTAATGTATTAGACAGTAGGGGGGGTTGTGGTGTATTAGACAGTAGGGGGGGGGGGGGGGGTAGGGGGGGGGTTGTAATGTATTAGACAGTAGGGAGGGGGGGGGGTTTGGTGTATTAGACAGTAGGGGTGGGTTGTGGTGTATTAGACATTGGTGGTGGGTTGTAATGTATTAGACAGTAGAGGTGGGTTGTGGTGTATTAGACAGTAGGGGGGGGGGGGTTGTAATGTATTAGACAGTAGGGGGGGGGGGGGGTTGGTGTATTAGACAGTAGGGGGGGTTGTAATGTATTAGACAGTAGGGGTGGGTTGTAATGTATTAGACAGTAGGGGTGGGTTGTAATGTATTAGACAGTAGGGGTGGTTTGTGGTGTATTAAACAGTAGGGGGGGGTTGTAATGTATTAGACAGTAGGGGGGGGGGGGGGGTTGTAATGTATTAGACAGTAGGGGGGGGGGGTTGTGGTGTATTAGACAGTAGGGGGGGGTTGTAATGTATTAGACAGTAGGGGGGGTTGTAATGTATTAGACAGTAGGGGTGGGTTGTGGTGTATTAGACAGTAGGGGGGGGGGGTTGTAATGTATTAGACAGCAGGGGGGGGGTTGTAATGTATTAGACAGTAGGGGGGGGGGGGGGGTTGTGGTGTATTAAACAGTAGGGGTGGGTTGTATTGTATTAGACAGTAGGGGGGGGGGGGGGGGGGGGGGTTGTATTGTATTAGACAGTAGGGGTGGGTTGTATTGTATTAGACAGTAGGGGTGGGTTGTAATGTATTAGACAGTAGGGGGGGGTTGTAATGTATTAGACCCTAGGGGGGGGTTGTAATGTATTAGACAGTAGGGGTGGGTTGTAATGTATTAGACAGTAGAGGTGGGTTGTGGTGTATTAGACAGTAGGGGGGGGGGGGGGGGGGTTGTAATGTATTAGACAGTAGGGGTGGGGGGGGGGTTGTAATGTATTAGACAGTAGGGGTGGGGGGGGTTGTAATGTATTAGACAGTAGGGGTGGGGGGGGTTGTAATGTATTAGACAGTAGGGGTGGGGGGGGGGGGGTTGTGGTGTATTAGACAGTACGGGGGGTTGTGGTGTATTAGACAGTAGGGGGGGTTGTGGTGTATTAGACAGTAGGGGGGGTTGTGGTGTATTAGACAGTAGGGTGGGGTTGTAATGTATTAGACAGTAAGGGTGGTTTGTAATGTATTAGACAGTAGGGGGGGGTTGTGGTGTATTAGGCAGTAGGGGGGGGGGGGGGGTGGGTAGTAATGTATTAGACAGTAGGGGTGGTTTGTAATGTATTAGACAGTATGGGTGGGTTGTAATGTATTAGACAGTAGGGGGGGTTGTGGTGTATTAGACAGTAGGGGGGGGGGGGGGGTTGTAATGTATTAGACAGTAGGGAGGGGGGGGGGGGGTTTGGTGTATTAGACAGTAGGGGTGGGTTGTGGTGTATTAGACATTGGTGGTGGGTTGTAATGTATTAGACAGTAGAGGTGGGTTGTGGTGTATTAGACAGTAGGGGGGGGGGGGTTGTAATGTATTAGACAGTAGGGGGGGGGGGGGTTTGGTGTATTAGACAGTAGGGGGGGTTGTAATGTATTAGACAGTAGGGGTGGGTTGTAATGTATTAGACAGTAGGGGTGGGTTGTAATGTATTAGACAGTAGGGGTGGTTTGTGGTGTATTAAACAGTAGGGGGGGGTTGTAATGTATTAGACAGTAGGGGGGGGGGGGGTTGTAATGTATTAGACAGTAGGGGGGGGGGTTGTGGTGTATTAGACAGTAGGGGGGGGTTGTAATGTATTAGACAGTAGGGGGGGTTGTAATGTATTAGACAGTAGGGGGGGTTGTAATGTATTAGACAGTAGGGGGGGGGGGGTTGTAATGTATTAGACAGTAGGGGTGGGTTGTAATGTATTAGACAGTAGGGGGGGGGGGTTGTAATGCATTAGTCAGTAGGGGTGGGGGGGGGGTTGTAATGTATTAGACAGTAGGGGTGGGGGGGGTTGTAATGTATTAGACAGTAGGGGTGGGGGGGGGGGGGGTTGTGGTGTATTAGACAGTACGGGGGGTTGTGGTGTATTAGACAGTAGGGGGGGTTGTGGTGTATTAGACAGTAGGGGGGGTTGTGGTGTATTAGACAGTAGGGTGGGGTTGTAATGTATTAGACAGTAAGGGTGGTTTGTAATGTATTAGACAGTAGGGGGGGGTTGTGGTGTATTAGGCAGTAGGGGGGGGGGGTGGGTTGTAATGTATTAGACAGTAGGGGTGGTTTGTAATGTATTAGACAGTAGGGGTGGGTTGTAATGTATTAGACAGTAGGGGGGGTTGTGGTGTATTAGACAGTAGGGGGGGGGGGGGTTGTAATGTATTAGACAGTAGGGAGGGGGGGGGGGTTGGGGTATTAGACAGTAGGGGTGGGTTGTGGTGTATTAGACATTGGTGGTGGGTTGTAATGTATTAGACAGTAGAGGTGGGTTGTGGTGTATTAGACAGTAGGGGGGGGGGGGGGTTGTAATGTATTAGACAGTAGGGGTGGTTTGTAATGTATTAGACAGTAGGGGTGGGTTGTAATGTATTAGACAGTAGGGGTGGTTTGTGGTGTATTAAACAGTAGGGGGGGGTTGTAATGTATTAGACAGTAGGGGGGGGGGGGGGGGTGGGTTGTAATGTATTAGACAGTAGGGGGGGGGGTTGTGGTGTATTAGACAGTAGGGGGGGGTTGTAATGTATTAGACAGTAGGGGGGGTTGTAATGTATTAGACAGTAGGGGGGGTTGTAATGTATTAGACAGTAGGGGGGGGGGGGGGGGTTGTAATGTATTAGACAGTAGGGGGGGTTGTAATATATTAGACAGTAGGGGGGGTTGTAATGTATTAGACAGTAGGGGTGGGTTGTAATGTATTAGACAGTAGGGGGGGGGGGTGAGTTGTAATGTATTAGACAGTAGGGGGGGGTTGTAATGTATTAGACAGTAGGGGTGGGTTGTAATGTATTAGACAGTAGGGGGGGGGGGGGGGTTGTAATGCATTAGACAGTAGGGGGGGTTGTAATGTATTAGACAGTAGGGGTGGGTTGTAATGTATTAGACAGTAGGGGGGGGGGGTGGGTTGTAATGTATTAGACAGTAGGGGTGGGTTGTAATGTATTAGACAGTAGGGGTGGGTTGTAATGTATTAGACAGTAGGGGTGGGTTGTAATGTATTAGACATTAAGGGGGGGTTTGTAATGTATTAGACAGTAGGGGGGGGGGTTGTAATGTATTAGACAGTAGGGGTGGGTTGTAATGTATTAGACAGTAGGGGGGGGGGTTGTAATGTATTAGACAGTAGGGGGGGGGGGGTTGTGGTGTATTAGACAGTAGGGTGGGGGGTTGTGGTGTATTAGACAGTAGGGGTGGGTTGTAATGTATTAGACAGTAGGGGGGGGGGGGGTTGTAATGTATTAGACAGTAGTGGTGGGTTTAATGTATAAGACAATAGGGGGGGGGGGTTGTAATGTATTAGACAGTAGTGGTGGGTTTAATGTATTAGACAGTAGGGGTGGGTTGTAATATATTAGACAGTATGGGTGGGTTGTAATATATTAGACAGTAGGGGTGGGTTGTAATATATTAGACAGTAGGGGTGGGTTGTAATATATTAGACAGTAGAGGGGGGGGGGTTGTGGTGTATTAGACAGTAGGGGTGGGTTGTAATATATTAGACAGTAGGGGGGGGGGGGGGGTTGTAATGTATTAGACAGTAGGGGTGGGTTGTAATATATTAGACAGTAGGGGGGGTTGTAATATATTAGACAGTACGGGTGGGTTGTAATGTTTTAGACAGTAGGGGGGGGGTTGTAATGTATTAGACAGTAGGGGTGGGTTGTAATGTATTAGACATTAGGGGGGGGTTGTAATGTATTAGACAGTAGGGGGGGGAGGGGTGGGTTGTGGTGTATTAGACAGTATGGGTGGGTTGTGTTGTATTAGACAGTAGGGGGGGGGGGGGGGGTTGTGGTGTATTAGACAGTAGGGGGGGGGGGGGGGTAATGTGGGTTGTAATGCATTAGACAGTAGGGGGGCGTTGTAATCTATTAGACAGTAGGGGTGGGTTGTAATGTATTAGACAGTAGGGGGGGGGGGTGGGTTGTAATGTATTAGACAGTAGGGGTGGGTTGTAATGTATTATACAGTAGGGGTGGGTTGTAATGTATTAGACAGTAGGGGTGGGTTGTAATGTATTAGACAGTAAGGGGGGGGTTGTAATGTATTAGACAGTAGGGGGGGGGGGGGGTGGTTGTAATGTATTAGACAGTAGGGGTGGGTTGTAATGTATTAGACAGTAGGGGGGGGGGGGGGTTGTAATGTATTAGACAGTAGGGGGGGGTTGTAATGTATTAGACAGTAGGGGGGGTTGTATTGTATTAGACAGTAGGGGGGGGGGGTTGTAATGTATTAGACAGTAGGGGGGGGTTGTAATGTATTAGACAGTAGGGGTGGTTTGTATTGTATTAGACAGTAGGGGTGGGTTGTATTGTATTAGACAGTAGGGGTGGATTGTAATGTATTAGACAGTAGGGGTGGGTTGTGGTGTGTTAGACAGTAGGGGGGGGGGGGGGGGGTTGTGGTGTATTAGACAGTAGGGGTGGGTTGTAATGTATTAGACAGTAGGGGTGGGTTGTAATGTATTAGACAGTAGGGGGGGGGGTTGTAGTGTATTAGACAGTAGGGGGGGGTTGTAATGTATTAGACAGTAGGGGGGGGGGGGTTGTAATGTATTAGACAGTAGGGGGGGGGGTTGTAATGTATTAGACAGTAGGGGGGGGGTTGTAATGTATTAGACAGTAGGGGTGGGTTGTAATGTATTAGACAGTAGGGGTGGGTTGTAATGTATTAGACAGTAGGGGGGGGGGGGTTGTAATGTATTAGACAGTAGGGGGGGGTTGTAATGTATTAGACAGTAGGGGGGGGTTGTATTGTATTAGACAGTAGGGGGGGGGGTTGTAATGTATTAGACAGTAGGGGGGGTTGTAATGTATTAGACAGTAGGGGTGGGTTGTATTGTATTAGACAGTAGGGGGGGGGGGGGGGGGTGTATTGTATTAGACAGTAGGGGGGGTTGTGGTGTATTAGACAGTAGGGGGGGGGGGGTTGTATTGTATTAGACAGTAGGGGGGGTTGTGGTGTATTAGACAGTAGGGGGGGGGGGTTGTGGTGTATTAGACAGTAGGGGGGGGGGGGGGGGGGGGTTGTAATGTATTAGACAGTAGAGGTGGGTTGTATTGTATTAGACAGTAGGGGTGGGTTGTAATGTATTAGACAGTAGGGGGGGGGGTTGTAATGTATTAGACCCTAGGGGGGGGGGGGGGGTTGTAATGTATTAGACAGTAGGGGTGGTTTGTAATGTATTAGACAGTAGAGGTGGGTTGTGGTGTATTAGACAGTAGGGGGGGGGGGTTGTAATGTATTAGACAGTAGGGGTGGGGGGGGGGTTGTAATGTATTAGACAGTAGGGGTGGGGGGGGTTGTAATGTATTAGACAGTAGGGGTGGGGGGGGTTGTGGTGTATTAGACAGTATGGGGGGTTGTGGTGTATTAGACAGTAGTGGGGGTTGTGGTGTATTAGACAGTAGGGCGGGGTTGTAATGTATTAGACAGTAGGGGTGGTTTGTAATGTATTAGACAGTAGGGGGGGGTTGTGGTGTGTTAGACAGTAGGGGGGGGGGGGTGGGTTGTAATGTATTAGACAGTAGGGGTGGTTTGTAATGTATTAGACAGTAGGGGTGGGTTGTGGTGTATTAGACAGTAGGGGGGGGGGGGTTGTAATGTATTAGACAGTAGGGGGTGGGGGGTTGTAATGTATTAGACAGTAGGGTTGGGTGGGGGGGTTGTAATGTATTAGACAGTAGGGGTGGGGGGGGGTTGTAATGTATTAGACAGTAGGGGTGGGGGGGGTTGTAATGTATTAGACAGTAGGGGGGGGGGTTGTAATGTATTAGACAGTAGGGGGGGGGGGTTGTAATGTATTAGACAGTAGGGGTGGGGGGGGGGTTGTAATGTATTAGACAGTAGGGGGGGGGGGGGGTTGTAATGTATTAGACAGTAGGGGTGGGTTGTGGTGTATTAGACAGTAGGGGGGGGGGGGGGTTGTGGTGTATTAGACAGTAGGGGTGGGTTGTAATGTATTAGGCAGTAGGGGGGGTTGTTATGTATTAGACAGCATTGGTGGGGGGGGGGTTGTAATGTATTAGACAGTAGGGGTGGGTTGTGGTGTATTAGACAGTGGGGGGGGGGGTTGTGGTGTATTAGACAGTAGGGGTGGGTTGTAATGTATTAGACAGTAGGGGGGGTTGTTATGTATTAGACAGTAGGGTGGGGGGGTTGTAATGTATTAGACAGTAGGGGGGGGGGGGTTGTAATGTTTTAGACAGTAGGGGGGGGGTTGTAATGTATTAGACAGTAGGGGGGGGGGGGGGGGTTGTAATGTATTAGACAGTAGGGGGGGGGGGGTTGTAATGTTTTAGACAGTAGGGGTGGGTTGTAATGTATTAGACAGTAGGGGGGGGGGGGGTTGTAATGTATTAGACAGTAGGGGGGGTTGTAATATATTAGACAGTAGGGGTGGGTTGTAATGTATTAGACAGTAGGGGGGGGGGGGGGGGGGGGTTGTAATGCTTTAGACAGTAGGGGGGGTTGTAATCTATTAGACAGTAGGGGTGGGTTGTAATGTATTAGACAGTAGGGGGGGGGGGGGGGTGGGTTGTAATGTATTAGACAGTAGGGGTGGGTTGTAATGTATTAGACAGTAGGGGGGGGGGGGTTGTAATGTATTAGACAGTAGGGGTGGGTTGTAATGTATTAGACAGTAGGGGGGGGGGGTTGTAATGTATTAGACAGTAGGGGTGGTTTGTATTGTATTAGACAGTAGGGGGGGGGGTTGTATTGTATTAGACAGCAGGGGTGGGTTGTATTGTATTAGACAGTAGGGGTGGATTGTAATGTATTAGACAGTAGGGGTGGGTTGTGGTGTGTTAGACAGTAGGGGGGGGGGGGGGGGTTGTGGTGTATTAGACAGTAGGGGGGGGTTGTAATGTATTAGACAGTAGGGGTGGGTTGTAATGTATTAGACAGTAGGGGTGGGTTGTAATGTATTAGACAGTAGGGGGGGGGGGGGGGGTTGTAATGTATTAGACAGTAGGGGGGGGGTTGTAATGTATTAGACAGTAGGGGGGGGGGTTGTAATGTATTAGACAGTAGGGGGGGGGGGGGGTTGTAATGTATTAGACAGTAGGGGGGGGGGGGTTGTAATGTATTAGACAGTAGGGGTGGGTTGTAATGTATTAGACAGTAGGGGTGGGTTGTAATGTATTAGACAGTAGGGGGGGGGGGTGTAATGTATTAGACAGTAGGGGGGGGTTGTAATGTATTAGACAGTAGGGGGGGGTTGTAATGTATTAGACAGTAGGGGTGGGTTGTATTGTATTAGACAGTAGGGGGGGGGGGGGGGTTGTATTGTATTAGACAGTAGGGGGGGTTGTGGTGTATTAGACAGTAGGGGGGGGGGGGGGGGGTTGTATTGTATTAGACAGTAGGGGGGGTTGTGGTGTATTAGACAGTAGGGGGGGGGGGTTGTGGTGTATTAGACAGTAGGGGGGGGGGTTGTAATGTATTAGACAGTAGAGGTGGGTTGTATTGTATTAGACATTAGGGGTGGGTTGTAATGTATTAGACAGTAGGGGGGGGGGGTTGTAATGTATTAGACCCTAGGGGGGGGGGGGTTGTAAAGTATTAGACAGTAGGGGTGGTTTGTAATGTATTAGACAGTAGAGGTGGGTTGTGGTGTATTAGACAGTAGGGGGGGGGGGTTGTAATGTATTAGACAGTAGGGGTGGGGGGGGGTTGTAATGTATTAGACAGTAGGGGTGGGGGGGTTGTAATGTATTAGACAGTAGGGGTGGGGGGGGTTGTGGTGTATTAGACAGTACGGGGGGTTGTGGTGTATTAGACAGTAGGGGGGGTTGTGGTGTATTAGACAGTAGGGTGGGGTTGTAATGTATTAGACAGTAGGGGTGGTTTGTAATGTATTAGACAGTAGGGGGGGGTTGTGGTGTATTAGACAGTAGGGGGGGGTGGGTTGTAATGTATTAGACAGTAGGGGTGGTTTGTAATGTATTAGACAGTAGGGGTGGGTTGTGGTGTATTAGACAGTAGGGGGGGGGGGGTTGTAATGTATTAGACAGTAGGGGGGGGGGGGTTGTAATGTATTAGACAGTAGGGGTGGGGGGGGGTTGTAATGTATTAGACAGTAGGGGTGGGGGGGGTTGTAATGTATTAGACAGTAGGGGGGGGGGGGGTTGTAATGTATTAGACAGTAGGGGGGGGGGGGGGTTGTAATGTATTAGACAGTAGGGGTGGGGGGGGGGTTGTAATGTATTAGACAGTAGGGGGGGGGGTTGTAATGTATTAGACAGTAGGGGTGGGTTGTGGTGTATTAGACAGTAGGGGGGGGGGGGGGGGTTGTTATGTATTAGACAGTAGGGGTGGGGGGGGTTGTAATGTATTAGACAGTAGGGGTGGGTTGTGGTGTATTAGACAGTAGGGGTGGGTTGTAATGTATTAGACAGTAGGGGGGGTTGTTATGTATTAGACAGTAGGGGGGGGGGGGGTTGTAATGTATTAGACAGTAGGGGGGGGGGGGTTGTAATGTTTTAGACAGTAGGGGTGGGTTGTAATGTATTAGACAGTAGGGGGGGGGGGGTGTAATGTATTAGACAGTAGGGGGGGGTTGTAATGTATTAGACAGTAGAGGGGGTTGTAATGTATTAGACAGTAGGGGGGGAGGGGGGGTTGTAATGTATTAGACAGTAGGGGTGGGTTGTAATGTATTAGACAGTAGTGGTGGGTTGTAATGTTTTAGACAGTAGGAGGGGGGGGGGGGGTTGTAATGTATTAGACAGTAGGGGGGGGTTTGGTGTATTAGACAGTAGGGGTGGGTTGTAATGTATTAGAGAGTAGGGGGGGGGTTGTGGTGTATTAGACAGTAGGGGTGGGTTGTGGTGTATTAGACATTAGGGGGGGGGGGGTTGTAATGTATTAGACAGAAGGGGGGGGTTTGGTGTATTAGACAGTAGGTGTGGGTTGTAATGTATTAGAGAGTAGGGGGGGGGGTTGTGGTGTATTAGACAGTAGGGGTGGGTTGTGGTGTATTAGACAGTAGGGGGGGGGGGGGGGTTGTAATATATTAGACAGTAAGGCGGGGGGGGTTGTAATGTATTAGACAGTAGGGGTGGGTTGTAATATATTAGACAGTAGGGGTGGGTTGTAATGTATTAGACAGTAGGGGTGGTTGTAATGTATTAGATAGTAGGGGGGGGGGGGGGGGGGTGTTGTAATGTATTAGACAGTAGGGGGGGGGGGGGGGTTGTAATGTATTAGACAGTAGGGGTAGGTTGTAATTTATTAGACAGTAGGGGGGGGGGGGTTGTAATGTATTAGACAGTAGGGGGGGGTTGTAATGTATTAGACAGTAGGGGGGGGGGGGGGTTGTAATGTATTAGATAGCGGGGGGGCGGGGTTGTAATGTATTAGACAGTAGGGGTGGGTTGTAATGTATTAGATAGTAGGGGTGGGTTGTAATGTATTAGACAGTAGGGGGGGGGGGGGGGGGGGGGGTTGTGGTGTATTAGACAGTAGAGGTGGGTTGTAATGTATTAGACAGTAGGGGTGGGGTTTAATGTATTAGACAGTAGGGGGGGGGGGGTTTAATGTATTAGACAGTAGGGGTGGGTTGTAATGTATTAGACAGTGTGGGGGGGGGGGGGGTTGTGGTGTATTAGACAGTAGGGGTGGGTTGTAATATATTAGACAGTAGGGGGGGGGGGGGTTGTAATGTATTAGACAGTAGGGGGGGGGGGTTGTAATGTATTAGACAGTAGGGGGGGTTGTAATGTATTAGACAGTAGGGGGGGGTTGTAATGTATTAGACAGTAGGGGGGGGGGTTGTGGTGTATTAGACAGTAGGGGTGGGTTGTGGTGTATTAGACAGTAGGGGGGGTTGTAATGTATTAGACAGTAGGGGTGGGTTGTAATGTATTAGACAGTAGGGGGGGGGGGGTGTAATATATTAGACAGTAGGGGGGGGGTTGTAATGTATTAGACAGTAGGGGTGGGTTGTAATGTATTAGACAGTAGGGGGGGTTGTAATGTATTAGACAGTAGGGGGGGATTGTGGTGTATTAGACAGTAGGGGTGGGTTGTGGTGTATTAGACAGTAGGGGGGGTTGTGGTGTATTAGACAGTAGGGGGGGTTGTGGTGTATTAGACAGTAGGGTGGGGGGTTGTAATGTATTAGACAGTAGGGGTGGGTTGTATTGTATTAGACAGTAGGGGGGGTTGTGGTGTATTAGACAGTAGGGGTGGGTTGTAATGTATTAGACAGTAGGGGGGGGTTGTGGTGTATTAGACAGTAGGGGGGGGGGGGGGGGGTTGTAATGTATTAGACATTAGGGGTGGGTTGTGGTGTATTAGACAGTAGGGGGGGGTTGTAATGTATTAGACAGTAGGGGGGGGGGGGGGGTTGTAATGTATTAGACAGTAGGGGGGGGGGGGGGGTGTAATGTATTAGACAGTAGAGGTGGGTTGTAATGTATTAGACAGTAGGGGTGGGTTGTAATGTATTAGACAGTAGGGGGGGGGGGGGGGGGGTTGTAATGTATTAGACAGTAGGGGTGGGTTGTAATGTATTAGACAGTAGGGGTGGGTTGTAATGTATTAGACAGTAGGGGGGGGGGTTGTAATGTATTAGACAGTAGGGGTGGGTTGTAATGTATTGGACAGTAGGGGGGGGTTGTAATGTATTAGACAGTAGGGGGGGGTTGTAATGTATTAGACAGTAGGGGTGGTTTGTAATGTATTAGACAGTAGGGGGGGTTGTAATGTATTAGACAGTAGGGGTGGGTTGTAATGTATTAGACAGTAGGGGTGGGTTGTAATGTATTAGACAGTAGGGAGGGGGGGGGGGTTGTAATATATTAGACAGTAGGGGGGGGGGGGTTGTAATATATTAGACAGTAGGGGTGGGTTGTAATGTATTAGACAGTAGGGGTGGGTTGTAATGTATTAGACAGTAGGGGTGGGTTGTAATGTATTAGACAGTAGGGGGGGGGGGGGGTTGTAATGTATTAGACAATAGGGGGGGTTGTGGTGTATTAGACAGTAGGGGGGGGGGTGGGTTGTAATGTATTAGACAGTAGGGGTGGGTTGTAATGTATTAGACAGTAGGGGGGGGGGGGGGGGGTGTATTAGACAGTAGGGGGGGGGTTGTAATGTATTAGACAGTAGGGGTGGGTTGTAATGTATTAGACAGTAGGGGGGGGGGTGTAATGTATTAGACAGTAGGGGGGGTTGTGGTGTATTAGACAGTAGGGGTGGGTTGTAATGTATTAGACAGTAGGGGTTGGTTGTAATGTATTAGACAGTAGGGGGGGGGGGGGGTTGTAATGTATTAGACAGTAGGGGGGGGGGGTTGTAATGTATTAGACAGTAGGGGGGGTTGTGGTGTATTAGACAGTAGGGGGGGGGTTGTAATGTATTAGACAGTAGGGGGGGTTGTAATGTATTAGACAGTAGGGGGGGTTGTAATGTATTAGACAGTAGGGGGGGGGGTTGTAATGTATTAGACAGTAGGGGGGGTTGTGGTGTATTAGACAGTAGGGGTGGGTTGTAATGTATTAGACAGTAGGGGTGGGTTGTAATGTATTAGACAGTAGGGGTGGGTTGTAATGTATTAGACAGTAGGGGGGGGGGGGTTGTAATGTATTAGACAGTAGGGGTGGGTTGTAATGTATTAGACAGTAGGGGTGGGTTGTAATGTATTAGACAGTAGGGGGGGGGTTGTAATGTATTAGACAGTAGGGGTGGGTTGTAATGTATTGGACAGTAGGGGGGGGTTGTAATGTATTAGACAGTAGGGGGGGGTTGTAATGTATTAGACAGTAGGGGTGGTTTATAATGTATTAGACAGTAGGGGGGGTTGTAATGTATTAGACAGTAGGGGTGGGTTGTAATGTATTAGACAGTAGGGGTGGGTTGTAATGTATTAGACAGTAGGGAGGGGGGGGGGGGGTTGTAATATATTAGACAGTAGGGGGGGGGGGGTTGTAATATATTAGACAGTAGGGGTGGGTTGTAATGTATTAGACAGTAGGGGTGGGTTGTAATGTATTAGACAGTAGGGGTGGGTTGTAATGTATTAGACAGTAGGGGGGGGGGGTTGTAATGTATTAGACAGTAGGGGGGGTTGTGGTGTATTAGACAGTAGGGGGGGGGGGTGGGTTGTAATGTATTAGACAGTAGGGGTGGGTTGTAATGTATTAGACAGTAGGGGGGGGGGGGGGGGTGTATTAGACAGTAGGGGGGGGGTTGTAATGTATTAGACAGTAGGGGTGGGTTGTAATGTATTAGACAGTAGGGGGGGGGGTTGTAATGTATTAGACAGTAGGGGGGGTTGTGGTGTATTAGACAGTAGGGGTGGGTTGTAATGTATTAGACAGTAGGGGTTGGTTGTAATGTATTAGACAGTAGGGGGGGGGGGGGTTGTAATGTATTAGACAGTAGGGGGGGGGGGGGGTTGTAATGTATTAGACAGTAGGGGGGGTTGTGGTGTATTAGACAGTAGGGGGGGGGTTGTAATGTATTAGACAGTAGGGGGGGTTGTAATGTATTAGACAGTAGGGGGGGTTGTAATGTATTAGACAGTAGGGGGGGGGGTTGTAATGTATTAGACAGTAGGGGGGGTTGTGGTGTATTAGACAGTAGGGGTGGGTTGTAATGTATTAGACAGTAGGGGTGGGTTGTAATGTATTAGACAGTAGGGGGGGGGGGGGGGTTGTAATGTATTAGACAGCAGGGGTGGGTTGTGGTGTATTAGACAGTAGGGTTGGGTTGTGGTGTATTAGACAGTAGGGGGGGTTGCAATGTATTAGACAGTGGGGGGGGGGGGGGGGGGGTGGGTTGTAATGTATTAGACAGTAGGGGTGGGTTGTAATGTATTAGACAGTAGGGGGGGGGGGTTGTAATGTATTAGACAGTAGGGGTGGGTTGTAATGTATTAGACAGTAGGGGTGGGGGGGTGGGTTGTAATGTATTAGACAGTAGGGGTGGGTTGTAATGTATTAGACAGTAGGGGTGGGGGGGTGGGTTGTAATGTATTAGACAGTAGGGGTGGGTTGTAATGTATTAGACAGTAGGGGGGGGTTGTAATATATTAGACAGTAGGGGTGGGGGTTGTAATGTATTAGACAGTAGGGTGGGGGGTTGTAATGTATTAGACAGTAGGGGGGGGTTGTAATGTATTAGACAGCAGGGGTGGGTTGTGGTATATTAGACAGTAGGGTTGGGTTGTGGTGTATTAGACAGTAGGGGGGGTTGCAATGTATTAGACAGTAGGGGGGGGGGGGTGGGTTGTAATGTATTAGACAGTAGGGGTGGGTTGTAATGTATTAGACAGTAGGGGGGGGGGGGGGGGGGGGGTTGTAATGTATTAGACAGTAGGGGTGGGTTGTAATGTATTAGACAGTAGGGGTGGGGGGGTGGGTTGTAATGTATTAGACAGTAGGGGTGGGTTGTAATGTATTAGACAGTAGGGGTGGGGGGGTGGGTTGTAATGTATTAGACAGTAGGGGTGGGTTGTAATGTATTAGACAGTAGGGGGGGATTGTAATATATTAGACAGTAGGGGTGGGGGTTGTAATGTATTAGACAGTAGGGTGGAGGGTTGTGGTGTATTAGACAGTAGGGGTGGGTTGTGGTGTATTAGACAGTAGGGGTGGGTTGTGGTGTATTAGACAGTAGGGGTGGGTTGTAATGTATTAGACAGTAGGGGGGGGGGTTGTAATGTATTAGACAGTAGGGGGGGTTGTAATGTATTAGACAGTAGGGTGGGGGGTTGTAATGTATTAGACAGTAGGGGTGGGGGGGTTGTAATGTTGTGGTGTATTAGACAGTAGGGGTGGGTTGTGGTGTATTAGACAGTAGGGGTGGGTTGTAATGTATTAGACAGTAGGGGGGGGGGGGGGTTGTAATGTATTAGACAGTAGGGGTGGGTTGTAATGTATTAGACAGTAGGGGTGGGTTGTGGTGTATTAGACAGTAGGGGTGGGTTGTGGTGTATTAGACAGTAGGGGTGGGTTGTGGTGTATTAGACAGTAGGGGTGGGTTGTAATGTTTTAGACAGTAGGGGTGGGTTGTAATGTATTAGACAGTAGGGGGGGGGGGGTTGTAATGTATTAGACAGTAGGGTGGGGGGTTGTAATGTATTAGACAGTAGGGGGGGTTGTGGTGTATTAGACAGTAGGGGGGGTTGTAATGTATTAGACAGTAGGGTGGGGGGTTGTAATGTATTAGACAGTAGGGGTGGTTGTAATGTATTAGACAGTAGGGGGGGGGGGTTGTAATGTTTTAGACAGTAGGGGTGGGTTTTAATGTATTAGATAGTAGGGGGGGGGGGGGTTGTAATGTATTAGACAGTAGGGGGGGGGGGGGTTGTAATGTATTAGACAGCAGGGGGGGTTGTAATTTATTAGACAGTAGGGGGGGGGTTGTAATGTATTAGACAGTAGGGGGGGGGTTGTAATGTATTAGACAGTAGGGGGGGGTTGTAATGTATTAGACAGTAGGGGTGGGTTGTAATGTATTAGACAGTAGGGGGGGGGGGGGGGTTGTAATGTATTAGATAGTGGGGGGGGTTGTAATGTATTAGACAGTAGGGGTGGGTTGTAATGTATTAGACAGTAGGGGTGGGTTGTAATATATTAGACAGTAGGGGGGGGGGGGGGGGTAGGGGTGTGGTGTATTAGACAGTAGGGGTGGGTTGTGGTGTATTAGACAGTGGGGGGGGGGGGGGGGGGTTGTGGTGTATTAGACAGTAGGGGTGGGTTGTAATATATTAGACAGTAGGGGGGGGGGGGGTTGTAATGTATTAGACAGTAGGGGGGGGGGGGGTTGTAATGTATTAGACAGTAGGGGGGGGGGTTGTGGTGTATTAGACAGTAGGGGTGGGTTGTGGTGTATTAGACAGTAGGGGGGGTTGTAATGTATTAGACAGTAGGGGTGGGTTGTAATGTATTAGACAGTAGGGGGGGGGGGGGGGGTTGTAATATATTAGACAGTAGGGGTGGGTTGTAATGTTTTAGACAGTAGGGGGGGGTTGTAATGTATTAGACAGTAGGGGTGGGTTGTAATGTATTAGACAGTAGGGGGGGTTGTAATGTATTAGACAGTAGGGGGGGGTTGTGGTGTATTAGACAGTAGGGGTGGGTTGTGGTGTATTAGACAGTAGGGGGGGTTGTGGTGTATTAGACAGTAGGGGAGTTTGTGGTGTATTAGACAGTAGGGTGGGGGGTTGTAATGTATTAGACAGTAGGGGTGGGTTGTATTGTATTAGACAGTAGGGGGGGTTGTGGTGTATTAGACAGTAGGGGTGGGTTGTAATGTATTAGACAGTAGGGGTGGGTTGTAATGTATTAGACAGTAGGGGTGGGTTGTAATGTATTAGACAGTAGGGGGGGTTGTGGTGTATTAGACAGTAGGGGTGGGTTGTAATGTATTAGACAGTAGAGGTGGGTTGTATTGTAAGGTATTTTTCTTAAAACTGCATTGTTGGTTAAGGGCTTGTAAGTAAGCATTTCACTGTTAGGTCTACCTACACCTGTTGCATGTGACAAATAACATTTGATTTGATTTGAAGGAAAGGGCAACCAGTGAGTAACAAACACCATTGTAAATACAACCTATAACTATTTGCACATCGTTATAACACTATTATAACACAGTTTATTATGGTTATAACACTGTTTATTATGGTTATAACACTGTTTATAGCCATAATATGACATTTGAAATGTCACTATTGGAACTTTTGTGAATGTACTGTTTATGTAAAACAAAAATGTATTTGTTTATTTCACTTTTGTTCATTATCCATTTCACTTGATTTGGCAATGTAAACATATGTTTGCCATACCAATAAAGCCCTTTGAATTGACTTGAATTGATAGAGAGACACACAGAGAGAGAACGAAACAGAGAGATAGAGAGAGAGAGAGAGAGAGAGAGAGAGAGAGAGAGAGAGAGACAGACAGACAGACAGACAGACAGACAGACAGAGGCAGAGAGAGAGAGAGAGAGACAGACAGGCAGAGAGAAAGAGAGAGAGAGACGGAGAGGGACAGACAGACAGACAGGGAGGGAGGGAGGGAGGGAGGGAGGGAGGGAGGGAGGGAGGGAGGGAGGGAAGGGTAGCGCAGTTCCAGCAGTACAGTAGAAGTGGAAGCTGATAATGATGCTATAGTTTGCTAACTTTGTTCTTTGCAAGCCTGTAACTGCACATATCCATTTCCTGCTTGGGGATCTTCTGGATGACCTGTATACATTAGCAATAATTCAAACTGGACTGTGTGTATGTGTGCTAACTTGACATGTCATTACATGTTATCTATGCTCTTCCATAGGACCAATTGTGACTATCACCTTCATAGCACCATAGAGCACCATGACTAGCAATACATGCTAACTGTTTTGTGCCCTATTGAAATGTCATCATTAGCAATACATGCTAACTGTTTTGTGCCCTATTGAAATGTCATCATTAGCAATACATGCTAACTGTTTTGTGCCCTATTGAAATGTCATCATTAGCAATACATGCTAACTGTTTTGTGCCCTATTGAAATGTCATCATTAGCAATACATGCTAACTGTTTTGTGCCCTATTGAAATGTCATCATTAGCAATACATGCTAACTGTTTTGTGCCCTATTGAAATGTCATCATTAGCAATACATGCTAACTGTTTTGTGCCCTATTGAAATGTTGTGGTTAGTAACACATGCTAACCGTTTTGTCTCTACCTCTGTGTGTTGCAGTGCCGTCATTCTGGGGGCTAGTGAACTCAGCGTGGAACCTGTGCTCCGTGGGGAAGAGGCAGTCTCCCATCAACATCGAGACCAGCCACATGATCTTTGACCCCTTCCTCACGCCCATCCGGCTCAACACGGGAGGACGCAAGGTAAACAAACACTCAACAATGTTACTCTCAGGGTGCGTCCATAATGTTACCATATTCCCTATATAGTGCACTACTCTGGGCTCTGGTCAAAGTAGTGCTCTAAATCCGGAATAGGGTGTTATTTCAGACGCAGTCTTATTGGCTGAGGTGATGGATGTTGCTGCATTGTCGGTTCCCTTCTGCTTTGTTTGGGGAACATTGTGTGGTTCTACAATGCTGTTGTATGGTTTGTTTGGCAACATGGCATGTAAGGATCCCTGATCAATGTTGCTGGCTAAACGCTTCACTGATTTTTATCCCACTGTTTGTCACAGTGGAGTTCTTTACAGAGGACCCCGATGGCTTTCTAATTCATGGATTCAACTCTACATTGGCAGGATTTAACCATAATACGTATTGCTTCACACACACACAGTAATCTGTTACCACCACAGAGGACAAAACACAATCCCTTGTGAGGGATTACCATGAAACACAACACACACACACTCATGAATTACCATATGACATTTGTGTTCCTAGTTGCCATAGCGTAGAAACAACAATAGCAAAGTGTGGTACCCCAATGCACCCCCTGCCATATAATAACAGATCATTTGAACATGGGTGGAGACAGGATGTGCTCCAGAGTTCATGGTTCCATGTTCAGGTGATTACTATTATGAGGGTGTGTTTACGTGCCAGGGGTTGGTACAGGGTTACCCCGGGGCCATTGCAGGGGAAACATGGGCATGGGCACCCATAAAGATTATGAGAGAGAGACTGTAATCCACATATACTCTGTACAATTGCAACGCCTATTACTAGCCGGTTCAACCTCTCTTTCGTATTGTCTGAGATCCCCAAAGATTGGAAAGCGCCGCGGTCATCCCCCTCTTCAAAGGGGGAGACACTCTAGACCCAAACTGTTATAGACCTACAGTTGAAGTCGGAAGTTTACATGCACCTTAGCCAAATACATTTAACTCTGTTTTTCATAATTCCTGACATTTAATCCAAGTAAAAATTCCCTGTATTAGGTCGGTTAGGATCACCACTTTATTTTAAGAATGTGAAATGTCAGAATAATAGTAGAGAGAATGATTTATTTCAGCTTGTATATCTTTCATCACATTCCCAGTGGGTCAGAAGTTTACATACACTCAATTAGTATTTGGTAGCATTGCCTTTAAATAGTTTAATTTGGGTCAAACGTTTCGGGTAGCCTTCCACAAGCTTCCCACAATAAGTTGGGTGAATTTTGGCCCATTCCTCCTGATAGAGCTGGTGTAACTGAGTCAGGTTTTTAGGCATCCTTGCTCACACATGCTTTTTCAGTTCTGCCCACAAATGTTCTATAGGATTGAGGTCAGTGCTTTGTGATGGCAACTCCAATACCTTGACTTTGTTGTCCTTAAGCCTTTTTGCCACAACTTTGGAAGTATGCTTGGGGTAATTGTCCATTTGGAAGACCCATTTGCGACCAAGCTTTAACTTCCTGACTGATGTCTTGAGATGTTGATTCAATATATTCACATAATTGTCTTCCTCATGATACCATCTATTTTGTGAAGTGCAATAGTCCCTCCTGCAGCAAAAGCATCCCCACAACATGAGGCTGCCACCCCCGTGCTTCACGGTTGGGATGGTGTTCTTCGGTTTGCAAGCGTCCACCTTTATCCTCCAAACATAACGATGGTCATTGTGGCCAAACAGTTCTATTTTGTTTCGTCAGACCAGAGGACATTTATCCAAAAAGTACGATAATCTTTGTCCCCATGTGCAGTTGCAAACCGTAGTCTGGCTTTTTTTGGTGGTTTTGGAGCAGTGGCTTCTTCCTTTCTGAGAGGCCATTCAGGTTATGTTGATATAGGACTCGTTTTACTCTGGATATAGAAGCTTCTAAAGCCATGACCTAATTTTCTGGAATTTTCCAAGCTGTTTAAAGGCACAGTCAACTTAGTGTTTGTAAACGTCTGACCCACTGGATTTGTGATACAGTAAATTGTAAGTGAAATAATCTGTCTGTAAACAATTGTTGGAAAAATGACTTGCGTCATGCACAAAGTAGATGCCCTAACCAACTTGCCAAAACTGTAGTTTGTTAACAAGAAGTTTGTGGATTGGTTGAAAAAACGAGTTTTAATGACTCCAACTTAAGTGTATGTAAACTTCCAATTTCAACTGTATATCCATCCTGCCCTGCCTTTCTATAATCTTCGACAGCCAAGTTAACAAATAGATCACTGACCATTTCTAGTCCCACCACACCTTCTCCAATATGCAATCTGGTTTCTGAGCTGGTCATGGGTGCACCTCAGCCACACTCAAGGTCCTAAATAATATCATAACCGCCATCTATAAAAGACAGTACTCTTCAGCCGTCTTCATTTGACCTTGCCAAGGCTTTCGACTTTGTCAATCACCGCATTCTTATCGGCAGACTCAACAGCCTTTGTTTCTCAAATTACTTCCTCGCCTGGTTCACCAACTACTTCTCAGATAGATTTCAGTGTGTCAAATCGGAGGGCCTGTTGTTCGGCAGTCTCTATGGAGGTGCCACAGGGTTCAATTATTGTGCCGACTCTTTTCTCTGTATATATCAATGATGTCGTTCTTGCTGCTGGTGATTCTCTGATCCACCTCTATGCAGACAACACCGTTCTGTATACATCTGGCCCTTCTTTGGACACTGTGTTAACAAACCTTCAAACGAGCTTCAATGCTGTACAACACTCATTCCGTAGCCTCCAACTGCTTTTAAATGCTAGTAAAACTAATGTCATGCTCTTCATCTGATTGCTGCCCGCAACTGCCCGCCCGACTAGCATCACTACTCTGGACATTTCTGACTTAGAATATGTGGACAACTACAAATACCTAGGTGTCTGGTTAGACTGTAAACTCTCCTTCCAGACTCACATTAAGCATCTCCAATCCTAAATTAAATCTAGAATCGGCTTCCTATTTTGCAACAAAGACTCCTTCACTCATGCTGCCAAACATACCCATGTAAAACTGACTGTCTTACCGATCCTTGACTTTGGCGATGTCATTTACAAAATAATCTCCAACACTATACTCAGCAAATTGGATGTAGTCTATGACAGTGCCGTCCATTTTGTCACCAAAGCACCATATACTACACACTACTGTGACCTGTATGCTGTCGTTTGCTGGCCCTCACTACATATTCGTCGCCAAACCCACTGGCTCCAGGTCATGTATCAATCTTTGCCAGGTAAAGCCCTGCCTTATCTCAGATCACTGGTCACCATAGCAACACCCACCCTTAGCATGCGCTATTTCACTGTTCTTCCCCAATGCCAACACCTCCTTTGGCCGCATTTCTCTGCTGCCAATGACTGGAACCAATTGCAAAAATCACCGAAACTGGAGACATATCTACCTCTCTAACTTTAAGCATCAGCTATCAAAGCAGCTTACCTATCACTGTACCTGTACATAGCCCTTCTGTAAAAAGCACACCCAACTACCTCATTCCCATATTGTTATTTATTTTTTTGCTCTTTTGCACATCAGTATCTCTACTTGCACATCATCATCTGCACATCTATCACTCCAGTGTTAATGCTAAATTGTAATTATTTCGCCTCTATGGCCTATTTATTGCTTTACCCTCCTAATCTTACTACATTTGCACACACTGTATATATATTTATCCCATGTGTAACTCTGTGTTGTTGTATTTGTCGCACCACTTTGCTTTATCTTGGCCACGTCACAGTTGTAAATGAGAACTTGTTCTCAACTGGCCTACCTGCTTAAATAAAGGTGAAATATATATTTTTTGTAAATAAACTGGAGTGAGAAAAATAGCAGAGTTGAATCAGAATCACCTTCATTCACTAAGAACATTTACAGGTAGGGGGAGAGTGGGGTAAGTTGAGAACATTTACAGGTAGGGGGAGAGTGGGGTAAGTTGAGAACATTTACAGGTAGGGGGAGAGTGGGGTAAGTTGAGAACATTTACAGGTAGGGGGAGTGTGGGGTAAGTTGAGCCTTTTTACATTCAGCTTCACTATGTCAAGTGAAATATAATATCCTTTCTAACAAAGATATCAACATATATTTCAGGATGTTGTGTGTCCCTAGAAATAATCACAATTCATTTAAACATTCCTTTTTTGATAATATCGTTTGTGTCTCTTAGCATAACTTCCCCTGGGTAAAGATGACACACAAGACACACATGTCTGTACTGAATGAAAAGTGCCACTACCATCTCTGTCTTTATTTCCCAAACACAATTCAATTCAACACAATCACAATAGCTTTTTAAAATATTTTAATAATTTTAAGCATCTTTTATTAACACAGGCTTAACACCTGACAAACACTTTGTACTTTATTAACCTCTAGCGACGAGCAATCCCGTATCCGGGATCGTAATTATAGCCTCAAGCTCATTAGCATAACGCAATGTTAACTATTCATGAAAATCGCAAATGAAATGGAATAAATATATTGGCTCTCAAGCTTAGCCTTTTGTTAACAACACTGTCATCTCAGATTTTCTAAATATGCTTTTCAACCATAGCTACACAAGCATTTGTGTAAGAGTATTGATAGCTAGCATAGCATTAAGCCTAGCATTCAGCAGGCAACATTTTCACAAAAACAAGAAAAGCATTCAAATAAAATAATTTACCTTTGAAGAACTTCAGATGTTTTCAATGAGGAGACTCTCAGTTAGATAGCAAATGTTCAGTTTTTCCAAAAAGATTATTTGTGTAGGAGAAATCGCTCCGTTTTGTTCATCACGTTTGGCTAAGAAAAAACAGTCATTATAACGCCAAACTTTTTTCCAAATTAACTCCATAATATCGACAGAAACATGGCAAACGTTGTTTAGAATCAATCCTCAAGGTGTTTTTCACATATCTATTCGATGATATATCATTCGTGGAAGTTTGGTTTCTCCTCTGAACCACATGGAAAAACGCATGCAGCTGGAGATTGCGCAATAATTTCGACGGGGGACACCAAGCGGACACCTGGTAAATGTAGTCTCTTATGGTCAATCTTCCAATGATATGCCTACAAATACGTCACAATGCTGCAGACACCTTGGGGAAACGACAGAAAGTGTAGGCTCATTCCTTGCGCATTCACAGCCAAATAAGGAGACATTGGAACAAAGCGCATTCAAAATCTGGGGCATTTCCTGTTTGAAATTTCATCATGGTTTCGCCTGTAGCATCAGTTCTGTGGCACTCACAGATAATATCTTTGCAGATTTGGAAACGTTAGTGTGTTTTCTTTCCAAAGCTATCAATTATATGCATAGTCGAGCATCTTTTCGTGACAAAATATCTTGTTTAAAACGGGAACGTTTTTCATTCAAAAATTTTAATAGCGCCCCCTAATGCATAACTGGTTTTAAACACTTTTTACATAGGCCAGGCCCTGTTGTGGGAGAGAGGGAGGAATGGAGGGAGAGAGGGAGGAAGGGAGGGAAGGAAAGTTTGTGGAGCTAGAGGTCACACAAAGACGAGGTTTGTAATACATTTGAGGCAGCATGCAGAGCACAAGTGTAGTACTGTAGAGCCTGCTAGTTACTGCTCTTGTCAAACAGCCCTTTTGGCTGTTATGTGAATCTTACAGATTCCTAGTCTCACAGAAGTTCACTGAACGCTTTGGCAGCAACTCCAATGGAACTTTTTCATGTCTCAAGAGAGAATGTTTTCAAGTCAAAAGTAATTTAGGGCTTTGGTGTCTCCACAGGGCTAATGTACTCTGTGTTTCCATCTCTCAAACCATCAGAGCTGTCTGCACCGGACAGTCTGATTCACCTTGTCAATGCTGCTGAACACACGCACGCACGCACACACACACATGCATGCGCACACGCACACGCACACACACACACTAGTCTCTGCACCGACCTCACCTTGTCAGTGCTGATTCCTCCCTGATCAGTGTGTGTCAGTTTGGCAGGCTGTCAGCCTTGGCCAGATTCACAATGTACAGCACTAAACAGCTCTGAACTGCTTCACACAGCACCATAGTCCCCTCCAAGCTCATCACAAAGCTCAGTACCCTGGGACTGAACACGTCCGTCTGCAACTGGATCCTGGACTTCCTGACGGCGTGCCCCCATGTGGTGAGGGTAGAAAACAACCCATCTACCACGCTGACCATCAACACGTGGGCTACTCAGGGGTGTGTTCTTAGTCCCCTCCTGCACTCCTGCACTCCCGACTGCACACAACGCCAACACCATCATCAAGACTACAAGAAACTGATGGGTGTGCATGCCCCCATTCACATCGACTGGGCTTTAGTGGAGCAGGTCGAGAACTTCAAGTTCCTCGGTGTCCACATTACTAATTAACATGGTCCACACACACGACAGCGCCTCTTTCCCCTCAAGATGATGAAACTAATTGGCATTGGCCCTCAGATCCTCAGAAATTTCTACATCTGCACCATGTAGAGCATCTTGACTGGCTGAATCAGCGCTACAGAGGGTGGTGCGTACAGCCCAGCACATCCCTGGGGCCGAGCTCCCTGACATCCAGGACCTTAGAGAAAGGCACCAAAAAATGTGTTTATGACTACAGCCAAAAAACCCAAGCAATAGAGTTTTCTCTCTGCTAGTGAAAGCATCATGTCTGGAACCAGCAAGACCCTGAACATCTTCTACCCCCAAGCGATAAGACTGCTAAACAAGACTGCTAAATAGCTAATCAAGTGTCACTAATCAAGCAACCGGACTACCTGCATTGACTCTTCGTGGCACTAACTCTCTTTCTCTTCCACTGACTTAATACACACTCAGACACACACACACACACACACACACACACACACACACACACACACACACACACACACACACACACACACACACACACACCACATA
>NC_092162.1:9934877-9947377 GCF_045791955.1 Oncorhynchus clarkii lewisi | reverse complement strand
CTCAAGGACAGAACTACATAAATGTAAAATTTAAAAAACAGCACGCGTAGCCAACATATCAATAAATACACACAAAATATCTAGGTCAAATAGGGAGAGCCGTAGTGCTGTGAAGTGTTGCATTATCTTCTTTTTGTTTACCAGGCTTCATTTGAGCAATATGAGATAGAAGGGAGTTCAATTTAATAATGGCTCTATATACTGTACGCTTTATTGAATTATATTATGGACAGACCCCTCCCCATCTTTAGAACCATGGAATCAATATATTTTGACCATGACAGTTTACAATCTAAGGTAACACCAAGTAATTTAGTCTCTTCAACTTGTTGAACAGCCACACCATTCATTACCATATGAAGCTGAGGTCTGGGGCTTAGGGAGTGATTTGTACCATATACAATGCTCTTAGATTTAGAGATGTGCAGGACTGGTTTATAACCTACCACCCATTCCATAACAGACTGCATCTCCTTGTTAAGGTTTTCAGTGACCTCATTAGCTGTGGTTGCTGACACGTATATGGTTGAATTATAAGCATACATGGGCACACAGGCTTTGTTTAATTCCTGTGGTCATTGGTAAAAATAGAAAAGCGTTGAGGGCCTAGGCCTCCTGAGTGGCGCAGCGGTGTAAGGCACAGCATCGCAGTTCAAGAGGCGTCACTACAGATTCGGGTTCGATTCAGGGCTGTCACAGCCGGCCGCGACCGGGAGACCCATGAAGCCCAGCGTCGTCCAGGTTAGTGAAGGGTTTGGCTGGCCGAGATGTCCTTGCCTCATGGCGCTCTAGCAGCTGATTTCCAGAGTTTTTGGAGGACGCATGGAGGACGCATGGCTATCGACCTTCAAGACTGTAACTACCAATTGGATATCATGAAAAATGGGTAAAAATGAATAAAAAAATAAAAAGAGTAGAGGGCCTAGAGAGCTGCCTTGTGGTACACCACACCCTGCATGTTTGACATTCGAGATGCTTCCATTAAAGAAAAGTTATATTAGATAGATCTCTGAATCCACGATATGGTAGAGGTTGAAAGACAATAATTATATGTTTTCTCAAGAACAGGTTATAGTCAATAATATCAAAGGCTGCACTGTAATCTAAGAGTACAGCTCTGAAAATCGTATTATTATCAATTTATTTAAAACAATTATCAGTAATTTGTGTCAGTGCAGTCCATTTTGAGTGCCCTTCTCTATAAGCATGCTGACATGTCTGTTGTCAATTTGTTTACAGAGAAATAGCATTGTATTTGGTCAAACACACATTTTTCCAACAGTTTGCTAAGAGTTGGCAGCAAGCTGATAGGTCTGCTGTAGAAACCAGTAAAGTCAGAACATGAGAGAGGAGAGAGGAAGGGTTGGAACTGGAGAGTGGGGAGAGAAAGGGTTGGAACTGGAGAGTGGTGAGAGAAAGGGTTGGAACAGGGGAGAGGAGAGAGAAAGGGTTGGAACTGGAGAGTGGAGAGAGAAAGGGTTGGAACAGGGGAGAGGAGAGAAAGCGTTGGAACAGGGGAGAGGAAGTGTTGGAACAGGAGAGAGGAGAGAGAGAAAGGTTTGGAACAGGAGCGTGTAAAGAGAGGGTTGGAACAGGGGAGAGAAAGGTTTGGAACAGAAGAGGGGAGAGAGAAAGGTTTGGAACAGGAGAGTGGAGAGAGAGGGTTGGAACAGGGGAGAGAAAGGTTCGGAACAGGAGAGTGTAGAGAGAGGGTTGGAACAGGGGAGAGAAAGGTTTGGAACAGGAGAGGGGAGAGAGAAAGGTTTGGAACAGGAGAGTGGAAAGAGAGGGTTGGAACAGGGGAGAGAAAGGTTCGGAACAGGAGAGTGTAGAGAGAAAGGTTTGGAACAGAAGAGGGGAGAGAGGAAGGGTTGGAACAGGAGAGAGGAGAGGAAGGTTTGGAACAGGAGCGGGGAGAGAGGAAGGGTTGGAACAGGAGAGTGTAGAGAGAGGGTTGGAACAGGGGAGAGAGAGGAAGGTTTGGAACAGGAGAGTGGAGAGAGAGGGTTGGAACAGGGGAGAGAGAGGAAGGTTTGGAACAGGAGAGGGGAGAGAGGAAGGGTTGGAACAGGAGAGTGGAGAGAGACAGTTGGAACAGGGGAGAGAAAGGTTTGGAACAGGAGAGGGGAGAGAGGAAGGATTGGAACAGGAGAGTGGAGAGAGAGGGTTGGAACAGGGGAGAGAAAGGTTTGGAACAGGAGAGGGGAGAGAGGAAGGGTTGGAACAGGAGAGTGGAGAGAGACGGTTGGAACAGGGGAGAGAAAGGTTTGGAACAGGAGAGGGGAGAGAGGAAGGGTTGGAAGAGGAGAGTGGAGAGAGACGGTTGGAACAGGGGAGAGAAAGGTTTGGAACAGGAGAGGGGAGAGAGGAAGGGTTGGAACAGGAGAGTGGAGAGAGAGGTTTGGAACAGGGGAGAGAAAGGTTTGGAACAGGAGAGGGGAGAGAGGAAGGGTTGGAACAGGAGAGAGGAGAGGAATGGCTTTGGCTTCCCTCCAGGCCTGAGGACAAAGACTTTCCTCTAGACTCAGATTAAAGATATGACAGATAGGAGTGGCTATAGAGCCATCTACCATCCTCAGTAGCTTTCCATCTAGGTTGTCAATGCCAGGAAGTTTGTCATTATTGATCCATAACAATACACTTTCTACCTCTCCCACACTAACTTTACAAAATTCTAACTTACAATGCTTATTTGTTTTCTTATGCATGAATATGATGTCTCACTGTTTCGTTGTTGGCATTTCCTGCCTAAGTTTGCCCACCTTGCCAATGAATTAATCATTAAAATAATTGGCAACATCAAATGGTTTTGTGATGAATAAGCCATCTGATTCGATGAATGTCTTCCTGCCCATAATTTCATTTAAATACACCAATGTTTCTTTCCATCATTCTTTGTATCATTGATCTTGGCTTCAAAATACAGTTTCTTGTTGTTTTTGTTGAGTTTAGTTACATAATTTCTCAATTTGCAGTAAGTCAGCCAGTCAGATGTTTATCCAGACTTATTAGTCACTCCTTTTGCCCCATCTCTTTCAACCATAGTGTTTTTCAATTCCTCATCAATCCATAGAGCCTTAACAGTTCTATAAGTCAATTTCCTAACAAGTGCACATTAATCAATAATTAGAAGATTTCATAAATTGCATCAAGTGCAGCATTTGGATGCTCCTTATTAATCACATCAGACCAACAAATATTTTAACATCATCCACATAATAGTAACAGCAACATATTTTGTATGATCTCTTATTCACTATTTTAGGCCCAGCTTTTGGAACTTTGGCTTTCCTGGATATAGACACTATATTGTGATCACTGCATCCAATGGGTACAGATACAGCTTTAGAACAAAGTTTTACAGTTTTAGTAAAAATGTGATGGTTACATGTGGATGATCTTGTTCCTGTAGTGTTTGTAAACACACCCTGGTAGGTTGATTAATAATCTGAACCACATTACAGGCACTGGTGACAGTGAGAAGCTTCCTCTTGATCAGACAGCTTGATGAAAACCAGTCAAAATTCAGGGCCCCAAGAAAGTAGACTTCTCTGTTTACATCCCATACTCTATCAACACATATTATTCAGATACTGATTGTTAGCACTTGGTGGCCTATAGCAACACCCCAAAATAATAGGCTTTAGGTGAGGCAGGTGAACCTGCAACCACAGTACTTCAATCATTACAGGGATATGGCTCTGAATATACTGTATATACAGTGCCTTGCGAAAGTATTCGGCCCCCTTGAACTTTGCGACCTTTTGCCACATTTCAGGCTTCAAACATAAAGATATAAAACTGTATTTTTTTGTGAAGAATCAACAACAAGTGGGACACAATCATGAAGTGGAACGACATTTATTGGATATTTCAAACTTTTTTAACAAATCAAAAACTGAAAAATTGGGCGTGCAAAATTATTCAGCCCCTTTACTTTCAGTGCAGCAAACTCTCTCCAGAAGTTCAGTGAGGATCTCTGAATGATCCAATGTTGACCTAAATGACTAATGATGATAAATACAATCCACCTGTGTGTAATCCACTTCATGATTGTGTCCCACTTGTTGTTGATTCTTCACAAAAAAATACAGTTTTATATCTTTATGTTTAAGCCTGAAATGTGACAAAAGGTCGCAAAGTTCAAGGGGGCCGAATACTTTCGCAAGGCACTGTAGCAACACCTCCCCCAGAAGCACTCCCGTGTCTTCTATAGACGTTATATCTTTGTATGGCTACTGCTGTATCATCAAATTAATTATCTAAGTGAGTCTCAGAAATGGCTAATCTATGAATGTTGTCTGAAGTTAGCAAGTTATTGATTTCATGAACCTTATTTCCAAGGCTACATATATTAATATGGGCTATTTTCAGCCCTTTCCTGGGTAGCTTCTCAGAGATAGACATAATGTTGAGCATATCCTGCCCAATACCCAGTCATTATATCAAATCAAATCAAATGTATTTATATAGCCCTTCGTACATCAGCTAATATCTCAAAGTGCTGTACAGAAACCCAGCCTAAAACCCCAAACAGCAAGCAATGCAGGTGTAGAAGCACGGTGGCTAGGAAAAACTCCCTAGAAAGGCCAAAACCTAGGAAGAAACCTAGAGAGGAACCAGGCTATGTGGGGTGGCCAGTCCTCTTCTGGTTGTGCTGGGTGGAGATTATAACAGAACATGGCCAAGATGTTCAAATGTTCATAAATGACCAGCATGGTCAAATATTAATAAGGCAGAACAGTTGAAACTGGAGCAGCAGCACGGCCAGGTGGACTGGGGACAGCAAGGAGTCATCATGTCAGGTAGTCCTGAGGCATGGTCCTAGGGCTCAGGTCCTCCGAGAGAGAGAAAGAAAGAGAGAAAGAGAGAATTAGAGAGAGCACACTTAAATTCACACAGGACACCAAATAGGACAGGAGAAGTACTCCAGATATAACAAACTGACCCTAGCCCCCCGACACATAAACTACTGGAGCATAAATATTGGAGGCTGAGGCAGAAGGGGTCAGGAGACACTGTGGCCCCATCCGAGGACACCCCCGGACAGGGCCAAACAGGAAGGATATAACCCCACCCACTTTGCCAAAGCACAGCCCCCACACCACTAGAGGGATATCTTCAACCACCAACTTACCATCCTGAGACAAGGCCGAGTATAGCCCACAAAGATCTCCTCCACGGCACAACCCAAGGAGGGGGGGGCAACCCAGACAGGAAGATCACATCAGTGACTCAACCCACTCAAGTGACGCACCCCTCCCAGGGACAGTATGAAAGAGCCCCACTAAGCCAGTGACTCAGCCCCTGTAATAGGGTTAGAGGCAGAGAATCCCAGTGGAAAGAGGGGAACCGGCCAGGCAGAGACAGCAAGGGTGGTTCGTTGCTCCAGAGCCTTTCCGTTCACCTTCCCACTCCTGGGCCAGACTACACTCAATCATATGACCCACTGAAAAGATGAGTCTTCAGTAAAGACTTAAAGGTTGAGACCGAGTTTGCGTCTATTACATGGGTAGGCAGACCACTCCATAAAAATGGAGCTCTATAGGAGAAATTCTAGGGACAATTAGGAGGCCTGCGTCTTGTGACCGTAGCATACGTGTAGGTATGTACGGCAGGACCAAATCAGAGAGATAGGTAGGAGCAAGCCCATGAAATGCTTTGTAGGTTAGCAGTAAAACCTTGAAATCAGCCCTTGCCTTGACAGGAAGCCAGTGTAGGGAGGCTAGCACTGGAGTAATATGATCAAATTTTTTGGTTCTAGTCAGGATTCTAGCAGCCGTATTTAGCACTAACTGAAGTTTATTTAGTGCTTTATCCGGCTTTTTTGGACAGAAAGTTTCTGATTTTTGAAATATTACGTAGATGGAAAAAAGCTGTCCTTGAAATGGTCTTGATATGTTCTTCAAAAGAGAGATTGGGGTCCAGAGTAACGCCGAGGTCCTTCACAGTTTTATTTGAGACGACTGTACAACCATTAAGATTAATTGTCAGATTCAACAGAAGATCTCTTTATTTCTTGGGACCTAGAACAAGCATCTCTGTTTTGTCCGAGTTTAAAAGGAGAAAGTTTGCAGCCATCCACTTCCTTATGTCTGAAACACATTATATAATCAGGTAACAGTCTCCGTGGCCTCTTAGTTTCAGATGGATGGAGTCCACACTAGTTTTATGTCCCCGCGTAACTCACTTGTTCAGCTCTCAAACGTCCATATCCTTTTTAGGTAAGAGTCTCAGAGTAGGAGTGCTGATACAGGACCAGTTCTAAGATCATATTGAGTAAGATTAGACTATACGGACAAGGGCGGACTGATTCATGATCAGAACTCCTACTGAGACAGTTTTTGAATACAGTTAACTCACCAAGCTTATCTTCTGCACCTACAATAATCAAATCACATCAAACTTGATTTGTATAGTATCTTTTGCAAATACATTTAACAACAACTGGGGTCTGATGCAACAATAAACAGCACAACATTTAGCCAGTTACAATAATATGTGGAATAGATATAAATAAAACATGTGAATGAAGTGAATGATGAAGAGTCATTACTTTCTCTAGCAAGGTTATCACCCCCCTGGAACTACTATAAGCCAAGCACTAATTAGAGAGGAGCAGTCACTGGTAGACCCCCCCCCCCCACACACACACACACACACACACACACACACCCACACACACACACACTCACCCGCATGCACGTGCACACACACACCGTAGCTGTATAGCATCAGGACACAGACAGTAACTTGGCAGGCTGTGTTAGAGGGACATGTCAGTGTTGTAGCTTGTTGGTGGTTGACAGCAGGGAGATCGCTCTAGTTTGAAATCAAAGTTAGACGTCCATCCAGGTCCCAATAAAGTCTAGAATTGCCTTCGAAACTAGCTAGTGGTGAGCGCTATAAATGGTGAGCGCTATTAGCTTCAAGTAGGCTGGCGGCTTGCTAGGGTGTTGTGGACGCGGATGGTGGATTGGCGTAAAAGCTGCTCTCAGGTGCTGAGGGTTGCTTGTTCCATCCCAGTGTTAAACAATTGTTTTTCTGTTTTAAGCCTTTCCCTAACATTAACCCTTACCTTAACCACTCAGAATTAATTCCTAAACTTCACCCTATCCCACACCTTAACCCTTAAAGATGATGTGAAACCCCCCGGCCGGACATTAGTATTTTTGGTTTCACTTTGGTGGAGTTAGCTAACAGTGTCTCAACATAAACTTCTAAAACCAACGTTTACCTTGACTTCACCCATAGACGTTTGGAAAAACGTGGACAAACGTCAAACTTTGAGGTGAAACTGGGATACCTTGTTATTTACAGACAGAGAGGATGAAAGGATTCATGGAGCAGCATCATGCTGTATATTCCTCCACATACTGACAGATGTAAAGTGGGAGAGGCGTAAACGAGGATGACAGAGATTTGACAGGGATGGACAGGGACCAGGGGAGGCTGGCACACTGATGTTGGTGTAAAGTAATTACCATGGTTATTAATGAAAGACATGGTGGTTTCGAGGGAGATTATTATGTGGCCAACAGGCAACCAACCAACACTATAGCATCATTGTGTACTGTTAACTGGTAGAATAACAGGAGAGAGAAACAAGGAATGGTTGGAACAGGAGAGAGGAAGGGTTGGAACAGGAGAGAGGAGAGAGAAAGAGTTGGAACGGGGCAGTGGAAGGGTTGGAACAGGAGAGAGGAGAGAGAAATAGTTGGAACTGGAGAGAGGAGAGAGGAATGGTTGGAACAGGAGTGAGGAAGGGTTGGAACATGAGAGAGGAGAGATAAAGAGTTGGAACAGGAGAGATGAGAGAGGAAGGGTTGGAACAGGAGAGTGGAAGGGTTGGAACAGGAAAGAGGAGAGAGGAAGGGTTTTGAACAGGAGAGTGGAGAGAGAAAGAGTTGTAACAGGAGAGAGGAGAGAGGAAGGGTTGGAACAGGATAGAGGAATGGTTGGAACAGGAGAGTGGAAGGGTTGGAACAGGAAGGAGGAGAGAGGAAGGGTTGGAACAGGAGAGAGGAGAGAGAAAGGGTTGGAACAGGAGAGTGGAAGGGTTGGAACAGGAAAGAGGAGAGGAAAAGGGTTGGAACAGGGGAGAGGAAGTGTTGGAACAGGAGAGAGGAGAGAGGAAGGGTTGGAACAAGGGAGAGGAAGGGTTGGAACAGGAGAGTGGAAGGGTTGGAACAGGAAAGAGGAGAGAGGAAGGGTTTTGAACAGGAGAGTGGAGAGAGAAAGAGTTGTAACAGGAGAGAGGAGAGAGGAAGGGTTGGAACAGGATAGAGGAATGGTTGGAACAGGAGAGTGGAAGGGTTGGAACAGGAAGAGGAGAGAGGAAGGGTTGGAACAGGAGAGAGGAGAGAGAAAGGGTTGGAACAGGAGATTGGAAGGGTTGGAACAGGAAAGAGGAGAGGAAAATTGGGTTGGAACAGGGGAGAGGAAGTGTTGGAACATGAGAATGGAGATAGAGAAAGGTTTGGAGCAGGAGAGTAGAGAGAGAAAGGGTTGGAACTGGAGAAAGGAGAGAGGAGAGAAAAGGGGTTGGAACAGGGGAGAGGAATGGTTTGAACAGGAAAGAAGAGAGAGGAAGGGTTGGAACAGGAGAGTGGAAGGGTTGGAAAAGGAGAGAGGAGAGAGAAATGGTTGGAACAGGAGAGAGGAAGGGTTTGAACAGGAGAGAGGAGAGATGAAGGGTTGGAACAGGAGAGAGGAGAGAGGAAGGGTTGGAACAGGAGAAAGGTGAGAGAAAGGGTTGGAAAAAGGTGAGAGGAGAGAGGAAGGGTTGGAACAGGAGAGTGGAGAAAGAAAGGCTTGGAAAAGGAGAGATGAGAGAGAAAGGGTTGGAACAGGAGAGAGGAAGGGTTTGAACAGGAGAGAGGAGATAGGAAGGGTTGGAACAGGAGAGAAGAAGGGTTGGAACAGGAGAGAAAAGAGAGGAAGGGTTGGAACAGGATAGAGGAAGGGTTGGAACAGGAGAGTGGAAGGGTTGGAACAGGAAAGAGGAGAGAAGAAGGGTTTTGAACAGGAGAGTGGAGAAAGAAAGAGAGAGGAGAGAAGAAGGGTTGGAACAGGAGAGAGGAGAGAGGAAGGGTTGGAACAGGAGAGAGGAGAGAGAAAGAGTTGAAACAGGAGAGTGGAAGGGTTGGAACAGGAAAGAGGAGAGAGGAAAGGTTGGAACAAGAGAGAGATAAAGGGTTGGAACAGGGAGAAGGGTTGGAGGAAGGCTTGGAACAGGAGAAAGGCGAGAGAAAGGGTTGGAACTGGAGAGAGGAAGAGAGGAAGGGTTGGAACTGGAGAAAAGAGAGAGGAGAGAGAAAGGGTTGGAACAGGAGAGAGGAAGGGTTTGAACAGGAAAGAGGAGAGAGGAAGGGTTGGAACTGGAGAGAGGAGAGAGGAGGGTTGGAACAGGGGAGAAGAAGGGTTGGAACAGGAGAGAGGAGAGAGTAAGGGTTGGAACAGGAGAGAGGAGAGAGGAAGGGTTGGAACAGAAGAGAGGAGAGAGGAAGGGTTGGAACTTGAGAGAGGAGAGAGGAAGGGTTGGAACAGGGGAGAGGAGAGGAAGAGGAACGAGGGCGTTTGGAGGCAGGAGGAGAGGAGATCATTAGCGAGGGAGGTAGGGAGCAGGGGGAAAGGAGGACAAGAGAGAGGCAGGTAGGGAGGGAGGGGGAGAGGAGGACAGCTGCGGGAGAACAGGACAGCCATCCATCTTTCACCTCCTGACAGATATATAAGGGTGGACCTTAGGCCTGCTGTCATACTGTCTGATGGATGGGACCTAAGTAGAGAAAGCTGCAGAGAGACCCACACGGAAACCGTGTACATGAAAACCATGCAGAGACACGCTAGTGGCTAGTGCACAGTTACAGCACAGTGAGGTACAGTAGTAGAGAGAAACCGACATGTAGATTCACATAGAAACCTGCTATTGTAACAGTACAATGGTTCATGTGATTGTGGACTGGTTGACTTAGTCACTTACTAATGTAATTAGGGCATTCAGGGCTCGACCACCCAGTTTAAAATCCCTGTTATAAACTGGGTGGTTCAAGCTCTGAATGCTGATTTGCTGACAGCCGTACCACGGGTATGACAAAACATTTATTTTTACTGCTCTAATTACATTGATAACCAGTTTATAATAGCAATAAGGTACCTCGGGGTTGTGATAGATGGCCACTATACCACGGCTAAGGGCTGTGTCCAGGCACTCCGCGTTGTGTCGTGCTAAGAACAACCCGTGGTATATCGGTCATATACCTCACATCCTCGTGCCTTATTGCTTAATTAAACCATGACATTGTTGTTTACTCCTTTCTGAAGGGCTTGAAGGGCGTTCTTGAGCGTGCATTTTCTCTCTATAACGCACGGTATATTTGCACGGTAGAATTAAATGTCTATAGTTCATTTTGGGACGTCCTTCCCTCGTATTCCCAATGTCTCTGTTCTTCTAACGGGTCTCAATAGAGGAAGTAGAAGGTTGTTTTGTTGTTTTCAACTCAGGAGTACACTGATACTAAGGCAGCTGGGATTGCGAATGGCCCTATCATAACAGGAAATAATCATGACAAACCTTGCCACCTGATTAACTTGTTCGTTTTTCTCTGGCGTTGAGTCTGTGGAAAATAACGCATATTCAGACGACAATTAGACGCTGTGATATTACGGTATTCTTCACTTTCTTGTCAAAGGAGAGAGAGGGGTTTGGTTATTGATGAAACGTATCACTGCTAGGTCTAGCAGGCTACACAACGAAACTAATCGAAGTGGCCACCCGGACTATTTACATTGAAATAAACTAGATTAACCTGTATCCCCACATTGACTCGGAACCGGTACCCCCTGTATATACCCTCGTTATTGTTATGTAAATGTCTTGTGTTACCTATTGATTGATTTTTATTTTAGATTTTTATGTAATTTACTTTAGTTTATTTAGTAAATATTTTCTTAACTCTATTTCTTGAACTGAATTGTTGGTTAAGGGCTTGTCAGTAAGCATTTCACGGTAAGGGACCTGTTGTATTCGGCGCATGCGACAAATGAAATTTGATTTGATTTATATTGTTTTTAGACATGTCTTTATCTTCAATAGATTTTGTCCACATTGCTCCACCTGTATTCATCAGCTGGTGAGCATGACTAGGTTTCTCTCTCTTTCCTTTCTCAAATATGGATATTCCTAAACTGTCTCCTCTCACACATTTGAACAGATGTCAACTGTCTTGACTGAGTGCCATAAGAAATCAGGGTAAGGTCACCTTACACCTTGGCCCTAGATACCGCGGGCCCATACCGTACTGCAGAGTTACCGTGGGCCCAGCGTAAATATGGAGTCCCGTAGTTATGTTGCACCCGACATGGTTATATGGGAGCTTCAGGGATGAACCCACTGCCAGCAGGTCATTAAAGGAAAAATCCACTCAAAAACTATCCAGTTGAATTCGGATGTTTACAAACACTTAGGTTGGAGTCATTAAATCTCATTTTTAACCACTCCACAAATGTCTTGTTAACAAACTATAGTTTTGGCAAGTCGGTTAGGACATCTACTTTGTGCATGACACAAGTCATTTTTCCAATAATTGTTTATGGACAGATTATTTCACTTATAATTCACTGTAACCACAATTCCAGTGGGTCAGATGTTTACATACACTAAGTTGACTGTGCCTTTAAACAGCTTGGAAAATTCCAGAAAATTATGTCATGGCTTCAGAAGCTTCTGACAGGCTAATTGTGGATGTATTTCAAGGCCAACCTTAAAACTCAGTGCCTCTTTGCTTGACATTACAGGAAGATCAAAAGAAATCAGCCAAGACCTCTGAAAAAAAACTATAGACCTCCACAAGTTTGGTTCATCCCTGGGAGCAATTTCCAAACGCCTGTAGGTACCACGCTCATCTGTTCAAACAACAGTATGCAAGTATAAACACCATGGGACCACACAGCCGTCATACCGCTCAGGAAGGAGACGCATTCTGTCTCCTAGAGATTAACGTACTTTGGTGCGAAAAAAGTGCAAATCAATCCCAGAACAACAGCAAAGGACCTTGTGAAGATGCTGGAGGAAACAGGTACAAAAGTATCTATATCCACAGTAAAACGAGTCCAATATCGACATATCCTGAAAGGCCGCTCAGCAAGGAAGAAGCCACTGCTCCAACACCGCCATAAAAAGCCAGACTACAGTTTGCAACTGCACATGAGGACGAAGATTGTACTTTTTGGAGAAATGTCCTCTGGTCTGATGAAACAAAAATATAACTGTTTGGCCATAATGACCATCAGTATGTTTGGAGGAGAAAGGGGGAGGCTTGCAAGCCGAAGAACACCATCCCAACCGGGAAGCACAAGGCTGGCAGCATCATGTTGTGGGGGTGCTTTGCTGCAGGAGGGACTAGTGCACTTCACAAAATAGATGGAATCATGAGGCTGGACAATTATGTGGATATATTGAAGCAACATCTCAAGACATCAGTCAGGAAGTTAAAGCTTGG
>NC_092162.1:9829877-9929877 GCF_045791955.1 Oncorhynchus clarkii lewisi | reverse complement strand
GATGCTTTTATCAAGGGCTGCTGAAACTGTGCTCCACCTCTGTCTCTATGTACTTCCTTCTCTCTCGTTATTGCTCTCTCCCTCCCTATCTTTTTTTTATATCATTGCATTCTCCCTCTCTCCCCATGTATCCATCTATCTCCCCCTCTCCCCATGTATCCATCTATCTCACTCTCTCTCTATGTATCCATCTATCTCACTCTCTCTCCATGTATCCATCTATCTCCCTCTCTCACCATGTATCCATCTATCTCCCTCTCTCCCCATGTATCCATCTATCTCCCTCTCTCCCCATGTGTCCATCTATCTCCCTCTCTCCCCATGTGTCCATCTATCTCCCTCTCTCTCTCCATGTATCCATCTATCTCACTCTCTCTCCATGTATCCATTTATCTCCCTCTATGTATCCATCTATCTCCCTCTCTCCCCATGTATCCATCTATCTCCCCCTCTCCCCATGTATCCATCTATCTCCCCCTCTCTCCATGTATCCATCTATCTCCCTCTCTCCCCATGTATCCATCTATCTCCCTCTCTCTCCATGTATCCATCTATCTCCCTCTCTCCCCATGTATCCATCTATCTCCCTTTCTCTCCATGTATCCATCTATATCCCTCTCTCCCCATGTATCCATCCATCTCTCTCTCTCCATGTATTCATCCATCTCTCTCTCTCTCCATGTATCCATCTATCTCCCTCTCTCTCCATGTATCCATCTATCTCCCTCTCTCTCCATGTATCCATGTATCTCCCTCTCTCTCCATGTATCCATCTATCTCCGTCTCTCTCCATGTATCCATCTATCTCCCTCTCTCTCCATGTATCCATCTATCTCCCTCTCTCCCCATGTATCCATCTATCTCCCTCTCTCTTTCCCTCTCTATTTCATGACATCTGCATGTGTTTTTCTATTCGAAGAAGACAACCTTTACTAAAATTAACCTAGGTTTTTCTCCACAGTAATTATTTCACAATTCCATTATTTTGTTTATATATACACTGCCGGTCAGAATTGTGGACACACCTGCTCATTCAAAGGTTTTTCTTTATTTGTACTATTTTCTACATTGTAGAATAATAGTGAAGACATCACAACTATGAAATAACACATATCATGTAGTAACCAAAAAAGTGTTAAACAAAGCTAAATATATTTTATATTTGAGATTATTCCAATAGCCGCCCTTTTCCTTGATGACAGCTTTGCACACTCTTGGCATTCTCTCGACCAGCTTCATGAAGTAGTCACCTGGAATGCATTTCAATCAACAGGTGCTCCTTCTTAAAAGTTAATTTGTGCAATTTTTTTATTTTTTTATTTATTTTACCAGGTAAGTTGACTGAGAACACATTCTCATTTACAGCAGCGACCTTGGGAATAGTTACAGGGGAGAGGAGGGGGATGAATGAGCCAATTGTAAACTGGGGATTATTAGGTGACCGTGATGGTTTGAGGGCCAGATTGGGAATTTAGCCAGGACACCGGGGTTAACACCCCTACTCTTACGATAAGTGCCATGGGATCTTTAATGACCTCAGACAGTCAGAACACCCGTTTAACGTCCCCCAATAAGGTAAGGGGGTATACAGAAGATAGCCCTGTTTGGTAAAAGACCAAGTCCATAGTATTGGAAAAACAGCTCAAATAAGCAAAGAGAATTGACAGTCCATCATTACTTTTAGACAATAAATGGCAGTCAATACAGAACATTTCAAGAACTTTGAAAGTTTCTTCAAGTGCAGTTGCAAAAACCATCAAGCACTATGATGAAACTGGCTCTTAAGAGGACCGCTACAGGAATGTAAGACCCAGCATTACCTCTGCTACAGAGGATAAGTTCATTGGAATTACCAGCCTCAGAAATTGCAGCCCAAATAAATGCTTCACAGAGTTCAAGTAACAGACACATCTCAACATCAACTGTTCAGAGGAGACTGCGTGAATCAGGCCTTCATGGTTGAATTGCTGCAAAGAAACCACTACTAAATGACACCAATAAGAAGATAATACTTGCTTGGGCCAAGAAACATGAGCAATGGACATTAGACCAGTGGAAATGTGTCCTTTAGTCTGGAGTCCTTTTTGGTTTCAACCACCTTGTCTTTGTGAGGTGCGGTGTCGGTGAACGGATGATCTCCACATGTATTTCCCACCGTGAAGCATGGAGGAGGAAGTGTTATGGTGTGGGGGTGCTTTGCTGGTAACACTGTCTGTGATTTATTTAGAATTCATGGCACACATAACCAGCATGGCTACCACAGCATTCTGCAGCAATACGCCATTTCATCTAGTTTGCGTTTAGTGGGATTATCAATTGTTTTTCAACAGGACAATGACCCAACACACCTCCAGCCTGTGTAAGGGCTATTTGACCAAAAAGGAGAGTCATGGAGTGCTGCATCAGATGACCTGTCCTCCACAATCACCTGACCTCAACCCAATTGAGATGGTTTGGGATGAGTTGGACTGCAGAGTGAAGGAAAAGCAGCCAAAAAGTAATCCGGATATGTGGGTACTCCTTCAAGACTGTTGGAAAAGCATTCCAGGTGAAGCTGGTTGAGAGAATGCCAAGATTGTGCAAAGCTGTCATCAAGGCAAAGAGTGGGTATTTGTAGAATCTCAAATATAAAATATTTTTTTACTTGATTCCATATGTGTTATTTCATAGTTTTGATGTCTTCACTATTATTCTACAATGTAGAAAATAGTCAATATAAAGAATAACCCTTGATTGAGTATGTGCTCTAAAACTGTTGACCAGTAGTGTATATACATGTATATATATTCTTCAACTTTAATATTGCAGATAAATTGTGGCTTATGTACATTGTTTTGACGTCTTCACTATTATTCTATAATGTAGAAGTTATTCAAAAATAAAGAAAAACCCTGGAATGAGGTGGTGTGTCTAAACTTCTGACTGGTGGTACTGTATATACTGTATATTTTGTATATATTTTCCCGTGACCCCACCACCCCTCCCCTAATTGCGTTAAAGTAATGGACAACAAATCAAAACATTTCCATTTCTTTTGGACTGATCTTAAATTGATCACTCTTTTGTTGCTGAGAATCTTCCTGCACGGCAGGAAATGTATACTTGTACGAGTGTATTTATGGCTTTAAACGTCTTCTAAAGTTTGTAATTTCCACTTTAAAATGTCACACTTGATTGGCCCTAACTGAAAGATGTATTAAACCCCACCAAAAATGTCCATTAATTATAATCCACACAATTCACATTTCCTTTTGCTGCAAGATTATTTTCCTGCTGTAGCAAACTGTCTGAAATGAAGATCCTCCGTCTGTAATTACAGAGTGCAAGTACACACCATACTCCCCAACATAGTGTGTCATTGTGTGGCTTCCTCATGACCAGAGATCAATGTTGATACTGATTAAGACATCGAAATCTGCTGAGGGGTCATCAAGAAACCCATCTCTCTCTCTCTCTCTCTCTCTCTCTCTCTCTCTCTCTCTCTCTCTCTCTCTCTCTCTCTCTCTCTCTCTCTCTCTCTCTCTCTCTCTCTCTCTCTCTCTCTCTCTCTCTCTCTCTCTCTCTCTCTCTCAATTAAATTCAAGGGGCTTTATTGGCATGGGAAACAAATGTTACCATTGCCAAAGCAAGTGAGGTAGATAACATACAAAGTGAAATAAAGAATTTTAATTAACAGTAAACATTACACTCACAGAAGTTTCAAACAAATAAATACATCTTTACAACACTGTATATATACAGTGGGGCAAACAAGTATTTAGTCAGCCACCAATTGTGCAAGTTCTCCCACTTAAAAAGATGAGAGAGGCCTGTAATTGTCATCATAGGTACATTTCAACTATGACAGACAAAATGAGAAAAAAAATACAGAAAATCACATTGTAGGATTTTTAATGAATTTATTTGCAAATAAGTATTTGGTCAATAACACAAGTTTATCTCAATACTTTGTTATATACGCTTTGTTGGCAATGACAGAGGACAAAAGTTTTCTGTAAGTCTTCACAATCTTTTCACACACTGTTGCTGGTATTTTGGCCCATTCCTCAATGCAGATCTCCTCTAGAACAGTGATGTTTTGGGGCTGTTGCTGGGCAACACAGACTTTCAACTCCCTCTAAAGATTTTCTATGGGGTTGAGATCTGGAGACTGGCTAGGCCACTCCAGGACCTTGAAATGTTTCTTACGAAGCCACTCCTTCGTTGCCCGGGTGGTGTGTTTGGGATCATTGTCATGCTGAAAGACCCAGCCACGTTTCATCTTCAATGCCCTTGCTGATGGAAGGAGGTTTTCACTCAAAATCTCACGATACATGGCCCCATTCATTCTTTCCTTTACACGGATCAGTCTTCCTGGTCCCTTTGCAGAAAAACAGCCCCGAAGCATGATGTTTCCACCCCCATGCTTAACAGTAGGTATGGTGTTCTTTGGATGCAACTCAGCATTCTTTGTCCTCCAAACACGACGAGTTTAGTTTTTACCAAAAAGTTATATTTGGGTTTCATCTGACCATATGACATTCTCCCAATCTTCTTCTGGATCATCCAAATGCTCTCTAGCAAACTTCAGACGGGCCTGGACATGTACTGGCTTAAGCACGGGGACACGTCTGGTACTGCAGGATTTGAGTCCCTGGCGGCGTAGTGTGTTACTGATGGTAGGCTTGGTCCCAGCTCTCTGCAGATCATTCACTAGGTGGTTCTGGGATTTTTGCTCACCGTTCTTGTGATCATTTTGACCCCACAGGGTGAGATCTTGCGTGGAGCCCCAGATCGAGGGAGATTATCAGTGGTCTTGTATGTCTTCCATTTCCTAATAATTGCTCCCACAGTTGATTTCTTCAAACCAAGCTGCTTACCTATTGCAGATTCAGTCCTCCCAGCCTGGTGCAGGTCTACAATTTTGTTTCTGGTGTCCTTTGACAGCTCTTTGGTCTTGGCCATAGTGGAGTTTGGAGTGTGACTGTTTGAGGTTGTGGACAGGTGTCTTTTATACTGATAACAAGTTCAAACAGGTGCCATTAATACAGGTAAGGGGAGGGGAGAGTCAGAAATCTTGCTTGTTTGTAGGTGACCAAATACTTATTTTCCACCATTAAATGCAAATAAATTCATTAAAAATCCTACAATGTGATTTTCTGGATAAAAAAAAATAAAAAATGTCTGTCATAGTTGAAGTGTACCTATGATGAAATTACAGGCCTCTCTCATCTTTTTAAGTGGGAGAACTTGCACAATTGGTGGCTGACTAAATACTTTTTTGCCCCACTGTATATATACAGTGTTGTAAAGATGTACAAATGGTTAAAGTACAAAAGGGAAATAAATAAACATAAATATGGGTTGTATTTACAATGGTGTTTTTTCTTCCCTGGTTGACCTTTTCTTGTGGCATCAGGTCACACATCTTGCTGCAGTGATGGCACACTGTGGTATTTCACCCAGTTGATATGGCGGTTTATCAAAATCGGGTTTGTTTTCGAACTCTTTGTGGATCTGTGTAATCTGAGGGAAATATGTGTCTCTAATATGGTCATACATTGGGCAGGAGGTTAGGAAGTGCAGCTCAGTTTCCACCTCATTTTGTGGGCAGTGTGCACATAGCCTGTCTTCTCTTGAGAGCCAGGTCTGCCTATGGCGACCTTTCTCAATAGCAAGGCTATGCTCACTGAGTCTGTACTTTGTCAAAGCTTTCCTTAAGTTTGGTCTCTCTCTCTCTCTCTCTCTCTCTCTCTCTCTCGCTCTCTCTCGTGCTCTCTCTCGTGCCCTCTCGCTCTATCTCTCGTGCTCTCTCTCTCTCTCTTGCTCTCTCTCTTGTGCTCTCTCTCGTGCTCTCTCTCTCACTCTCCAATGAAGCCAAACGAAGAGCTCTCCTCTCCTCCTCCCTTCCTTTGTGGTTCGCCATTACAGAGAGACAGTGACTTAATGAAGAGAAAATAGGAGAGGAGAGACGAATGAATCATCGCTGGATAACTTTCTTTACCTGGATTATCATTCTGCCTCTGTCAACAGATACCCGGCAACCTCTGCTCTGCTCAACACTTTCCCCTTGCATCTCAAATTAAGTTATGTCCTTAATCTTACTTAGGGAGTTTGTAGTCAGCTCAACACTACATTAGACTTAATAGAGTCGTTATTCACTTCCTTTTTACTCTGTTGTTTGCTGTTTTGTTATAGTTGTGGTTTTACCTGATGCATAGGGGACCAGTGAATCAGTAGCTCAACACCACAGAAGGTTGGTCCTTTGTAGCTTTGTGTGTTGAGCATCTCACTTGTAATGCCAAGGTAGTGGGTTCGATTTCTGGGATCACCAATATGTAGATTGTAGGCATGCATGACTGTAAGTCGCTTTGGATAAATGTGTCCACTAAATGGTGTGTATTATTTATTTATTATAGGTTGAAAAGGGGTGTCAGGCTACATTGTCTTAGATGTGGATTTGTTGTTGCCCAAGTGGAGGTTTACAGTTTAACAGGCGTGGGAGTTTACCCTTTAAGAGGTGTGGGGGTTTACCCTTTAAGAGGTGTGGGGGTTTACCCTTTAAGAGGTGTGGGGGGTTTACCCTTTAAGAGGTGTGGGGGTTTACCCTTTAAGAGGTGTTGAGGTTTACCCTTTAAGAGGTGTGGAGGTTTACCCTTTAAGAGGTTTACCCTTTAAGAGGTGTGGGGGTTTACCCTTTAGGAGGTGTGGGGGTTTACCCTTTAAGAGGTGTGGGGGTTTACCCTTTAAGAGGTGTGGGGGTTTACCCTTTAAGAGGTGTGAGGGTTTACCCTTTAAGAGGTGTGGGGGGTTTACCCTTTAAGAGGTGTGGGGGTTACCCTTTAAGAGGTGTGGGGGTTTACCCTTTAAGAGGTGTGGGGGTTTACCCTTTAAGAGGTGTGGGGGGTTTACCCTTTAAGAGGTGTGGGGGTTTACCCTTTAAGAGGTGTTGGGGTTTACCCTTTAAGAGGTGTGGGGAGTTTACCCTTTAAGAGGTGTGGGGAGTTTACCCTTTAAGAGGTGTGGGGGGTTTACCCTTTAAGAGGCATGGATGGCGGTTTACAGTTAACAGGTGTGGAGGTTTACCCTTTAAGAGGTTTACAGTTTAACAGGCGTGGGGGTTTACTCTTTAAGAGGTGTGGAGGTTTACAGTTTAACAGGTGTGGAGGTTTACAGTTTAACAGGTGTGGAGGTTTACAGTTTAACAGGTATGTAGGTTTACAGTTTAACAGGTATGTAGGTTTACAGTTTAACAGGTGTGGAGGTTTACAGTTTAACAGGTTTACAGTTTAACAGGTATGTAGGTTTACAGTTTAACAGGTGTGGAGGTTTACAGTTTAACAGGTGTGGAGGTTTACAGTTTAACAGGTATGTAGGTTTACAGTTTAACAGGTGTGGAGGTTAACAGTTTAACAGGTATGTAGGTTTACAGTTTAACAGGTGTGGAGGTTTACAGTTTAACAGGTGCAGAGTTTACAGTTTAACAGGTGCAGAGTTTACAGTTTAACAGGTGCAGAGTTTACAGTTTAACAGGTGTGGAGGTTTACAGTTTAACATGTATGTAGGTTTACAGTTTAACAGGTATGTAGGTTTACAGTTTAACAGGTGCAGAGTTTACAGTTTAACAGGTGTAAAGAGGAGACTGTACTGATCCTGCTGGGCATCCGTTTGGCTCTGTCTGTCTGTCTGTCTGTCTGTCTGTCTGTCTGTCTGTCTTGTCTGTCTGTCTGACCAGAATAACCTCTTCTCTTCTATTGAGACAGATTTAATGGGCTGTTCCTCCGAATCTCCCAGATTTCACTGTGTGTGTTTGTGTGTGTGTGTGTGTGTGTGTGTGTGTGTGTGTGTGTGTGTGTGTGTGTGTGTGTGTGTGTGTGTGTGTGTGTGTGTGTGTGTGTGTGTGTGTGTGTTTGTGTGTGTCTGTGTCTGTGTGTGTCTGTGTGTGTCTGTGTGTGTGTGTGTGTAATGCCTGCCTCTTCATTTCTGTCTTTGGCCTATGAGGTGAAGGATGAGGTCGGGGGAGAGAGAAGTGTGTGTGTGTGTGTGTGTGTGTGTGTGTGTGTGTGTGTGTGTGTGCATGTGCATGTGTCGTGGAGAGAGAAGTAGAGTGATTTTGTGTTGTGGAGACAGGGCTAGGCAGAAGGCTAGACGTGTTTCTACTGCTGATGATGACATAGAGAAGTGAACCACAGATACATCAGACAGAATCCTACATCCTCAAAGCCCCTAGCCTTGCCCTGGTCCAGATGTCCTTGACTGACTTATACCAGACGTACTATAACATATAAGAACATCATTATTTATGATTTCTGGCTCATAGCTTGTACTATAATGTCAATGTCCCTTGGTACGTGCGGTACAGGACAATTAAGCAATTGTTATTTTGAATATACTATATTGTACAGCATCTAAAAGCAGTGTTAAAAGTTCAAATGAACACCTTTTTAAAAATTAATTGAACCTTTATTTAACTAGGCACGTCTTCGATATAGGGGGCGCTATTTTAATTTTTGGATGAAAAACGTTCCCGTTTTAAACAAGAAATTTTGTCACGAAAAGATGCTCGACTATGCATATACAGTGCCTTGCGAAAGTATTCGGCCCCCTTGAACTTTGCGACCTTTTGCCACATTTCAGGCTTCAAACATAAAGATATAAAACTGTATTTTTTTGTGAAGAATCAACAACAAGTGGGACACAATCATGAAGTAGAACGACATTTATTGGATATTTCAAACTTTTTTAACAAATCAAAAACTGAAAAATTGGGCGTGCAAAATTATTCAGCCCCCTTAAGTTAATACTTTGTAGCGCCACCTTTTGCTGCGATTACAGCTGTAAGCCGCTTGGGGTATGTCTCTATCAGTTTTGCACATCGAGAGACTGAAATTTTTTCCCATTCCTCCTTGCAAAACAGCTCGAGCTCAGTGAGGTTGGATGGAGAGCATTTGTGAGCAGCAGTTTTCAGTTCTTTCCACAGATTCTCGATTGGATTCAGGTCTGGACTTTGACTTGGCCATTCTAACACCTGGATATGTTTATTTTTGAACCATTCCATTGTAGATTTTGCTTTATGTTTTGGATCATTGTCTTGTTGGAAGACAAATCTCCGTCCCAGTCTCAGGTCTTTTGCAGACTCCATCAGGTTTTCTTCCAGAATGGTCCTGTATTTGGCTCCATCCATCTTCCCATCAATTTTATCTTCCCTGTCCTTGCTGAAGAAAAGCAGGCCCAAACCATGATGCTGCCACCACCATATTTGACAGTGGGGATGGTGTGATGAGCTGTGTTGCTTTTACGCCAAACATAACGTTTTGCATTGTTGCCAAAAAGTTCAATTTTGGTTTCATCTGACCAGAGCACCTTCTTCCACATGTTTGGTGTGTCTCCCAGGTGGCTTGTGGCAAACTTTAAACAACACTTTTTATGGATATCTTTAAGAAATGGCTTTCTTCTTGCCACTCTTCCATAAAGGCCAGATTTGTGCAACAGATTGTTGTCCTATGGACAGAGTCTCCCACCTCAGCTGTAGATCTCTGTAGTTCATCCAGAGTGATCATGGGCCTCTTGGCTGCATCTCTGATCAGTCTTCTCCTTGTATGAGCTGAAAGTTTAGAGGGACGGCCAGGTCTTGGTAGATTTGCAGTGGTCTGATACTCCTTCCATTTCAATATTATTGCTTGCACAGTGCTCCTTGGGATGTTTAAAGCTTGGGAAATCTTTTTGTATCCAAATCCGGCTTTAAACTTCTTCACAACAGTATCTCGGACCTGCCTGGCGTGTTCCTTGTTCTTCATGATGCTCTCTGCGCTTTTAACGGACCTCTGAGACTATCACAGTGCAGGTGCATTTATACGGAGACTTGATTACACACAGGTGGATTGTATTTATCATCATTAGTCATTTAGGTCAACATTGGATCATTCAGAGATCCTCACTGAACTTCTGGAGAGAGTTTGCTGCACTGAAAGTAAAGGGGCTGAATAATTTTGCACGCCCAATTTTTCAGTTTTTGATTTGTTAAAAAAGTTTGAAATATCCAATAAATGTCGTTCCACTTCATGATTGTGTCCCACTTGTTGTTGATTCTTCACAAAAAAATACAGTTTTATATCTTTATGTTTGAAGCCTGAAATGTGGCAAAAGGTCGCAAAGTTCAAGGGGGCCGAATACTTTCGCAAGGCACTGTATTTCATTTCATTTGCGATTTTCATGAATAGGAAAAGCACTTGAGGCTTTGATTACGCTCCCGGATACGGGATTGCTAGTCGCAAGAAGTTTTAAGAACCAATTCTTATTTTCAATGACGGCCTACCGTGGAACAGTGGGTTAATTGCCTTGTTCAGAGGCCAATTGACCATTTTTACCTTGTCAGATCGGGGATTCGATCCAGAAACCTTTCGGCTACTGGCCCAACACCTTAAAGTTCTTACAGTAGTCTTCTCTTATAGTTCCACTCTTGAACACCCCTGGGAGGAAGATACTTAACCATTAGTGTATGTACAGTAGCTTGTGAAAGTATTCACCCCCTTGGCATTTTTCCTATTTTGTTGCCTTACTACCTGGAATTAAAATACATTTAATTTGTATCATTTGATTTACACAACATGCCTACCACTTTGAAGATGCAAAATATGTTTTATTGTGAAACAAATAAGAAATAAGATTTTTTTTAAACAGAAAACTTGAGTGTGCATAACTATTCACCCTCCCAAAGCCAGTACTTTGTAGAGCCACCTTTTGCAGCAATTACAGCTGCAAGTCTCTTGGGCTATGTCTCTATAAGCTTGGCACATTGAGCCACTGGGATTTTTTCCCATTCTTCAAGGCAAAACTGCTCCAGCTCCTTCAAGTTGGATGGGTTCCGCTGGTGTACAGCAATCTTTAAGTCATACCACAGATTCTCAACTGGATTCAGGTCTGGGCTTTGACTAGGCCATTCCAAGACATTTAAATGTTCCCTTTAAACCACTTGAGTGTTGCTTTAGCAGTATTCTTAGGGTCATTGTCCTGCTGGAAGGTGAACCTCCGTCCCAGTCTCTGACTGAAACAGGTTTCCCTCAAGAATTTCCCTGTATTTAGTGCCATCCATCATTCCTTCAATTCTGACCAGTTTCCCAGTCCTTGCAGATGAAAAACATCCACACAGCATGATGCTTCACTGTGGGGATGGTGTTCTCAGTTTTTTTTCCCTTGATGGCCAAAAAACTACATTTTTGTCTCATCTGACCAGAGTACCTTCTTCCATATGTTTGGGAAGTCTCCCACATGCCTTTTGGCGAACACCAAATGTGTTTGCTTATTCAAGGTGAGCGCTATGATCAGTCCTGTGTCATGCCAACAGTAAAGCATCCTGAGACCATTCATGTGTGGGGTTGCTTCTCAGCCAAGGGAAGGGGCTCACTCACAATTTTGCCAAAGAACACAGCCATGACTAAAGAAGGGTACCAGCACATCCTCCGAGAGCAACTTCTCCCAACCATCCAGGAACAGTTTGGTGACAAACAATGCCTTTTCCAACATGATGGAGCACCTTGCCATAGGGCAAAAGTGATAACTAAGTGGCTCGGGGAACAAACCATTGATATTTTAGGTCCATGGCCAGGAAACTCCCCAGACCTTAATCCCATTGAGAACTTGTGGTCAATCCTCAAGAGGCGGGTGCACAAACAAAAACCCACAAATTCTGACAAACTCTAAGCAATGGTTATGCAAGAATAGGCTGCCATCAGTCAGGATGTGGCCCAGAAGTTAATTGACAGGATACCAGGGCGGATTGCAGAGGTCTTGAAAAAGAAGGGTCAACACTGCAAATATTGACTATTTGCATCAACTTCATGTAATTGTCAATAAAATCCTTTGACACTTATGAAATGCGTGTAATTATACTTCAGTATTCCATAGTAACATCTGACAAAAATATCTAAAGACACTGAAGCAGAAAACTTTGTGAAAATTAATATTTGTGTCATTCTCAAAACTTTTTGTCACAACTGTACATTGTATTGTACCATATTGTACTGTACTGTATTGTACTATATTGTACTGTATTGTACTGTATTGTATTGTTCTGTACTGTACTCTATTGTATTGTATTGTACTGTATTGTACTGTACTGTACTGTATTGTATTGTGTTGTACTGTATTGTATTGTACTGTACTGTATTGTATTGTACTGTACTGTACTGTATTGTACTGTACTGTATTGTATTGTACTGTACTGTACTGTACTGTATTGTACTGTACTGTATTGTATTGTCAGTTGTTTCTGAACAGTACTAGACACTCTTGGATTCATCTTAATGTTATCATACAGAGGAAATGTAGTGTTATACATGGGTGATACATTAGCGTTAGCCCAAAAGCTCATCCTCTGCAATTCACAGTGGTTATTTACAGTAGTGTATGCCTATAGTGTTAACTTATGTTCTGTGTGTGGATGTGTCAGCGTTTTCTGGGCAGAATATATCCAGTCTGGCCCGTCTCTCTGTGTCTGCGGCAGGTTATGAGATATAGGGCGGCTCATCTAGACCTTGGACGTTGCTGCTGAGTTCTTCATTTCAGGCCGTCCGACGCTGTAATAAATTCACTTTATTTCCTGTTGCAGCAGGAAACCAGCTAGTTTCCCAGGTTTTGCTCACTGTAAGCAGTTCTGTGTCTCCAGCTTTAAACTCACTAGGTTGGAGTCAAGGATCATTACCTAATATAGCCTTTTGGTCAAAATGTTGCAAAAGAACTATACCGAGATAATGTACGGGGTATTTCTATCCCTATTCCTGTCATATTGTTAATGTTATTCCATGGTACTGTAGGCCAAAGTATTAGCTAGTTATATACCCTCAGTGGCTAACAGTGGCTTGTTGAGAGCTATCTCTATCTCTTTACCCAGTCATCATAACTATTAGCTGGCGATCCAGAGATGACAACTCCCCACTTAGAATCCTTGGAAGAAATGCTCTGAGGATCTCCACGTGCATTACTGTTTTATTTCCTGGACTAACGTAATGTTCAATTCAGTGAATGTCACGATGAGTCATCGACTGGTTCATAGAGTTATTCTCAGTCCTGTATGTCAGTTTGACATCCTGGGTTCTTTCATCGTGGTGATTGGGAGCGTATGCACTGTGTGTGTGTAGGTTTGCTATGTCCTGTTCTCACACAGGGAGTCTGCCTGCAGGCTTTTATCTGAGCTATGTTTAAGTGTCCAAAACAGATACACAGAAAGCACTTATTCGCAAACACACACACACACACACACACACGCGCACACTGCATCCTGCATACTGAGCAGGATCTAAGAGGCTTGCCCAGAGACAAAGGGAGAGAGAGAGAGAGAGAGAGAGAGAGAGTGAGAGAGTGAGAGAGAGAGAGAGAAAGAGAGGAAGGGAGCTACAGAGGGGATGAGGAGGTGCTCATCCCCCTTCATCTCATCGCCGATGGTAAATATCCCAGCTTGCACAAATCATTCTGAGAAAAAATGTTTGTTAGAGCTTGGTGAGAGCGTGTTTGTCCTGTGGTTATTTTGCAATCAACCTTCCCACAACTTTCTGGGAATAGTGCAGAATAGTTGCTTAGCTTTGGAACATTCTCAGCACATTGTTAGGAACTTTGCAAAACATATACACATTTACTTGGTAATGACTTACTTTAATAGAACCTTTCCTAAAAGTTCAAACATGGTTACACTTCATTTCAATTTTGCTAATGTTCTAGGAACCTTCTCAAACTGATTTGACATGTTGGAATGTTCTCAAATAGTTCAGAGAATGTTAAGAAACAACGTTATTCTGTGGGAATTACAGTACTTCAGGATAACGTTGCCTGCCAGGTTTCCTCATGGTTCTATTTAAAGTCATGTTCTTACATTGTTCCGAGAACGTTGAGAGAACCTTTCATAAAAACCACAACAAAACATTCAGCGAATGTTCTAAGAATGTTATTTTAAAACATACATTCTGTTCTCAGCGTCAACAAAACTCTCTCTATCCCTTACTGTGTTTAAGTGTGTTCAGGTGTGATGGCCACGCCCACTAATTGGCCACACCTGATCTTAATGAGTGCTTGTTTCCTTTGAAATTGGGTCTGTATTGAATAGACTAAAATTAATAGTTTTTTTATGCGTAGAAAACTATGGCACGCCAGCATCCACTTCCTGGTGGAGCAGTGGACTAGTTCCATGAATAGAGAATAAAAAGAAGATCATAGGTTCAAATCGCACAGATGCTATGTCACAATAAACACAAATATTTCTGTGTGTCTTATCTGTGCTTGGAGTTCTAAAAGGTAACCTAAAACGAGCTAGCAGTGTTATTAAAAGAGTGAACATTTTAAGTAAGTTGTAGAAAATCCTCCAAATAGCTTTGTTATGGAAGGTTTGGGAATCGCTTCCTTTTAGGTGGTTGTAGAATTTCCTGTCTATTTTCTGAATTTTGGTAATTAGTGGGTATCGGCCTAATTCTGCTCTGCAGGCGTTATTTGGTGTTTTACGTTGTACACAGAGGATAATTTGGTGTCTGTCCCATTATGTGAATACTTGGTTGGTAAGCGGACCTCAGACCTCACCACCATAAAGGCAATGGGTTCAATAACTGATTAAAGTATTTTTAGCCAGAGCCTAATTGGTGTGTCAAATGATATGTCCCATTCGATTGCGTAGAAGCCCTTCTTGCCTCGTTCGCGGCTTTGTGGAAGTTAACAGTGGCGCTGATGTTTAGACCGAGGTATGTATTGGTTTTTAGTGGGCTCTAGGACGATGGTGTCTAGATGGAATTTGCATTTGTGGTCCTGGCAAATTAACCTTTTTTGGAACAGCATTATTTTTGTCTTACTGAGATGTACTATCAGGGCCCTCTTTCTCTCTCTCTCTCTCTCTCTCTCTGTCACTCTCTCTCCTCTCTCTCGCTGTCTCTCTTTATCTCTCTCTTTATCTCTCTCTCTCTCTCTCTCTCGCTGTCTCTCTTTATCTCTCTCTCTTTATCTCTCTCTCTCTCTCTCTCTCTCTCTCTCTTGCTCTCTCTCCCTCCCTCTTCCTCTCTATCCACTCTCAATTCAATTCAATTTGCTTTATTGACATGACGTAACGATATTGCCAAAGCTTAATAATAATGAATATTGTCTACCTCGAATAAGGGTTTAACATTTGGGGAAATGACACTCTCTGATTGTTTTATATTTTTGACATTTTGTCAGGAAATGCAGCTCTGTCTCAGGTTCTGCTGTGGTGCAGTGGTTGCACAGCCTTTCCTCTACAGGGAGCCAGGTTTTCCTGTGTCTCCCGTTCTCAATGGCAAGGCTCTGCTCACTGAGCCTGTACTTTGTGGACGTTTTTCTACGGTTTTGATCAGTAACCATGGTCAAATAGTTAGCCACGGTGTACTGTCCATTTAGGGCCAGATTGCACTGCATTTTAATTTGTGCTTGTGTTTCTCAATAAGTCATGTAGTTTTGTTTTGTCTGTGATGTAATTTTGTTTATGCTGATTGATTGAATGTTCTGGTCCTGAGGCTTCAGTGTGTTAGTAGAACGGGATTGTGGACTCAGCCCCAGGACCAGCTGGATGAGGGGACTCTTTCTTTGCTCAGCTCTTGGCATTGCAGGGATTGGTAATGATATGAGAGAGAGTCACTGTATTTTAGATGTTTCCAAATCGGAATTGCTCTTTTTTAAGTTTCTATTATTAGTGGATATTGGCCTAATTCTGCCCTGCATTGTTTGTAGTTTTCCTCTGCATGCAGGGTTTTAATTGGGTGTTTGTCCCATTGGGTGAAATCTTGTTTTGCATGTGGATCCCACACCTCGCTGCTATGAAGTGCAATTGGTTCAATGACACATTCAATTAGTTTTAGCCAAAATGTAATAGATATTTCAATACAAATGTGTTTTTAAATGGCTTAGAATGCCCTGTGTGCTTTCTCTCTCAGTTCATTCACTGCCTCATTAAGGTGCCCAGTTGAACTTATTTTTAAACCTAAGTATTTGTAGTGTGTGCAGTACTCTCCCTCTCTTTCTCTTTCTCTCTCTCTCCCTCTTCCTTTCTCCCTCTCTCTCTCTGATTAACTATATCTCTCTCTCTCTCCATCTCCCTCTCTTTCTCTTTCTCTCTCCCTCTTCCTTTCTCCCTCTCTCTCTCTGATTAACTCTATCTCTCTCTCTCTCCATCTCTCTCTCTCTCTCCCTCTCTCCCTCTTTCTCTCTGATTAACTCTCTCTCTCTCTCCATCTCTCTCTCTCTCTCCTCTCTCTCTCTCTCTCTCTCTCTCTCTCTCTCTGTCTCTCTTTGTCTCTCTCTCTATATCCTCACTCTCTCTCTCAATTAAATTTCGTTTAAGGGCTTTTTGGCATCGGAAACACATGTTAACATTGCCAAAGCAAGTGAAATATATATACAGTGCCTTGCGAAAGTATTCGGCCCCCTTGAACTTTGCGACCTTTTGCCACATTTCAGGCTTCAAACATAAAGATATAAAACTGTATTTTTTTGTGAAGAATCAACAACAAGTGGGACACAATCATGAAGTGGAACGACATTTATTGGATATTTCAAACTTTTTTAACAAATCAAAAACTGAAAAATTGGGCGTGCAAAATTATTCAGCCCCTTTACTTTCAGTGCAGCAAACTCTCTCCAGAAGTTCAGTGAGGATCTCTGAATGATCCAATGTTGACCTAAATGACTAATGATGATAAATACAATCCACCTGTGTGTAATCAAGTCTCCGTATAAATGCACCTGCACTGTGATAGTCTCAGAGGTCCGTTAAAAGCGCAGAGAGCATCATGAAGAACAAGGAACACACCAGGCAGGTCCAAGATTCTGTTGTGAAGAAGTTTAAAGCCGGATTTGGATACAAAAAGATTTCCCAAGCTTTAAACATCCCAAGGAGCACTGTGCAAGCGATAATATTGAAATGGAAGGAGTATCAGACCACTGCAAATCTACCAAGACCTGGCCGTCCCTCCAAACTTTCAGCTCATACAAGGAGAAGACTGATCAGAAATGCAGCCAAGAGGCCCATGATCACTCTGGATGAACTGGAGAGATCTACAGCTGAGGTGGGAGACTCTGTCCATAGGACAACAATCAGTCATACATTGCACAAATCTGGCCTTTATGGAAGAGTGGCAAGAAGAAAGCCATTTCTTAAAGATATCCATAAAAAGTGTTGTTTAAAGTTTGCCACAAGCCACCTGGGAGACACACCAAACATGTGGAAGAAGGTGCTCTGGTCAGATGAAACCAAAATTGAACTTTTTGGCAACAATGCAAAACGTTATGTTTGGCGTAAAAGCAACACAGCTCATCACCCTGAACACACCATCCCCACTGTCAAACATGGTGGTGGCAGCATCATGGTTTGGGCCTGCTTTTCTTCAGCAGGGACAGGGAAGATGGTTAAAATTGATGGGAAGATGGATGGAGCCAAATACAGGACCATTCTGGAAGAAAACCTGATGGAGTCTGCAAAAGACCTGAGACTGGGATGGAGATTTGTCTTCCAACAAGACAATGATCCAAAACATAAAGCAAAATCTACAATGGAATGGTTCAAAAATAAACATATCCAGGTGTTAGAATGGCCAAGTCAAAGTCCAGACCTGAATCCAATCGAGAATCTGTGGAAAGAACTGAAAACTGCTGTTCACAAATGCTCTCCATCCAACCTCACTGAGCCCGAGCTGTTTTGCAAGGAGGAATGGGAAAAAATGTCAGTCTCTCGATGTGCAAAACTGATAGAGACATACCCCAAGCGACTTACAGCTGTAATCGCAGCAAAAGGTGGCGCTACAAAGTATTAACTTAAGGGGGCTGAATAATTTTGCACGCCCAATTTTTCAGTTTTTGATTTGTTAAAAAAGTTTGAAATATCCAATAAATGTCGTTCTACTTCATGATTGTGTCCCACTTGTTGTTGATTCTTCACAAAAAAATACAGTTTTATATCTTTATGTTTGAAGCCTGAAATGTGGCAAAAGGTCGCACAATTCAAGGGGGCCGAATACTTTCGCAAGGAACTGTATATATTTTTTAAAGTGAAATTAACAATAAAAAATGAACAGTTAACATTACACTCACAGAAGTTCCAAAATAATAAAGATATTCCAAATGTCATATTATGTCTATGTACAGTGTTGTAACGATGTGGAAATAGTTAAAGTACGAAATGAAAAATAAATAAACATAAATATGGGTTGTATTTACAATGGTGTTTGTTCTTCACTGGTTGCCCTTTTCTTGTGGCAACAGGTCACACATATTGCTCCTGTGATGGCACACTGTGGAATTTCACCCAGTAGATATTGGAGTTTATCAAAATCGTATTTGTTTTTGAATTCTTTGTGGATCTGTGTAATCTGAGGGAAATATGTGTCTCTAACATGGTCATACATGGTCATACAAATAGCATTCTGGTTTGCTCTGTTTTTTTTGTTTATTCTTTCCAATGTGTCCAGTAATTGTCTTTTTGTTTTCTCATGATTATCATTATTTGAATTGAATTGTGTTGCTGTCCTGGTGGGCTGTGTGGTCTCTCTCCCACATCTCACAACCATAAAGGGCAATGGGTTATATAACTGATTCAAGTATTTTTAGCCAGATCCTAATTGGTATGTCGAATTGATGTTCCTTTTGATGGCATATGAGGCCCTTCTTGCTTTGTCTCTCAGCTCGTTCACAGCTTTGTGGAAGTTACCTGTGGCGCTGATCTTTAGGCTGAGGTATGTATAGTTTGTTGTGTGCTCTAGGGCAACGGTGTCTAGGAGTAATTTGTATCTGTGGTCCTGGCTACTGGACCTTTTTTGGAACGCCATTATTTTTTGTCTTACTGAGATTTACTATCAGGGCCCAGGTCTGACAGAATCTGTTCAGAAGATCAAGGTGCTGCTGTAGCCCCCCCCCCCCCCCCCCCTCTCTCTCTCTCTCTCTTTCTTTCTTTCTCTCTTTCTCTCTCTCTCTCTCTCTCTCTCTAGAAATTACAGAAATATTTTTTAAATTCCTTTATACATGCGTTGCCATTGTAGAGAGAGCGAGAGAGAGGAGAGATAGATGCCCTGCTGGCACTGCATTAGTATATGAACGCTTTGGAAAAACCTGGATTTCTCCAATAATTGGTCATCAAATTTGATCTGGGAATTTGGGAATTCATTTTTCCGTCGATGATAGCAAGCTGTCCAGGCCCTAAGGCAGCAAAGCAGACCCAAATCATGACGCTCCCTCCACCATACTTTACAGTTGGGATGAGGTTTTGATGTTGGTGTGCTGTGCCTTATTTTTCTCCACACACAGTGTTGTGTTCCTTCCAAACAACTCAACTGTAGTTTCATCTGTCCAAAAAATATTTAGACATTTTTGCCTTTTTTATTGTTCATTTCACTTTTGCTTTGGCGAAGAAAACATATGTTTCCCATGCCAAAAAAACTGAATTTAGAGAGAGAGTGAGGATAGATAGAGAGAGAGAGAGAGAGAGAGACAGAGAGAGAGAGAGAGAGAGAGACAGAGAGAGAGACAGAGAGAGAGAGCGAGAGAGAGAGAGAGAGAGAGGATAGATAGAGAGAGAGAGAGAGAGAGACAGAGAGAGAGAGAGAGAGACAGAGAGAGAGACAGAGAGAGCGAGAGAGAGAGAGAGAGAGAGAGAGGATAGATAGAGAGAGAGAGAGAGAGAGAGACACAGAGAGAGAGAGAGAGAGAGAGAGAGAGAGAGAGAGATGCTGTAGAACATCCAGGTGCACTTTTGCAAACTTCAGATGTGCAGCAAGGTTTTTTTGGACAGCAGTGGCTTCTTCCGTGGTGTCCTCCCATGAACACCATTCTTGTTTAGTGTTTTACGCATCGTAGACTCGTCAACAGAGTTGTTAGCATGTTCCAGAGAATTCTGTAAATCTTTAGCTGACACTCTAAGATTCTTATTAACCTCATTGAGTATTCTGCACTGTGCTCTTGCAATCATCTTTGCAGGACAGCCACTCCTAGGGAGAGTAGCAACAGTGCTGAAATATCTCCATTTATAGACATTGTCTTACCGTGGACTGACAGACATCAAGGCTTTTAGAGATACTTTTGTAACCCTTTCCAGCGTTATGCAAGTCAGCAATTCTTAATCTTAGGTCTTCTGAGATCTATTTTGTTCCAGGCATGGTTCACATCAGGCAATGCTTCTTGTGAATAGCAAACTCAAGTTTTGTGAGTGTTTTTATAGGGCAGGGCAGCTCTGACCAACATCTCCAACCTCGTGTCACTGATTGGACTCCAGGTTAGCTGACTCCTGACTCCAATTAGCTTTTGGAGAAGTCATTAGCCTAGGGGTTCACATAGTTGTTTCAACTTAAACTGTGAATGTTTAAATGATGTATTCAATATAGACAAGACAAACACAATAATTTGTGTGTTATTAGTTTAAGCAGACTATGTTTGTCTATTGTTGTGACTTAGATGAAGATAAGATCAAATTTGATGATCAATTTTGGTTCACATACTGTATGTCTTATGACATTTACCTGCCTCTCTCTCTCTCTCTCTCTCTCTCTCTCTCTCTCTCTCTCTCTCTCTCTCCAACTCTGTCCCTCTCCGTCTGTCTCCAACTCTGTCCCTCTCCCTCTCTCTCCAACTCTGTCCCTCTCCCTCTCTCTCTCTCACTCTCCAACTCTGTCCATCTCTTTCTCTCTTTCTCTCTCTCTGTCCCTCTCTCTCTCCCTCTCTCTCTCTCTCTCTCCTGCTCTCTCTCTCCAACTCTGTCCCTCTCTTTCTCTCTTTCTGTCCCTCTCCCTCCCTCTCCAACTCTGTCCTTCTCTCCCTCTCTCTCCCTCCCTCTCTCTCTCGCTCCCTCTCTCTCTCTCTCTCCAACTCTGTCCCTCTCTCTCTCTCTCTCTCTCTCTTTCTCTCTCTGTCTCTCTCTCTCTCTCTCCAACTCTGTCCCTCTCTCTCTCTGTCCCTCTCTCTCTCTCTGTCCCTCTCTCTCTCTCTCCCCCTCTCTCTCTTTCTCTCTCTCCCTGTAACTCTCTCCCTTTCAATCTCTCTTTCCTGTGCTGATTAAGTTTTTGTCTCCAAGTAGGGGATTAAGTGTATGTGTGGGTTTGAGGAAAGGGCATGAGCCCTGTAGGAGAGGAGCTCAGCACGGCCACCTACTGTTCCCACCTCCTTCAAGAGGCCACTTTATTGAGGATAAAACATTTAGTCATGAATTCAACATGCTGAATGTTAGATTAGCGTGGTATGGATCTTGGTTTGCGTCAGAGTATCTTGGTTTCAGTCCAGGTATGAAAATCAGGAGACTAAATCGTTAGAATAGAGGCATAGGGCATTGGTGGGGTCAGGAAGCTATGGTGAGGGCAGCCACACACACACACACACACACACACACACACACACACACACACACACACACACACACACACACACACACACACACACACACACACACACACACACACACACTCCCACACTCCCACAGAGAGATTGAGTTTTCAGTTCTTGTTTCCTGAGTATACTGGTGGGAGTGTCACCATCATTGTGTGTGTTTGTGTGTGTCATTGTGGCTTTGGCCCATTAGCGTTGTGACTTACCCTGACCTCTTCCTCTTGACTTTTCACCCTCTCTTTGACCTTTCACCCCTCTCTATGACATCTCTCTTAACCTCTGACTCCTCGTTACACCCCTGAGACTAACAATCGTCAGGATGACACACACACAGCACAGAGATATCCCTGACAGGTATACAGTTCTTCTTAGAGGACACAGATAACTCAGGGTGCTATTTGACTGTTATAACTGTTCTCCTCTGTTCTCTTCTCATGTATTCTGTTCTCTTCTGTTCTCTTCTGTTCTGTTCTCTTCTCATCTCTTCTGTTCTTTTCTGCTCTCTTCTGTTCTGTTCTCATCTCTTCTGTTCTTTTCTGTTCTCTTCTTTTATGTTCTGTTCTCTTATTTTCTCTTCTGTTCTCTTCTGTTCTCTTCTGTTCTCTTCTGTTATGTTCTTTTCTTATTTTCTCTTCTGTTCTCTTCTGTTCTCTTCAATTCTCTTCTGTTCTCTTCTCTTCTGTTCTCTTCAATTATCTTCTGTTCTCTTCTGTTCTCTTCTCTTCTTTTCTGTTCTCTTCTGTTCTCTTCAGTTCTCTTCTGTTCTGTTCTCTTCCATTCTCTTCTTGTCTCTTCTCTTCAGCACTCTTCTGTTCTGTTCTCTTCTCTTTAGTTCTCTTCTATTCTTTTCCCTTCTGTCCTCTTCTGTTATTTTCTGTTCTCTTCAGTTCTCTTCTCTTCAGTTCTCTCCTCTCGGAACTAGGGAGAACTTTGTTTCTTGCTTTGGAAAATGTGTTGTTTTGGAAGGTTTTAAAAGTCTCAGCATCCAGACGCTGCACTTGATGCATTTTTTTAATTGCTTCCTCCAATTATTTATAAACACGCACCTGTTAAGAAACTGACTTTTAGAACTGTTAAGGCTTGATGACGAATTGAAAAACACTATGGTTGAAAGAGATGAGGCAAAAGGAGTGACTAATAAGTCTGGCTGCACATCTGACTGGCTGACTTACTGCATATTGTGAAATGATGTGACTAAACTCAACAAAAAGAACAAGAAACTGTATTATGAAGCCAAAATCAATGATGCAAAGAATGATGGGAAAAAACACTTTGGAGTACTTTAAATGAAAAAAAGACAGAAAGACAAATTCAACTCCATGTTTTATCGACTCAGATTGCTTATTCATCACAAAACCATTTGATTTTGCCAATTATTTTAATAATTAATTCATTGGCAAAGTGTGCAAACGTATGCAGGGAATGCCAACAATTAACAGTGAGCTATCTTATTCATGCATAAAAAATATATATTGTCAACGACCATTAATGACAAACCTCCTGTCATTGACAACTTAGATGGAAAGCTACTGAGGATGGTAGCTGACTCTATAGCCACTACTATCTGTCATATCTTTAATTTGAGCCTAGAGGAAAGTCTTTGTCCTCAGGCCTGGAGGGAAGCCAAAGTCATTCCGCTAGCCAAGAATGGTAAAGTGGCTTTACTGGTTCTAACAGCAGACCTATCAGCTTACTGCCAGCTCTTAGCAAACTATGTTACCTCCCAAAATTGTGTTTGGCCAAATGCAATGCTATTTATTGGTAAACAAATTAACAACAAACTTTCAGCATGCTTATATAGAAGGGCACTCTCTATAATTGGTTGATGATTGTTCACAGCTCCAATCCAGATGTGTTGGTCTTTACTGAGACGTGGTTAAGGAAGAGTGTCTTGAATACTGATGTTAACCTTTCTGGTTATAACCTTTTTAGGCAAGACAGATCTTCCAAAGGTGGAGGAGTGGCAATCTTTACCAAGGATCACCTTCAGTGCTCGGTTGTCTCGATCAAGTCTGTCCCAAAACAATTTGATTTGCTGATTTTAAGCATTAAACTTTCAAATAGCTATTTTTTGACTGTTGCTGGGTGATATCGCCCTCCATCAGCACCTGCCTGTACCCTAACTGTCAGCTCTCTCCTGGCCCCTTACACTAAGTCTGAATGTGTCCTGCTTGGTGACCTAAACTGGGACATGCTTAATACACCTGATCAAGTCCTAAAGCAACGGGACTCCCTAAATCTTTATCAGATTGTTAACAATCCCACAAGGTATGACTCCAAACACAGAAAAGGCTACTCTCCTCGATGTTATCCTCACAAATTATCCTGATAGGTATCAGTCTGGTGTTTTCTGTAATGACCTTAGTGATCCCTGCTTTACAGCCTGTGTTCGTAATGGCTGCTCAGTGAAATGACCTGTCCTGATTTGTCATAGACCCTAAAAAACTTTAATGAGCAAGCCTTCCTTCATGAACTGGCCTCTGTAAATGGTATAGAATTAGTTTGATCCCCTCTGTCGAAGACGCTTGGACCTTCTTTTTATTTTCAGTGATATTCTTAACAAACACGCCCCCATAAAGAAAATGAGAATTTAAAAACAGCCCCTGGTTTCGACCGAGAACTTGCAGAGTTACTCCACCTCAAGAATTGCATTTGGCGAAAGGCTCTGCACACGCATACTCAGGCTGACTGGCTGTCGTTCAGGCTATCCGGAAAGGCCATAGTTAATTACTTTAAGGAGCAGTTCTCTCTCTGTGGGTCTAACCCCAAGAAGTTCTGGAAAACAGTTCAAGACTTGGAGAATAAACCATCCTCCTCACAGCTGCCCATGTCCCTTAATGTAGATGTTGTGGTTGTACCTGGCAAGAAGCACATGGCTGAGCTCTTTAATCACCACTTCATTAAGTCAGGATTTCTATTTGACTCAGCCATGCCTCCTTGCCCGTCCAACATTTCCTCATCTCCCTCTCCTTCTAATGTGACTATCCCCAATGCCTCTCCTACTTTTCCCCTGCCCCGCTACAAAGTTTCTCCCTGCAGGCGGTCACTGAGTCTGAGGTGCTAAAGGAGCTCCTTAAACTTGACCCTAAAAAAACATCTGGGTCAGATGGTTGAGACCCTTTCTTCTTTAAGGTTGCTGCCCCTATCATCGCCAAGCCTCTCTCCAACCGTTTTAACCTGTCTCTCCTTTCTGGGGAAGTTCCCGTTGCTTGGAAGACAGCCACATTTCTTCCTTTATTTAAAGGGGGAGATCAAGCTGATCCTAACTGTTATAGGCCTATTTATATTTTGCCATGTTTATCAAAAGTTTTGGAAAAACTTGTCAATAATCTACTGACTGGATTTCTTGATGTCTATGGTATTCTCTCGGGTATGCAATCTGGTTTGTGCTCAGGTTATGGATGTGTCACTGAAACCTTAAAGGTTCTCAATGATGTCACCATTGCCCTTGATTCTAAGCAATATTGTGCTGCTATTTTTATTGACTTGGCCAAAGCTTTTGATGCAGTAGGGGCCGGCTAAGGAGTATTGGTGTCTCTGAGGGGTCTTTGGGCTGGTTTGCTAACTACCTCTCTCAAAGAGTGCAGTGTATAAAGTGTGAACATCTACTGTCTCAGCCACCGCCTGTCACCAAGGGAGTACCCCAAGGCTCAATCCTAAGCCCCACGCTCTTCTGAATTTACATCAACAACAAAACTCAGGAAGTAGGAAGCTCTCTCATCCATTTAATCTCAGCAAAAAAAGTAACATCCCTTTTTCAGGACCCTGACTTCCAAAGATAATTCGTAAAAATCCAAATAACTTCACAGATCTTCATGGTAAAGGGTTTAAACACTATTTCCCATGCTTGTTCAATGAACCATAAACAATTAATGGACATGCACCTGTGGAACGGTCATTAAGACACTAACAGCTTACAGACGGTAGGCAATTAAGGTCACAGTTATGAAAACTTAGGACACTAAAGAGGCCTTTCTACTGACTATGAAAACACCAAAAAGAAAGATGCCCAAGGTCCCTGCTCATCTGCGTGAACTTGCCTTATGCATGCTGCAAGGAGGCATGAGGACTGCAGATGTGGCCAGGGCAATAAATTGCAATGTCCGTACTGTGAGACGCCTAAGAAAGCGCTACAGGGAGACAGGACAGACAGCTGATCATCCTCGTAGTGGCAGACCCCGTGTAGCAACACCTGCACAGGATCGATACATCCGAGCCTCACACCTGCGGGACAGGTACAGGATGGCAACAACAACTGCCCGAGTTACACCAGGAACGTGCAATCCCTCCATCAGTGCTCAGAATGCTTGCAATAGGCTGAGAGAGGCTGGACTGAGGGCTTGTAGGCCTGTTGTAAGGCAGGTCCTGACCAGACATCGCTGGCAACAACGTCGCCCATGGGCACAAATCCACCGTCGTTGGACCAGACAGGACAGTGCTTGTCACTGACGAGTCGCGGTTTTGTCTTACCAGGGGTGATGGTCGGATTTACGTTTATCGTTGAAGGAATGAGAATTACACGGAGGCCCTCACGGTCTGGGGCGGTTTGTCACAGCATCATCGGACTGAGCTTGTTGTAATTGCAGGCAATCTCAACACTGTGCATTACAGGGAAGACATCCTCCTCCCTCATGGGGTACCCTTCCTGCAGGCTTGTCCTGACATGACCCTCCAGCATGACAATGCCACCAGCCATACTGCTCGTTCTGTGTATGATTCCCTGCAAGACAGGAATGTCAGTGTTCTGCCATGGCCAGCGAAGAGCCCGGACGAATCTCAATCCCATTGAGCACGTCTGGGACCTGTTTGATCAGAGGGTGAGGGCTAGGGCCATTCCCCCCAGAAATGTCTGTGAACTTGCAGGTGCCTTGGTGAAAGAATGGGGTAACATCTCACAGCAAGAACTGGCAAATCTGGTGCAGTCCATGAGGAGGAGATGCACTGCAGTACTTAATGCAGCTGGTGGCCACACCAGATACTGACTGTTACTTTCGATTTTGACCCCCCTTTTGTTCAGGGACACATTATTCAATTTCTGTTAGTCACATGTCTGTGGAACTTGCTCAGTTTATGTCTCAGTTGTTGAATCTTGTTGTGTTCATAGAAATATTTACACATGTTAAGTTTTATGAAAATAAACGCAGTTGACATTGAGAGGACGTTTAATTTTTTGCTGAGTATATATGTAGAGGATACAGTTTTAGACTCAGTTGGCCCATCCCCGGATGTTGTGTTAAATGCTCAACAACAAAGTTTTCTTAGTTTCCAACAAGCTTTCTCAACCCCTAACCCTGTTCTGAACACCTCCAAATTAAAGGTAATGTTGTTTGGTAAGAAGAACCCCCTCCTCCCACAGGTGTTATTTAGTGCTTAAAGGTAGTCACCTCATACAAGTACTTGGGAGTATGGCTAGACGGTGCACTATCTTTCTCTCAGCACAGATCAAAGCTGTAGGCTGAAGTTATATCTAGACTTGGTTTCCTCTATCGTAATCGCTCCTCGTTCACCCCTGCTGTCAAACTAATACTGATTCATATGACCATCCTACCCATGCTAGATTACGGAGACATAATTTATAGATCGACAGGTAATGATGCTCTCGAGAGGCTAAATGTTCTTTACCATTGGGCCATCAGGGTTTTCCACCAATGCTCCTTACAGGACACATCACTGCACTCTATACTCCTCTGTAAACTGGTCATCTCTGTATACCCATCGCTAGACCCACTGGTTGATGCTTATTTATAAAACCCTCTTAGGCCTCACTCGCCCCTATCTGAGATATCTACTGCAGCCCTCATCCTCCATTTACAACACACGTTCTGCCAGTCACATTCTGTTAAAGGTCCTCAAAGCACACAAATCCCTGATTGGCTCCTCTTTTCAGTTCGCTGCAGCTAGTGACTGGAACGAGCTGCAACAAACACTCAAACTGGACAGTTTTATCTCAATCTCTTCATTCAAATACTCGATCATGGACACTTTTACTGACAGTTGTGGCTGTTTTGTGTGATGTATTGTTCTCTCTACCTTCTTGCTATTGTGCTGTTGTCTGTGCCCAATAATGTTTGTACCATGTTTGTACCCTGTTTTGTGCTGCTACCATGTTGTGTTGTCATGTGTTGCTGCCTTGCTATGTTGTTGTCTTTAGGTCTCTCTTTACGTAGTCTTTTGTCCTATATTTATATTGTATACATGTTTTATTTTCAATCCCCACAGGAGGCCTTTTGCCTTTTGGTAAGCCGTCATTGTAAAATAAGAATTTGTTCTTAACTGACTTGCCTAGTTAAATAAAGGTTAAATAAATAAATAAATAAAATACAAATTGTTAACAACAATTTTTCCACCTCACCCTCACTAACTTTACAAATGTCAAACCGCCAAACCACATTGCTCGTTCACGCTGATCGTTCCGTGGGTAAGCGAAAGCTCCAACCACTGTCTCTCTCAAGCATCTTCGACCTGTGTTTTGGTATACTTCCCCGCACACTGCTTCTTGGATCAACAGCACTAACTTTCTAGTTGGTAATCTAGTCTAGGGCAGCCAGGATCCTTACTGTGAGGAAGTTATGCGCCTTCACTCTGTTTATCGTACTGGTGCATGTGTGATCAAGCCTGTTTTGCATGGGTGTGTTTGCCATTTCACTGGGGGAGCTTGTTTTCGTGAGGCTGGGTGGGTTGTGTTCCTGAACTCATTTCAACTCACAATAAGGTTGTGGCATGGCTAATACTAGACAGAATAATGCTGCAAAGCTCACTGCAGAAGAGGAATATGTATCAGCACTATACTTTATGAGCTACTCCATCAACAAAAACAGTTCTGTAAAGATCTAATAGAGCTGCAGGAAAATAACTTGAAGTCCTACCTGCAATTCTTTATGGATTCTACCAACAAAAGGGTTGATGGTCTGTTTAAAGATGTAATAGAACGTAAACACAGTTTGGAATTTGTTCAGTCAGAGGTGAGGGAGCTGAAGGGGCACGAAGTTCATCAGCCAGACTGCATTCAAAACAATGTCTGAGGATTTTGCAATTTTCCAAACATCACTTGACGAGCACACTTCCAAAGAAGACTGCCTCGAAAATCAATTGAGGCGGAATAACATTTTAATCAATGGAATTGAGGACGTAAAGACTGAAACTTGGCATGACACAGAAGTCAAGACCAAGACAATCCTGGCAGATCAACTCAAACTGGACCCTAAACTGATGGAGATGGACAGGGCACATGGGAAAGGCACTTTCTTCCCAGGCCCAGATCTGTGGTGGTGAAACTGCTCAGGGTCAAAGACAAGGAGGAGATTCTCAGGAGAGCCAAGTGCCTGAAGTACATTAAGGGACATTTCCCTTCTCTGCTTCAGTTTGATCCTCCTGATGTATTGGAGGTGATGATGTAATGGAGGTGTTGATGTAATGGAGGTGATGATGTAATGGAGGTGATGATGTAATGGAGGTGATGATGTAATGGAGGTGATGATGTAATGGAGGTGATGATGTAATGGAGGTGTTGATGTAATGGAGGTGATGATGTAATGGAGGTGATGATGTAATGGAGGTGATGATGTAATGGAGGTGTTGATGTAATGGAGGTGATGATGTAATGGAGGTGATGATGTAATGGAGGTGATGATGTAATGGAGGTGATGATGTAATGGAGGTGTTGATGTAATGGAGGTGTTGATGTAATGGAGGTGATGATGTAATGGAGGTGTTGATGTAATGGAGGTGATGATGTAATGGAGGTGATGATGTAATGGAGGTGATGATGTAATGGAGGTGATGATGTAATGGAGGTGATGATGTAATGGAGGTGATGATGTAATGGAGGTGTTGATGTAATGGAGGTGATGATGTAATGGAGGTGATGATGTAATGGAGGTGATGGAAGTAATTTGTAAGTTAAAGATATCAGCAGCAGACATTATCTTCTTCGATCACTGAGCCTCTAACGTATGTCTTCATCAAATCTATGCAAACTGGTATTGTTCTTAAAGATTTGTATTGTTCTTAAAGATTTTAAAATTGCCAAAATTATCCCCCTCTATTAATCTGAGGATCTAGTATATTTGACAGATTATCGGCCAATATCTGTACTACCATATTTTTCTAAAGTCCTATAACAATGTATTTATCAGAGAAACATTTAAATCAACACTGTGTTCTATATGAGCACCAATATGGTTTTCGTAAAAACTACTCCACAGATATGGCTCTTTTGCAACTTGTGGATAAAATATTTACAGCCCTTAACAACAATGAATATACGCTTGGCATCTTTTTAGATTAATTTAAAGCGTTTCACACGGTTGATCATGAAATATTACTTTCTAAATTGCATTGTTACGGTTTTCATGATTATACATGTAATTGGTTATATAGTTATGTTATGATAGAGAACAATTTGTTTACGCAAACAGCTGTGCATTTACCAGGGCCAAGGTATGCTGTGGCGTCCCACAGGGTTGGATAATTGGACCTTTGTTATTCCTAATTTATATCAATGACCTTGCTGCTGTGTCTTCTACCGTACTTCTTTGCTGATGATACTAATTTTGATTTACTAATTAATGAAGCCAACTCAGGTATGGCCACATTTTCTGAATGGTTCCAGATTATCCAAATGATCTTTACATAAAAAAAAAAAAAAGCTAACTTTATTGTATTCACTAGTAAGAGTAAGAAATATTGTAAAAAATAAAAAAATAAAAAAATAAAAGAGCTAGAATCTCAATTGGTGGGAATGAAATGGAACAAGTCCCATCTACTAGATTCCTCGGAGTTCATACTGATGAAACGTTATCCTGGTAAGATCATTTTCAATTTGTCTGCAGCAAAGTGATGAACTCTGTTGCAATCATCAGAAAGATTAGTTATTTGGTTCATCAGGCGTGCTTCCTAACTCTTTACTATAGCATAATTCCCCTAATACTCATTTACTGTAATATTTTCTGGGCCAGTACATATGCCTCCTACCTACACAAATTACTCATCATACAAGAGACATTTTCAAGACTAGCCACCTTCTCTAATTACCTGGCTCCATCTGCAAATTTGTTTAAGAAACTCAATATATTGTCTATTTACGACATGAATTATGCATTTTCATCTACATATACTCATACCTCCCAGGCAGTTTACCTAAACCTTTCATTGGGTTCTTCCAGGTTAATTCTGAAATCCGTCTATATAACACAAGACACTGAGATAACCTTCACCCTCCCTACTGCCGCACCTCACATAGTCTATCTATCAGATACAGTGGTACCATACTCTGGAATTATTATCTTCACATTGCCAAAACATCATCATTCCTCAATAACTTCAAGTGAAGACTGGGGGTCAGACTGATGAAACCAAACAACTCAGTAATCTCCTGCATATAGCCCAACTTTCGCTCGTTCACAAGGCACACACACATTTAAACAAAACATATCCTGTTATTTCATAGTTTTGATGTCTTCAGTATTATTCTACAATATAGAAAATAGGAAAAATAAAGAAAAACCCTGGAATGAGTGGGTGTGTCCAACGTTTGGACTGGTACTTTATGTAAATTGTAGAGTATGTTGTCTGTAATGTATTTTTCGTCATGTGTCGGACCACAGTAAGACTAGCTGTCACCATTGCCGTCGGCTAATGGGGATCATAAAAATAAATCCAAATAAAAAATCCTCGATCCCTGCATTCTCCTCCTAGTGGTACAGTGCTGCAGCACTCTTCATCTGTAATACATATGGTAAAACCTTGAGAGTGTGTTGTTGGAGCCGGGCTCATACCGCCCCGACTGCACTTCAGAACAGATTAAAAGATGAATGAGTCCATCTGGAGGAAATTAGAAAAACATAACATTTCCGTTTTACTGTGAGCGTAGACGCAGGGCCGCAGAGTGTAACTTGACTTTTTTACTAAAGAGGGAATAACTCTCATTCTGACATTTTAGGTTGTTTTAGGGAGGTTATAATACTTTACAAATGTACTGTAGGTAGTTCGGTGAAACACACAAACACACCTAAAGCTCATATCTAGACTTTAGCTCGCTGGCTAACATGGCCTTTAGTCATGCAGATGACCCAGGTTCAATACCCAGTCAGGTATTGGGCAGTTATAGAAAATCAGTTAACCTAGGATGGTAATAACCATGCTAGGTTAGTATTTTTTTTAAACAGGGTCACCTCTCGGATAATAGAGAACAACTGTCATCCTCTTTACAACGGCTTTGAACACTTTTTATCATTTCAACACCACCAAATACCCGTTAGAGTGTGCATCCAACCTCGAATCAACGCTGCTCCAATTAAAAGCTCCAATGGAAACCTGATCTAGAGCCTTTTTAAACAGCGTCTAAAGCAGTGCTAATAGTAACATTCTCTCTCTATCACCCTCTCTCTCTCTTTCCCTGTCTCTCCCCCCTCTCCCTCCATGTGTCACAGTTAATTGCGTCCTCCTCTACCTGCCCCTTCCTGTTTCTCCACCTGTCATATTGTGTGATCTGATTAAGATGTAAACGTGTTCAGTGGAGGGGCTGCTTGCTGTGTAGCTAAGGCCCCACTCCATCACTCCTTATTGCACTGGGCCTTGCTTGTCTTGGCTGTGTAGCAGGCAGCTCAGAGGTACCGGCCAGGGGAGATTGGATGGCGCTGTGGTTTAGCATGCTATTTCCTCTAAAGCGAGCTGTGCTCCAAGGCTATTCAAGAGATTAATACTGGCCCGGCTCTGTTTGGAATGCTGGCATTTATTCTCTCCTAAAGTTCCACCAGTTGGGGGCCACTTCTTCATCCTCAGACTACGCCAGGATTCTTTTTCCCATCAGCACCCTGGTTGTCTTAGTTGTCTCTGTTGGTTTCCTTCTCTCTGTCTGGTTATGTTTCTCTCTCTTTGTCTGTCTATCTCTCTGTTTCCCTCTGGCTCTGTTTCCCTCTGGCTCTGTCTATCTCTCTGTCTCTCTCTTTGTCTGTCTATCTCTCTGTTTCTCTCTATCTCTCTGTTTCTGTCTGTCTATCTCTCTGTATCTTTATTTTTCTATCTCTCTGTGTCTCTGCCTGTCTACCTCTCTGTCTCTCTCTTTGTCTGTCTATCTCTCTGTTTCTCTCTATCTCTCTGTTTCTGTCTGTCTATCTCTCTGTATCTTTATTTTTCTATCTCTCTGTGTCTCTCTCTGCCTGTCTACCTCTCTGTCTCTCTCTCTTTGTCTGTCTATCTCTCTGTCTCTCTCTGTGTCTGACTATTTCTCTGTTTCTCTCTCTTGGTCTATCTCTCTGTCTCTCTCTTTGTCGGTCTATCTCTCTGTCTCTCTCTTTGTCTGTCTATCTCTCTGTCTCTCTCTGTGTCTGACTATCTCTCTGTTTCTCTCTCTTGGTCTATCTCTCTGTCTCTCTCTGGCTCTATCTCTCTGTCTGTTTATCTCTGTTTCTCTCTGTCTGTCTATCTCTGTTTCTCTCTCTTTGTCTGTCTAGCTGTCTGTTTCGCTCTCTCTGTCAATCTCTCTGTTTCTCTCCCTTTGTCTGTCTATCTCTCTTAACTCTGACCTAAAGACTTGCACTAGCTCCCAAAGTTAATAGCTAGGCTTTAGCTCAACATGCTAACACAGTCTTGTGGCATGCAGACAACCTGGTTTCAAACCCAATTAGTAACATTAGAACTCCAGACACCACTCTGCTTTCTGCCAAGCCATGAAGGTTAAAATACAAACTTACATAAAAAAAATACTTTTGCACACATCACTGGAAATACAGTGCCTTCAGAAAGTATTCATACCGCTTGACTTATTACATATTTTGTTGTGTTACAGTCTGAATTCAAAATGGAATTAATAATTGTTTTTCTCTCACCCATAGAGACACAATACCCTATAATGACAGTGAAAACATGTTTTTAGAAATGTTAGCAAATTTATTGAAAATGAAGTACAGAAATACACTATATATACAAAAGTATGTGGACACCCTTTAAATGAGTGGATTTTGATATTTCAGCCTCACCTGTTGCTGACAGGTGTATACAATTGAGCACACAGCCATGCAATCTCCATTGACAACCATTGGCAGAAGAATGGTGTTATTGAAGAGCTCAGTGACTTTCAACGAGGCATGGCCTCGTGGTCGAGCAGCCAATCACCATGCGCAATGTATGGCTGGAGTGGTGTAAATCTTGCCGGACTCTGGAGCAGTGGAAATGAATCACGTTTCACCATTTGGCAATCCAACGGACGAATCTGGGTTTGGCGGATGCCAGGAGGTCGCTCTCTGCGCCAATGCACAGTGCCAAATGTAAAGTTTGGTGGAGGAGGAATAATGGTCTGGGGCTGTTATTCAAGGTTCGGTCTAGGCCCCTTAGTCCCAGTGAAGGGAAATCTTAAAGCTACAGAAAGAACTACACTGGACTTTATGCAAACTGGAAACCACATATCCTGAGGCCACATTTATTGTAGCTGGGGATTTTAACAAAGCAAATTTGAGGAAAACGCTACAGAAGTTCTAACAACACATTGATTGTACTACATTGAACCACTGCTACTCAACTTTTTGAAATTCCTACAAGGCCCAATGTAGTTATTCCCTCCGTAGGTCAATCAAACAGGCAAAACGTCAGTACAGAAACAAAGTGGAGCCGCAATTCAACAGCTCAGACACGAGATGTATGTGACAGGGTCTACAGACAATCGCGGACACTGATGTTTTGCTTCCGCACAAGCTAAACACCTTCGCCGGCTTTGAGGATAACACAGTGCCACCGACGCGGCCCGCTACCAAGGACTGTGGGCTCTCCTTCGCTGTGGCCAACGTGAGAAAGACATTTAAGCGGGTTAACCCTCGCAAGGTGTTAACCCTAGCCGCGTTCTCAGAGCATGCGCAGACAAGCTGGCTGGAATGTTTACGGACATATTCAAGCTCTCCCTATCCCAATCTGCTGTCCCCACATGCTCAAATATGTACACCATTGTTTCTGTACCCAAGAAAGATGAATGAGTCCATCTGGAGAAAACTAGAAAAACATAACATTTCCGTTTTACTGCAGGGCAGCAGAGTATAACTTGACTTTTTTACTAAAGAGGGAATAACTCTCATTCTGACATTTTAGGTTGTTTTAGGGAGGTTATAATACTTTACAAATGTACTGTAGGTAGTTCGGTGAAACACACAAACCTGCCTTGGATTTGTGCTAACTAAATGACTATCGCCCAGTAGCACTCACTTCTGTCATCATGAACTTTGTTTGACACTCTACCTTACCTGACACCTTAGACCCACTACAATTTACTTACCACCCCAATAGATCCACAGACGATGCAATCGCCATCGCACTGCACACTGCCCTATCCCATCTGGACAAGAGGAATACCTATGTAAGAGTGCTGTTCATAGACTATAGCTCAACATTCAACATTCAACACCATAGTACCTTCTAAGCTCATCATCTGAACCCCGCCCTGTGCAACTGGGTCCTGGACTTCCTGCCCCCAGGTGGTAGGAAACAACACCTCCACTTCGTTGATCCTCAACACAGGTGACCCACAAGGGTGCGTGCTCAGCCCCCTCCTGTACTCCCTGTTCAACCATGACTGAGTGACAATGCACGCCTCCAACTCAATCATCAAGTTTGCAGATGACACAACAGTAGTAAGCTTGATTACCAATAATGACGAGACAGCCTACAGGGAGGAGGTGAGGGCCCTGGGAGAGTGGTGCCAGGAAGACAACCTTGGACTTCAGGAAACAGCAGCCCTTATCCACATCAATTGGTCCGCAGTGGAGAAGGTGGAAAGCTTCAAGTTCCTAGGCGTACACATCACTGACGATCTGAAATGGTACACCCACACAGGCAGTGTGGTGAAGAAGGCGCAACAGCGCCTCTTCAACCTCAGGAGCCTTGGCCCCTAAAACCCTCACAAACTTTTACAGATGCACAATTGAGAGCATCCTGTCAGGCACTATCACCGCCTGGTACGGCAATTTCACCGGACGCAACCACAGGGCTCTCCAGAGGGTTACAGTCTGCCCGATACATCAACGGGGGCACACTGCCTGCCTTCCAGGACACCTACAGCACCCGATGTCACAGGCCTGAGCCATGACCTGTTCCCCCCACTATCATCCGGAAGGTGAGGTCAGTACATGTGTATCAAAGTTGGGACCGAGATACTGAAAAACAGCTTCTATCTTAAGGCCATCAGACTGATAAATAGCTATCACTAGCTGGCTTCCACCCAGTTACTCAATCCTGCACCTTAGAGGCTGCTGCACTATATACATAGACTTGGAATCACTGGCCACTTTAATAATGGAATACTAGTCACTTTAATCATTTTTAAATGGTCCAAACACACCAAGACAGTCGTGAAGAGGGCACGACAAAGCCTATTCCCCCTCAGGAAACTAAAAAGAGTTGGCATGGGTCCTGAGATCCTCAAAAGGTTCTACAGCTGCAACATCGAGAGCATGGAGAGAGTTTGCTGCACTGAAAGGAAAGGGGCTGAATAATTTTGCACGCCCAATTTTTCAGTTTTTGATTTGTTAAAAAAGTTTGAAATATCCAATAAATGTTGTTCCACTTCATGATTGTGTCCCACTTGTTGTTGATTCTTCACAAAAAAATACAGTTTTATATCTTTATGTTTGAAGCCTGAAATGTGGCAAAAGGTCGCAAAGTTCAAGGGGGCCGAATACTTTCGCAAGGCACTGTATATTAATGGAAATACTTTTCAGATTCTACTGCACTGTTTGAGCTAGGAACACAACCCTTTCACTACATCCGCAATAACATCTGCTAAATATGTGACCAATTTTTTTGTATATTATTACCTTTATTTAACTAGGTTGTCATGGTGGGTGGTCAGGGGTAGAACGACAGATTTGTACCTTGTCAGCTCGGGGGTTTGAACTTGCAACCTTCCGGTTACTAGTCCAACGCTCTAACCACTAGGCTACCCTGCCGCCCCAATACAATTCCATTTGATTTACATTGACATTCTAGACAATTCTGTGCTTCCAACTTTGTGGCAACAGTTTGGGGAAGGCCCTTTCCTGTTTCAGCATGACAATGCCCCCCGTACACAAAGCGAGGTCCATAGAGTAATGGTTTGTCAAGATCAGTGTAAAAGAACTTGACTGGCCTGCACATAGCTCTGACCTCAACCCCGTCGAACACTTTTGGAATGAATTGGAATGCCGACTGCGAGCCAGGGTCTAATCGCCCAACATCAGTGCCCAACCTCACTAATACTCTTGTGGCTGAATGGAATCCAGTCCCTGCAGCAATATTCCAACATCTAGTGGAAAGACTTCCCAGTAGAGTGGGGGCTGTTATACAGCAAAAGAGGGACCAACTCAATATTAATGTCCATGATTTTAGAATAAGATGTTCGACGAACAGGTGTCCACATACTTTTGGTCATGTAGTGTATCTCATTTACATAAGTATTCACACACCTCAGTCAATACTTTATAGAAACACCTTTGGCAGCGATTACCACTAAGACTTTTTAGGTCTCTAAGAGCTTTCTACAACTGGATTGTGCAACATTTGCCCAGTAATATTTTCAAAATTCTTCAAGCTCTTTAAAATTGTTGTTGATCATTGCTAGACAATGTTCAGGTCTTGCCATAGATTATTAAGCAGATTTAGGTCAAAACTGGAACTCGGCCAATCAGGATTTTTTTCTGCTATTGATGTTCTTCTCACCTGTGGTAAACATGGGAACTAAAGATGCAACTAGACACCGGTACAAACAGGATAGCCTGCTTCTTCTAAAACATAAATTCTACTCTCCGGCAGGACTGGATGGGATACTGGACATAGTTAAGCCACACCAACAAGCCCATGTTTTGATAGGACAGTCCCAGGAAGAGTGGGAGTAAGGCAAAGGCTAAAGAGACTTGCTGGGACCAACGCCGGCCAGGTGGAAGGGGGTGGTCACTCCACCATCTGAGGCCTAGGCCCAGCGCTGTGCGAAGATGGACAGAGTTGAAACCCTTTGTGGGAGAGCGTTACAGAGGACCAATCAATTGAGTCAGCAGCCTTCCTTGGTGAAGACGAGAACTCAGAGTGCGAACTCAACCAAGTGCCCCAAACAGATCTTCTTAAGGTAGACTCTTTCAAGCCCTTCGCCTCCAGAGGTTTGCATTGCTTACATTGTAATGTACGCAGTCTACTGCCAAAAATAGAGGAAATTTGCTTGCTCGCCAGAAAGAGTAATGCAGGGGTTTCATATTTCACAGAGACTTGGCTAGATCCTTCCGTCAAAGACTATAGAAAACCTCCTAATTAACCGAAAGGATTGAAATCAGAGAGGAGGGGGTGTGTGCATCTATGTTAAAACCAACATTGGTTTTAACATGATATTGTATTTAAACAATGAAGCAGTTTAGCTGGATATATTATTACCTAAGAGCAAACCAATGTTGATAGGGGCTCTGTATAGACCTCCAGAACAGAGTGACTTTTATGAGATACTTAAAAAAGGGTACTGCCTACTGTGACTTTCTAATCTCTGAAGTGATCATTCTGGGTTATGTAAATACTGATGTAGTGAACATGAGCAGAGTAAGGACTTGTCTAAACTTTTGCAAAACTTTCTGTTTGACTCAGTTGATAAATGAGCCCACAAGAATATGTGACACTAGTCAGACTGCCATTGATCTCATTATGGTATCATATAATCACAAGATATCCCAAAGTGGTGTAATTGCATATGGAATTAGTGAGCATCTTTTTTATACAGTGCACTAGGAAAGTGAGAAGAAAACTGGTCGGTGTCCCTCCACTGGGACGGTTGAGCTAACATGCACTAAGGTGATTAGCATGACATTGTAAGTAACAAGAACATTTCTCAGGACATAGACATGTCTTATATGGGCAGAAAGCTTGTTAATCTAACTGCACTGTCCAATTTAGAGTAGCTATTACATTGAACAAATACCATTCAATCGTCACAATGCCATCAGGACCAAAAACTATGACAAAGGACAATTGAATGAACTGCTAGGATAGGTAGACTGGTCTGATGTTATGGAAAGTGAGGATGTTCATCGAGCATGGGAACTCTTCCAAGGTAGATTTCCCAGTACTGTGGACAAGCTGGCACCCCTAAACATGATGAAGATCAGACAAAGGGCAGAACCCTGGATCAGTAGGAAGGAAATGCTTAATTCCATCACCATGAGGAACACTACTCTAAAAGAGGTAGAACTTGCCAGATTCCTTCTCTCAATACAAACACCTAAGGAAAACAGTTCAAAGGCTGGTTGACGAAGCGAAACAGTCCTTCTGTGAGAGCAAGATCCAGGACAATAAAAATCAGCCCAGGGAGCTCTGGAAGACTCTCAGGGACCTAGGCACTAGCAACAAGCCAACAACAAAGTCAAACAGCATTGGAATGAACATCAATGGTACTGTAACCTTTGACAAAGCAGAGCTGGCTGATAATTGAAATGCGTTTTTCACCACCATTGCCAGCGAACTTGTTGACCAGCAATGTTACAAATATGCTTAACAATCTAGACAAACAGAAAGCCTCAGGAATGGGTAACATCCCAGCTATATTCCTGAGTCATGCTGCTGATCATATCTGGCCTTTTGTAAAACACGTGATCATTTTTATTCAACATGGAAATGTACCACAAGAGTTGAAACATGCAAGAGTTGTTCCTTTATACAAGAAAGGAAGCAAAGTTGAACAAGGTGTCGTGACTATCATTAATGTGTTTGACAGTTATTTTGTAAAATAATGACATACCACGTTCAATTATTACGCAATTCAATTAATCATATAAGAATGAGTTAAGTAGTAATCAGGGTCACCATGGGAAAAGTTATTTAACAAGTTACTATCTCCCGACTAAATATCTCTCACATCAGTCACAGTGAATTCATTAGTTCTTATTTACCTTATCAGTCATTTTCTGAATTTGCAAAATTATTGCATATCTGCACGAAACCTAGCATTAATGAGGAATCTGCGATATACAAATTGCCTTACTAACTAAATAATCTAACAGAATAAAATAAACACACAAACATGATAGCTTACACCTTGATTACTACACAATGCAATGAAAAGTCCCTAGTGGACTAAACCGATATGACGGCTTGTTACACAAAATGGCGGATTCAAAAGAGATGGAAAGTGAGAGACAAAGGAATTCCACTATCGTACATACAGCTGATAACTATGCTCAAGGAAATGCGAATAATTTGCACATGAAAGGCCACTCATGCAAAATAATTGCAATGTACATATTTACGTATATGTCTTTGCTGTCTCTCTGAAAACACTCGATCCATCTACGGGGAGTAATTTGACAAAGTCTCTGGTTGTGTAAGTCTCTGGTTGTCCACCAGAGGTCATAGTGTCTGTTAAAACGGTTCTTTCAGAGGAAGTGTTTGTTAGAATGTATCTTTCAAAGTACCACCCAGTGGTTTTCGGTCGAGTTTACTGGACTAAAGTACTTAAACAGCTGCAGGATGAATGTTCTTGTGTAGTCTTATTCTTCGAGAGATTTTCAGAGTGTCTAACCATTTCATGCCTTTCAGCTCACGCTGTTGGTCACGGTGGTCTAATGTAGAGTCAAACCATTATAAACATCCGGCTTACCGTCCGTGTACTGGTCCCAATGGTTGATTATTCAGGGTACAGCTAGAACCATTTTACATGCCCGTAGCAACCCGGCAATGTTTTTCTGGTCTAATATGTTAAAATTCTTCAGCGAGTCCTTATAAGCACTCACCTTGGAGGGCGGTGTCAGTCACGTTGCCACAAGGTCGGTGCTCACGTGGGCGTGGCTACTGACTGGGTAAACTTTACATGGAAGGCTAAACTCTGATTTTATCTTCTCACAAATAGTTTCATATTTAATCATATAAGTTCCACAACATTTAGATGTAAATCTTATAACTGTGATGTATACATTTGTAGAGTTACCGTTATTTGGTTATATTGTCTTCATGAATTTGACAGGATAGTTCTTTAAATACCCACGGACCATTCCAAATGTTTGGATTACAGAAGTATTGTTTCATTATCCAATCTTGGATGTCACGGTACTGCAAAATATCTCTCTGTTGTAACAACGGGATTTTTTACTTTTTTAAACTTTCCTTTCTGCAGACTGGGAGAGAGAGTTCCTGCAGGTATTTACGACAGCCATAAAACTGCCAACTTCACCCCTCTTCCCCCTCTGCGTGTGAGAGAGGGCGCTGTAGAGCAGACCCACTGTCAACCTGATCCTTCGGATCCTCATAGGAGAGTCATGACAAAGGTTTTAGAAAGGCACTCTATGAACAGATCATGAAGTACATTGATGACCATGACATTTTATATGACCTTCAGTCCGGTTTTAGACAATCCTATTCTACCGACACTTGTTTACTATACTTGACAGATTTGATCAAGCAAGAAATTGACAGTGACAACTTCTGTGGTATGGTCATGCTTGACCTACAAAAAACATTCAATACTGTAAACCATGATATTCTGTTGTACAAATTGAAAGCAATTGCTTTTTTGCACCAACTCCTTATTATGGGTGAAGTCTAGGGATGTACGATATATTGGTAAGCATATCAGAATTGGCTGATATTAGCTAAAAATGCCAACATCGGCATCGGCCCAATGTCTAATTTATGCCAATGTACAACGTCAGCTTGATGTCGGTTGATGTCAAAGCTGACGTTAATACCTATATAACGTAGGTAGATGACGTAATGTCACCACAAAAAATATAGCGGTACACGTGCAACACAGCATTCCTAACCTAGCCCACAATGTCTGCCGTGTGCATCGAGCAGTCAACAAGTCGAGCAGTCATTTGAAAGAGTAATAAAACGCCAAGATAATGGAGTGCATTGCCCTTAACAACCATTCCCTGTAGTGGATGAAGTTGGCTTTCGCCGATTGGTCGAGTACCGGTACACACTACCAAGTAGGTGCTATTTTTCCTATGTTGCCCTACCGGAGTTACACAGTATTGTTGAAACTCACATCCATGAGCTACTTGCTATGAGCGTCACTGCTATTAGCTTCAAATCTGACATTTGGACCAGCGATGTCAGATCCATGAGCACTATGAGTCTGACAGCACAATGGGTCGACAAGGATTTCGTATTGAAGAAAGCCGTGTTGCATGCTCAAGAATGTGCTGGTTCTCATACCGCTACTACCATTTCAATGGTATTTGAGAACATGTTTGAAACTTGGAAACATGAACACTCCTAGCTCAATTCGAAAAACTGATTCGAGAAATAAGCTCAACTACATCTGCAGCTGACATGGTACCCTGTCATGCCTGCTCAACAAAAATGCCATAAGAGACCGTCGGATTAACTTGGGAAAGTACTCTACTACAGGCTGTGAACAAGTGATTCAGTGGTTATTCTCTCTCTCTCGCAAGATGGAAACAGACACAGTGACAGTCCGCACCGAGGACGAGAGGCCATGGACAGACAGAGCTGGAACTTCACTGCTTGACATGTATGATGAAATCCAGGTTGAGACTGAACAAATGAACAATGAAACAGCAAGCAAGTGAAAGAAATAGGTTTTGATTATGTTTTACTGGTAATGGGGACATATGTAAATGCCAACAAAATAACTTTTTGGTCAGTGTGTGTGTGTGTTTCAGCTATTTAACTGTACTAGAATGCTTAAACGGCAGCCACATGTTTAACTAACGGTCATCGGTCATCAGTATGTTAATTTATTTATTTTTTTGTCAAGGAAAATATCGGATATTGGTATCGGCCAAAAATGTCATATTGGTGCATCCCTAGTGAAGTCATACCTAACTGATAGGCTCCAAAGGATGGATGTGAGCTGGACACTGTCTGATGCTAACGGGATCAACTGTGGTGTCCCCCAGGGGAGCATTTTGGGGCCCTGAGCAGCAAACTTACTAAAGTCTATAAGTGGTTATCCGACAACAAACTGTCTCTGCATTTCGGGAAGACGGAATGGATACTGTTTGGTTCCAAACACAAAGTGAGAAACTCTTTCAACTTCTCGGTCAAGTGTAAAGGTGTAGCGTTGAAGGAAAAATGCTCTGTTACATAATTGGGATTGGAACTGGACCAACACATGACAGGTGAACTCTTGGCTCTCAAGGGCATTGGGAGGGTTTCACTCCAGGACAAAGTTCCTGGCAAGGGTAGACAAGTTCCTGAATACAGAGACTATGAGAACCCTGGCAACATCTCTGATACAGTGCCACTATGACTAGGCTTGTATCTTTTGGTTCAGTGGCATAACAAAAAATATGAAGTGCAAACTTCAAACGGACCAAAAACAAACTAATGAGAATTATACTCAAGAATCACATGTCCTAATCATTGCAGGAAACTGAACTGGCTTCCAGTTGAGCTCCAGGTGGTGCAGATCAAACTGTTTATGGTTTTTAAAGTGATACATGACCTTGCCCCAGTTACCTGTCTGGTTAGTTTAATTTCATTAAAAGCTCTTTCCTTATTAACACTGGTGCAGAGGAATGGAATGGTGTACCAAACCATATAAAATACATCCATATGCTAGGGAGTTTTGAATATCCCTTAAGAAATGGTTTATGGGCAAAATGCTTTAAAACTGCACAGGCATAAAGAAAGTATTCTGGAATTGTTTTCAATGAACGTTACATGGTAGCTATTTGATTCCTTTTATAGTTTCCTCCCTATTGAGGAGATGTATTTGAGATGTATTTGTTTTTTTCATGTTATAATCTTGTGTATTTGTTTTCATGTATTTCCATGAGGACCACAATGGAAGTAAGATTTTAATGGCATTGTGCTGTATCCACATGTGTGGTTGTATTGTGTTTTAAAATTGTCAACAACAAAAAATAAGAAGAACAGGAATCTTCATCATCTTCTTGGTAAGCGACTCCAGTGTAGATTTAGCCTTGTGTTGTAGGTTATTGTCCTGCTGAAAGATGAATTAATCTCCCAGTGTCTGGTGGAAAGCAGACTGAACCAGGTTTTTCTCCAGGATTTTGCCTCTGCTTATCTCCATTCCATTTCTTTTTTATCCTGAAACATTCACCAGTTCTTAACAATTACAAGCATACCCATAACAGGATGCAGCCACCAACATGCCTGAAAATATGGAGAGTGGTACTGGATTTGCCCCAAACACAACACTTAGTATACAGGACAAAAAGTGACTTGCTTTGCCACATTTACTGCAGTATTACTTCAGTGCCTTGTTGCAAGCAGGATGCATGTTTTGGAATATGTTTTATTCTGTACAAGCTTCCTTCTTTTCACTCTGTCATTTAGGTTAGTATTGTGAAGTAACTACGTTGTTGATCTATCCTCAGTTTTCTCCTAACACACCCATTCAACTCTAACTGTTTTAAAGTCACCATTGGTCTCATGGTGAAATCCCTGAGCGGTTTCCTTCCTCTCCGGCAACTGAGTTAGGATGGACGCCTGTATCTTTGTAGTGACTGGGTGTAACACCATCCAAAGTGTATTTAATAACTTCAGCATGCTCAAAGGGATATTCAATGTCTGCTTTTTTTGTTTTACCCATCTACCAATAGGTGTCCTTCTTTGCAAGGCATTGGAAAACCTCCCTCGTCTTTGTGGTTGGAATCCGTGTTTGAAATTCACTGCTCGACTGAGGGAGCTTACAGATAATTGCATGTGTGGGGTACAGAGATGAGGTATTCATTCAAAAATCATGTAAAACACTATTACTAGTCCATGCAACTTATTATGTGATTTATTAAGCACATTTTTACTCGTGAACTTTTTTAGGCTTGCCATAACAAAGGGGTTGAATACTTATTGACATTTCAGCTTTTAATTTGTTATTCATTTGTTTTAAAAAATATATATAAAAACAGAACATTATGGGGTATTGTGAGTAAGCCAGTAACAATACATCTCAATATAAATCATTTTAAATGCAGGCTGTAACACAACAAAATGTTGGGGGGTGTCAAGGGGTGTGAAAACCTTCTGAAGGCACTGTACATTCAGAGATGTCCGTGACAGGACCAGGTGGAGCTAAGGGAAAATCAGCCTTGATCCTGGTGCCAACACACTTAACATCCATCATAAAGGAAAGTCTCCTCTCTCATTCTTATTTTTTTATATATGACCCGGCACCAATTTCTTTCTGCAGTGCAAGCATCCTGTAAATTGTATTTCCAAAATGAATTTGGGGAAAAGTTCAAGGTACACAATTTTTTTTTCTCGCTTTCAATTTGCGGCCATATTTTTTTCTCGAGTGCACACAGGCAAGGGTCCGCGTGTGGCCCACTTGGAAAGGCATTACATTCATCGCCATTTTCTCATCAATCAAGTGTTTGGGTGCTGCCAAGGCCTCACATGTAGCAGTAAGCCTTACCACTCGCAATGATCGCACACTCTATAGGGCCGCTTTTCTCTAGAAACGTCTTAGAAGCTCGATTTTAAAAATGGTATACTTGATGTTTGAGGTTTTTCACACCAGTAGAAGATAAAAACAATACATTCAACTTTGTCAAGGAAGTATTTCGTTCTAGCCCCTATTAGCAAGATGCTTATAGGTACTGTTTCTTGATGTGAGTGTCAGCACACATTGGCTTCATCTCCTTCACCTGTTGGAGAGTGATTTATACTCCCCCTGGTCTCCCCCCATGTTCTGGTCCCTTGCTCTAATTATTGCCTCCCCGATGTTCTGGTCCATGGCCCTCATTACTGCTTCCACCATGTCCCTGGTACATAGCACTCAAAAGAGCGGGAGAAAGAGAGCGAGGGAGAACGAGAGAGGGAGAAAGAGAGCAAGTGAGAACGAGAGAGGGAGAAAGAGAGTGCGTGAAGGAGATAGGTTGAATAAAGAGAGATCAATAAAATAATAGAGAATGAGAGACAGATATTCATGAGAGAGCAGTGGTGGAAAAGATACCTTAAAAGAAAATGACTCAAGTGAAAGTCACCCAGTAAAAACCTACTTGAGTTAAAGTCAAAAAGTGTTTTAAAAATACAGTGCATTTGGAAGCTATATAATTACACAAAGAGTCAGCCAGAGTACAAAGACAAGTGAATCTGATTGCTAGTTTTGACACTGTATACACAAAAGTGAGTAAACTTTCAAGTAAAGGCATGGGTTGTTGTTCCATCCAGGATGGTGTTGTCCCTTTAAAAAGAGTAGCGGAGGCTAGTACAAAAAAACACCATCTCAGTGGAACTAACACCTTTCACTGCTGTGTAGTATGCGTGTCAATCTGTCCCTTTGAAACATTAAACCAAAAACAGAAAGTGGTAAAGACATCATCACACAAATACTTAGAATAAAAAATGGTAAGGGGAGGGGGTGCCGAGTTTTGAGGATAATGGTTCAGGTTTTCATCTGAATGGAGTTGGCCTCAAATATGGACAGGGTCTTGACCACTTCAGGGTTTTTATTGCTTGGCATTGATGATGTCAACGAATTCTGGCTTGAGTGGATACATTATGCTACGTTACAGCCTTATTCTAAAATGGATTCAATTGTTTGTTTTAGCTCATCGATCTACACACGATACCCCATAATGACAAAGCAAAAACAGGTTTTAAAAAAACAGAAATATGACATTTACATAAGTATTCAGACCCTTTACTCTTTAATTCGTTGAAGCACCTTTCTCAGCGATTACAGAGTCGCGTTTATCGTGGTGTGTGAGAGTCTTTAGGTGCCTTTTGGAAAACTCCAAGCTGGCTGTCATGTGCCTTTTACTGAGGAGTGGCTTCCGTTTGGCCACTCTACCATAAAGGCCTGATTGGTAGAGTGCTGCAGATATGGTTGTCCTGATGGAAGGTTCTCCCATCTCTACGGAGGAACTCTGGATCTCTGTCAGAGTGACCACCGGGTTCTTGGTCACCTTCATGACCAAGGCCCTTCTTCCCCGATTGCTCAGTTTGGCCGGGAGGCCAGCTCTAGGAAGAGTCTTGGTGGTTCCAAACCCTTTTCCATTTAATTGATGGAGGCCACTGTGTTCTTGGGGACCTTCAATGCTGCAAACATTTTTGGTTACCCTGCCCCAGATCTGTGCCTCGACACAATCCTGTCTCAGAGCTCTACGGCAATTCCTTCTACCTCATGGCTTGGTTTTTGCTCTGGCATGCACTGTCAACTGTGGAACCTTATATAGACAGATGTGTGTCTTTCCAAATCATGTTCAATCAATTTAATTTACCACAAGTGGACTCCAATAAAGTTGTAGAAACATCTCAAGGATGATCAATAGAAACAGGATGCACCTGAGCTCAATTTCGAGGCTCATACCAAAGGGCCTGAATACTGTAAATAAGGTATTTCTGTTTTTTAATTGTAATACATTTGCAAACATTTCTAAAAACCTGTTTTTGCTTTGTCATTATGGGGTATTGTGTGTAGATTGATTAGAATTTGTATTTATTTAATCCATTTTAGAATAACGTTGTAATGTAACAACATTTGGAAAAAGTCTATGTAATTGCTCATATATATATATATATAAGTATCGAAAGTGGAAGTATAAATCATTTCAAATGTATTATATTAAGCAAACCAGACAGCACCATTTTCTTTTCTTTTTTTTATTACAGATAGCCAGGGGCACGCTCCAATGCAGACATCATTTACAAACGAAGCATGTTTTTAGTGAGTCTGCCAGATCAGAGGCAGTAGGGATGACCAGGGATGTTCTCTTTGATAAGTGCATGAATTGGACCATTTTCCTGTCCTGCTGAGCATTCAAAATGTAACGAGTACTTTTGGGTGTCAGGGAAAATATATGTTGTAAATAGTACATTATTTTCTTTAGGAATGTAGTGAAGTAAAACTTAAAGTCGTGCATATACCCCAAGTATTTGACTTAATTACTTTACACCACTGTGAGAGAGAGAGAGAGAGAGAGAGCGTCACCCCTCCGTCTCCCTCTCTCCTCGTCTTCCTCTCTCTTCCGTCTCCCTCTCTCCTCGTCTTCCTCTCTCCTCCGTCTCCCTCTCTCCTCCGTCTCCCTCTCTCCTCGTCTTCCTCTCTCCTCCGTCTCCCTCTCTCCTCCGTCTCCCTCTCTCCTAATTGTCTTCCTTTCCCCCTTGTCTCACTCTCTCCTCTGTCTCCCTCTCTCCTCTGTCTCCCTCTCTCCTCTGTCTCCCTCTCTCCTCTGTCTCCCTCTCTCTTCCGTCTCCCTCTCTCCTCCGTCTCCCTCTCTTCTCCGTCTCCCTCTCTCCTGTCTACATCTCTCCTCTGTCTCCCTCTCTCCTCCATCTCCCTCTCTCCTCCGTCTCCCTCTCTCCTCATTGTCTTCCTTCCCCCTTGTCTCCTTCTCTCCTCTGTCTCCCTCTCTCTTCTGTCTCCCTCTCTCCTCTGTCTCCCTCTCTCTTCTGTCTCCCTCTCTCCTCTGTCTCCCTCTCCTCTGTCTCCCTCTCTCCTCCGTCTCCCTCTCTCCTCCGTCTCCCTCTCTTCTCCGTCCCCCTCTCTCCTCTGTCTACATCTCTCCTCTGTCTCCCTCTCTCCTCCATCTCCCTCTCTCCTCCGTCTCCCTCTCTCCTCATTGTCTTCCTTTCCCCCTTGTCTCCCTCTCTCCTCTGTCTCCCTCTCTCCTCCATCTCCCTCTCTCCTCCGTCTCCCTCTCTCCTCATTGTCTTCCTTTCCCCCTTGTCTCCCTCTCTCCTCTGTCTCCCTCTCTCCTCTGTCTACATCTCTCCTCTTTAATTGACTTTAACTCTTTCTTTCCACAACCTTTTATTTTTTATTTTCTCCTTTTCCTTTTCTCCTCACAGTTGCAGATTTGGTTCGAATTGAGATCCTGCCGCTGGGTTTTCTGTGAGTCACATATAAAGAGCGAGAGGAGGACGTGTAGGAGTATTGTGTCTGCCTGTTAGCCTCTAGCCCAGCCTCCGTTGTTAGTAGCTCTGTCTCGTTACACCTCTTTGTCCCTGTGTGTTGTCACAGATCTTCTAAGGTCTTTGTCTTGTCTGTTTCTGCCAGCCCACTGTTAAATGAAGGGGCTGTGACCTCCCTGTGAGAGACATATTGCTCTCTTTCTCTCTCTTTCTCTCTCTTTCTCTCTCTTTCTCTCTAACCATCATTCTCCACCAGCTGTGAGGTCTGGTGGTCAAGGTGAGGCATATGAGAATGGATTTCTTTCTTATTCATGGATCACACCGGAGGGGAAAAGAACACGCATTATTCCCGGTTAAAGGTGAAACACAGGAAGAGAACTTGGGTGTTAATTTCCTCCTTTGTGTCTCATTCTCTCCATTCACTATCCTATCAAAGGTGCCAGAAGTGCTCATAGATAAACCCTTTGTGAGATCCCTCTATCCTTGTTAAGAGTGAATAAAAGAAAGAGACAGTTTGAGAGGGGTGGACCCAGAGATGGGCAAAGAGACATCCTTACAAAATACCCTTAAGGCTGGGGTTACACGGAAAAACTTTCACACCATTTTAGTCGCAGTTGCAGGTGACATCATCTCAAGCAACTTTGCCGTTACATGAAGCAACTCAAACGCAATTAAAGTGCATGCAACAGACAATCAAGTTGAAGCCACTTGTTTGAGAATTCTGAAGTCACCCAATGTCGTCTGCTACATTGCATCTTGGTTTCACAAATGATTTGTGTATCCAACGTTGGGTCATTGTAACAGCAAGGATATATACTGCTAAACCATGTACATAAACCATGACTAGCCATGATGCTAATCATTTTCATACATCTGTTGTGCTCTGTCAACCCTGATCGCGGGTTGCGCTGCGCAGCTCCGACAGCTGTGTTGACATGACGAACATTCGAATGGACCATGTGAGAAAGGTGTCTATTTGGATTGGCTGCTGTTTCAACAGAAACGTTTCAACTGGCTGCGACCAGACGAGTTGCTTATTAGTCGCAGCGGGGTGTTTCACAAAGCAATCAAGAAGCAACTCAGTTGAAAGCAACTAAAATTGCGTGCAAGTTGCATCGTCTAAGACCAACGTATCAAAATAAAATACTAAATACTGTTGCCAGTAGTGCCGTTAACTACAACAAGAATACAAAATACTGTTGCCAGTAGTGCCGTTAACTACAACAAGAATACTAAATACTGTTGCCAGTAGTGCCGTTAACTACAACAAGAATACAAAATACTGTTGCCAGTAGTACCGTTAACTACAACAAGAATACAAAATACTGTTGCCAGTAGTACCCTTAACTACAACAAGAATACAAAATACTGTTGCCAGTAGTGCCGTTAACTACAACAAGAATACTAAATACTGTTGCCAGTAGTGCCGTTAACTACAACAAGAATACTAAATACTGTTGTCAGTAGTGCCGTTAACTACAACAAGAATACAAAATACTGTTGTCAGTAGTGTCGTTAACTACAACAAGAATACAAAATACTGTTGTCAGTAGTACCCTTAACTACAACAAGAATACAAAATACTGTTGTCAGTAGTACCCTTAACTACAACAAGAATACAAAATACTGTTGCCAGTAGTGCCGTTAACTACAACAAGAATACAAAATACTGTTACCAGTAGTGTCGTTAACTACAACAAGAATACAAAATACTGTTGCCAGTAGTGCCGTTAACTACAACAAGAATACAACATTGACGAATACGCTGATTCGGTGTGCGAGTTCATTAGAACATGCGTTGAAGATGTCGTTCCCATAGCAACGATTAAAACATTCCCTAACCAGAAACCGTGGATTGATGGCAGCATTCGTGTGAAACTGAAAGCACGATCCACTGCTTTTAATCAGGGCAAGGTGTCTGGTAACATGACCGAATACAAACAGTGCAGCTATTCCCTCCGCAAGGCTATCAAACAAGCTAAGCGCCAGTACAGAGACAAAGTAGAATCTCAATTCAACGGCTCAGACACAAGAGGCATGTGGCAGGGTCTACAGTCAATCACGGACTACAGGAAGAAATCCAGCCCAGTCACGGACCAGGATGTCTTGCTCCCAGGCAGACTAAATAACTTTTTTGCCCGCTTTGAGGACAATACAGTGCCACTGACACGGCCTGCAACGAAAACATGCGGTCTCTCCTTCACTGCAACCGAGGTGAGTAAGACATTTAAACGTGTTAACCCTCGCAAGGCTGCAGGCCCAGACGGCATCCCCAGCCGCGCCCTCAGAGCATGCGCAGACCAGCTGGCCGGTGTGTTTACGGACATATTCAATCAATCCCTATACCAGTCTGCTGTTCCCACATGCTTCAAGAGGGCCACCATTGTTCCTGTTCCCAAGAAAGCTAAGGTAACTTAAAGCTAAATGACTACCGCCCCGTAGCACTCACATCCGTCATCATGAAGTGCTTTGAGAGACTAGTCAAGGACCATATCACCTCCACCCTACCTGACACCCTAGACCCACTCCAATTTGCTTACCGCCCAAATAGGTCCACAGACGATGCAATCTCAACCACACTGCACACTGCCCTAACCCATCTGGACAAGAGGAATACCTATGTGAGAATGCTGTTCATCGACTACAGCTCGGCATTCAACACCATAGTACCCTCCAAGCTCGTCATCAAGCTCGAGACCCTGGGTCTCGACCCCGCCCTGTGCAACTGGGTACTGGACTTCCTGACGGGCCGCCCCCAGGTGGTGAGGGTAGGCAACAACATCTCCTCCCCGCTGATCCTCAACACTGGGGCCCCACATGGGTGCGTTCTGAGCCCTCTCCTGTACTCCCTGTTCACCCACGACTGCGTGGCCACGCACGCCTCCAACTCAATCATCAAGTTTGCGGACGACACAACAGTGGTAGGCTTGATTACCAACAACGACGAGACGGCCTACAGGGAGGAGGTGAGGGCCCTCGGAGTGTGGTGTCAGGAAAATAACCTCACACTCAACGTCAACAAAACTAAGGAGATGATTGTGGACTTCAGGAAACAGCAGAGGGAACACCCCCCTATCCACATCGATGGAACAGTAGTGGAGAGGGTAGCAAGTTTTAAGTTCCTCGGCATACACATCACAGACAAACTGAATTGGTCCACTCACACAGACAGCATTGTGAAGAAGGCGCAGCAGCGCCTCTTCAACCTCAGGAGGCTGAAGAAATTCGGCTTGTCACCAAAAGCACTCACAAACTTCTACAGATGCACAATCGAGAGCATCCTGGCGGGCTGTATCACCTGCCCTCCAGGACACCTACACCACCCGATGTCACAGGAAGGCCATAAAGATCATCAAGGACATCAACCACCCGAGCCACTGCCTGTTCACCCCGCTATCATCCAGAAGGCGAGGTCAGTACAGGTGCATCAAAGCTGGGACCGAGAGACTGAAAAACAGCTTCTATCTCAAGGCCATCAGACTGTTAAACAGCCACCACTAACACTGAGTGGCTGCTGCCAACACACTGACACTGACTCAACTCCAGCCACTTTAATAATGGGAATTGATGGGAAATTATGTAAATATATCACTAGCCACTTTAAACAATGCTACCTTATATAATGTTACTTACCCTACATTATTCATCTCATATGCTGTACTCTATATCATTGACTGTATCCTTATGTAATACATGTATCACTAGCCACTTTAAACTATGCCACTTTGTTTACATACTCATCTCATTTGTACATACTGTACTCGATACCATCTACTGTATCTTGTCTATGCTGCTCTGTACCATCACTCATTCATATATCCTTATGTACATATTCTTTATCCCCTTACACTGTGTACAAGACAGTAGTTTTGGAATTGTTAGTTAGATTACTTGTTATTACTGCATTGTCGGAACTAGAAGCACAAGCATTTCGCTACTCTCGCATTAACATCTGCTAACCATGTGTATGTGACAAATAAAATTGGATTTGATTTGATTTGAATACAAATACTGTTGCCAGTAGTGCCGTTAACTACAACAAGAATACAAAATACTGTTGTCAGTAGTGCCGTTAACTACAACAAGAATACAAAATACTGTTGTCAGTAGTGCCCTTAACTACAATAAGAATACAAAATACTGTTGTCAGTAGTACCCTTAACTACAATAAGAATATAAAATACTGTTGTCAGTAGTGCCCTTAACTACAACAAGAATACAAAATACTGTTGTCAGTAGTACCCTTAACTACAATAAGAATACAAAATACTGTTGTCAGTAGTGCCGTTAACTACAATAAGAATACAAAATACTGTTGTCAGTAGTACCCTTAACTACAACAAGAATATAAAATACTGTTGCCAGTAGTACCCTTAACTACAACAAGAATACAAAATACTGTTGTCAGTAGTACCCTTAACTACAATAAGAATACAAAATACTGTTGTCAGTAGTACCCTTAACTACAACAAGAATATAAAATACTGTTGCCAGTAGTGCCGTTAACTACAACAAGAATACAAAATTGTAGAAATGACAAAATACTCAAAAAAGTCAGTGGTGTAAAGTACTTAAAATACTACTTAAGTACTACTAGTATTTTTGCGGTATATTTACTCCACTTCACTACATTCCTAAAGAAAATAATGTACATTCAACTCCATACATTTTCCCTGACACCTCGTTACATTTTGAAGGCTTAGCAGGACAGGAAAATTGTCCAATTCACACACTTAAAGAGAAAATCCCTGGTCATCCCTACTGCCTCTGATCTGACGGACTCACTAAACACAAATGCTTTGTTTGTAAATTATGTCTGAGTGTTGGAGTGTGTCCCTGGCTATCCTTAAATTTAAAAAGCAAGAAAATCGTGCTGTCTGGTTTGCTTAATATAAGGATTTTGAAATGATTTATACATTTACTTTTACTTTTGATACTTAAGTATATTTAAAAGGAAATACTTTTTGACTTTTACTCAAGTAGGATTTGACTGGATGACTTTCACTTTTACTTTTCTATTAAAGTATACTTACCTTTACTCAAGTATGGCAATTGTGTACTTTTTCCACCACTGCAAAAAATCATTCAAATTCATAATTCAAATACTTCCCATTTTTTGGTGCACTGAGGGATGAAGGGTAGTGGACGAAAAACACAACAATGGTCAGGAAACAGGTAACTGACCGTGACAAGTTCAATTGGGGGCGTGAAGTTGGCTTCAAAGAGTCTGGTGAACAAAGCCCAGGTCTGGGATGGAGGGATGAAAAGACAGAGGGATAGAGTGAGTGTGTCCTTCACCTGTGTGTCTGTGTGTAGCGAGAGAGAGCGCCGGCGGTCATCGCTACCAGCCGCACTGCTTTGATCTTTTCCTACTCTCCAAACTCACTCCTCAGTGACAATGATAATGATGTTTGGAGAATACTTTTTTTTTTAAGCCAGCTGAGTGCCTTTCATGTGTGTGTTCTAACCTAAAGCAGTGGAGGCTCACACAGGCACGTGCACAGCAGAAAGCCCAAATTCTATTTTTACTCCACTGGCCTATCCACAGACACTGCCATTGTAAAGGACTGTGAGCGTGCATGAGTGTGTGTCATGAGTGTGTGTGTGTGTGTGTGTTAACGCCACAGTGAAAATGGAAAAACCAGACAGCTCTTACTATGCAGCGCACGACGGCGAGCCACAAAATACACACACCAGGGTTTAGCTTCTAGTGTGTTTTAGTGTGTTTGTCCTTTGTCTTTAATATAATACCAGTGCCTTCTGCATCTCAGAGCTTCAGTAAGACGCCTGTATGACCTTGAACAATAACAGTCTCCTCCCCATTGTTTACACACCACCAGATAATGTCCTTCCTCTGAAATAATGCCCCCCCTCTCTGAAATAATGTCCACCCTCTGAAATAATGTCCCGCCTCTGAAATATAAACTACACAATGTTGTTTGTCATCCTCTTATCTGGGAAGCCGACTATACATCTCACTCTAAGGAGCCCCAAACACGCCTGTGAAATGTGAGCAGTTTATATGTAGACATTATACTGCTGAAGAGTGTGTGTGTGTGTGTGTGTGTGTGTGTGTGTGTGTGTGTGTGTGTGTGTGTAGAGAGGGCGCTCGTATTTCTGTGATCTTTCATGCCGGCATGGGCACTTGTGTGTAGAGCAATCTGTAGGCTTACATTACAGCTAGGCTGGAGTACACCAAAAGGCCACTTACCAGGCCCAATAAATAGCAAACAGTGCACGCACGCACACATACATACACACAAACACACACACACACACAGCCATATGCATGCACACACACTCTTCGAGAAACACACACTCCTTTTAAATATTTTACCTAGGCTGGAGTGTAGGCGCACACTCACCCCAGAAATCCATAGATTAGGGCCTGATTTCCTTGTATGAACTGTAAAATATTTGAAATTGTTGCTTGTTGCATTTGTATTTCGCATCAGTATATGTTTTCTGTTTGTCGGTCAGTCGCACTCTGTAGATGACATTTACAGTTCGTTTTTATTCCATTGAGAAACTGGACTTCATTTGGCTGGTGTTGTACAACAAATTGTGTATATGTCAATGTGCATTCATCCATCCTAGTGAGTCAGACTGAAAAGAGCAAACAGCAAATCAGAATGTACACAGTTGATCCTCTGAATTTGGAATCACGCCGAGGATGGTTATCTGAGTGTGGATAGGGGAGATGATAGTGCTATGCCTTGGGTAGACCTTTATTGTTGATATTTAATGTGTTAATCACTTTTAACAACATTCACTTAATGAGCTAATTAATTCCACACTCTCGCACCCGACTGTTAGATTTAACGTTGGAGTAAGCCCTTAATACTGCCACTCTCACACCTAACTGGGATTTAACTGTGAACCTATTGTAGTAAGTATGAACTTGAAAAATAAACTTGTGATGAAATACTACATAACATACTCCCAGATATTAATAGATGAGATACTACTTAACGTACTCCCAGATATTAATAGATGAGATACTACATAACGTACTCCCAGATATTAATAGATGAGATACTACATAACGTACTCCCAGATAATAATAGATGAGATACTACTTAACGTACTCCCAGATATTAATAGATGAGATACTACATAACGTACTCCCAGATATTAATAGATGAGATACTACATAACGTACTCCCAGATATTAATAGATGAGATAATACATAACGTACTCCCAGATATTAATAGATGAGATACTACATAACGTACTCCCAGATATTAATAGATGAGATAATACATAACGTACTCCCAGATATTAATAGATGAGATACTACATAACGTACTCCCAGATATTAATAGATGAGATACTACATAACATACTCCCAGATAATAATAGATGAGATACTACTTAACGTACTCCCAGATATGATTAGATGAGATACTACATAACGTACTCCCAGATATTAATAGATGAGATACTACTTAACGTACTCCCAGATATTAATAGATGAGATACTACATAACGTACTCCCAGATATGAATAGATGAGATACTACATAACGTACTCCCAGATATTAATAGATGAGATACTACATAACGTACTCCCAGATATTAATAGATGAGATACTACATAACGTACTCCCAGATATTAATAGATGAGATACTACATAACGTACTCCCAGATATTAATAGATTAGATACTACTTAACGTACTCCCAGATATTAATAGATTAGATACTACATAACGTACTCCCAGATATTAATAGATGAGATACTACATAACATACTCCCAGATATGAATAGTGAGTGAAGCCTTCTGTATGCCATGTATGTGCCTTTAATATCATTCAGCAGACGCTTTTTATCCATGTCTCAGCAGACAGAACCTCAGTCAGGCTTGAAGCTGTGAATCTGTTGTCCAGTCAGTGTCTCTCTGTGGGATGTAATGAAACCAATCTGACAGGAGTCTTGCTTTACCAAAACCCCCTGCTGTTAGGTGTAATTACATCATCAAACCATCTCTCTCTCTCTCTCTCTCTCTCTCTCTCTCTCTCTCTCTCTCTCTCTCTCTCTCTCTCTCTCTCTCTCTCTCTCTCTCTCTCTCTCTCTCTCTCTCTCTCTCTCTCTCTCTCTCTCTCTCTCTCTCTCTCTCTCTGCACACACGCGCACACACAGTGTAGACAATGTGTTACTGCACAGCTTTTGACAGACAGACCAATTTAAACTAGATCGGTTTTAACTGCACATCTATTTGAATGACATCTGTGTCAGCTGTTCTATGGCAGGTTGATCCCAGAATGAGTATGAAGCAAAGAGTAGATGGATGGAGGGAGGGAGGAAGGGATGGAAGGTGAAGGAAGGAGGAAGGCAGGGAGAGATGGAGCGATGTAAGGGAAAGGGAGATACTTAGACAGTTGTCCAACTGAATGTGTTCAACTGAAATGTGTCTTCAGCATTTATCTCAACCCCTCTCAATCAGAGAGGTGCGGGGGGCTGCCTTAATCAACATCCACGGCGCCTGCGGAACAGTGGGTTAACTGCCTTGCTCAGGGGCAGAACGACCTTGTCAGCGCGGGGACTCAATCCAGCAACCTTCCGGTTCCTGGCCCAATGCTCTAACCACTAGTCTACCTGCTTATTGCAGCTTATTGCAGCAGTTCAACCATGAAGGCCTTATTCACGTCTCCTCTGAACAGTTGATGTTGAGATGTGTCTGTTACTTGAACTCTGTGAAGCATTTATTTGAGCTGCAATTTCTGAGGCTGGTAACTCTAATGAACTTATCCTCTGCAGTAGAGGTAGCTCTGGGTCTTCCTTTCCTGTGGTGGTCCTCATGAGAGACAGTTAACTCTAATGAACTTATCCTCTGCAGTAGAGGTAGCTCTGGGTCTTCCTTTCCTGTGGTGGTCCTCATGAGAGACAGTTAACTCTAATGAACTTATCCTCTGCAGTAGAGGTAACTCTGGGTCTTCCTTTCCTGTGGCAGTCCTCATGAGAGACAGTTAACTCTAATGAACTTATCCTCTGCAGTAGAGGTAGCTCTGGGTCTTCCTTTCCTGTGGCAGTCCTCATGAGAGACAGTTAACTCTAATGAACTTATCCTATGCAATAGAGGTAACTCTGGGTCTTCCTTTCCTGTGGCAGTCCTCATGAGAGACAGTTAACTCTAATGAACTTATCCTCTGCAGTAGAGGTAGCTCTGGGTCTTCCTTTCCTGTGGCAGTCCTCATGAGAGACAGTTTACTCTAATGAACTTATCCTCTGCAGTAGACGTAGCTCTGGGTCTTCCTTTCCTCTGGCGGTCCTCATGAGAGACAGTTAACTCTAATGAACTTATCCTCTGCAGTAGAGGTAGCTCTGGGTCTTCCTTTCCTGTGGCGGTCCTCATGAGAGACAGTTAACTCTAATGAACTTATCCTCTGCAGTAGAGGTGACTCTGGGTCTTCCTTTCCCGTGGCAGTCCTCATGAGAGACAGTTAACTCTAATGAACTTATCCTCTGCAGTAGAGGTAGCTATGGGTCTTCCTTTCCTGTGGCGGTCCTCATGAGAGACAGTTAACTCTAATGAACTTATCCTATGCAGTAGAGGTAGCTCTGGGTCTTCCTTTCCTCTGGCGGTCCTCATGAGAGACAGTTAACTCTAATGAACTTATCCTCTGCAGTAGAGGTAACTCTGGGTCTTCCTTTCCTGTGGCAGTCCTCATGAGAGACAGTTAACTCTAATGAACTTATCCTCTGCAGTAGAGGTAACTCTGGGTCTTCCTTTCCTGTGGCAGTCCTCATGAGAGACAGTTAACTCTAATGAACTTATCTTCTGCAGTAGAGGTAGCTCTGGGTCTTCCTTTCCTGTGGCAGTCCTCATGAGAGACAGTTAACTGTAATGAACTTATCCTCTGCAGTAGACGTAGCTCTGGGTCTTCCTTTCCTCTGGCGGTCCTCATGAGAGACAGTTAACTCTAATGAACTTATCCTCTGCAGTAGAGGTAGCTCTGGGTCTTCCTTTCCTGTGGCAGTCCTCATGAGAGACAGTTAACTCTAATGAACTTATCCTCTGCAGTAGAGGTAGCTCTGGGTCTTCCTTTCCTGTGGCAGTCCTCATGAGAGACAGTTAACTCTAATGAACTTATCCTCTGCAGTAGAGGTAGCTCTGGGTCTTCCTTTCCTGTGGCAGTCCTCATGAGAGACAGTTAACTCTAATGAACTTATCCTCTGCAGTAGAGGTAGCTCTGGGTCTTCCTTTCCTGTGGCAGTCCTCATGAGAGACAGTTAACTGTAATGAACTTATCCTCTGCAGTAGAGGTAGCTCTGGGTCTTCCTTTCCTCTGGCGGTCCTCATGAGAGACAGTTAACTCTAATGAACTTATCCTCTGCAGTAGGGGTAGCTCTGGGTCTTCCTTTCCTGTGGCGGTCCTCATGAGAGACAGTTAACTCTAATGAACTTATCCTCTGCAGTAGAGGTAGCTCTGGGTCTTCCTTTCCTCTGGCGGTCCTCATGAGAGACAGTTAACTCTAATGAACTTATCCTCTGCAGTAGAGGTAGCTCTGGGTCTTCCTTTCCTCTGGCGGTCCTCATGAGAGACAGTTAACTCTAATGAACTTATCCTCTGCAGTAGAGGTAGCTCTGGGTCTTCCTTTCCTCTGGCGGTCCTCATGAGAGACAGTTTCGTCAATACGCTTGATGGTTTTTGAGACTGCACTTGAAATGTTCCTCTTTGCCTGACCTTCATGTCTTAAAGTAATGATGGACTGTCGTTTCTCTTTGACTGACCTTCATGTCTTAAAGTAATGATGGACTGTCGTTTCTCTTTGCCTGACCTTCATGTCTTAAAGTAATGATGGACTGTCGTTTCTCTTTGCCTGACCTTCATGTCTTAAAGTAATGATGGACTGTCGTTTCTCTTTGCCTGACCTTCATGTCTTAAAGTAATGATGGACTGTCGTTTCTCTTTGCCTGACCTTCATGTCTTAAAGTAATGATGGACTGTCGTTTCTCTTTGCCTGACCTTCATGTCTTAAAGTAATGATGGACTGTCATTTATCTTTGATTATTTGAGCTGTTCTTACCATAATATGGACCTACCAAATAGGGCTATCTTCTGTATACCCCCTTACCTTGTCACAACGCAACTGATTGGCTCAAATGCATTAAGAAGGAAAACAATTCCACAAATTAACTTTTAACACCTGTTAATTGAAATGCCTTCCAGGTGACTACCTCACAAAGCTGGTTGAGAGAATGCCAAGAGTGTGCAAAGCTGTCATCAAGGCAAATGGTGGCTACTTTGAAGAATCTCAAATCTCAAATATATTTTAATTTGTTTAACACTTTTTTGGTTACTATATGTTTCCATATGTGTTATTTCATAGTTTTGATGTCTTCACTATTATTCTGCAGTGTAGAAAATAGTAAAAAATGTAGGTGTGTCCAAACTTTTGCTGGTACTGTATGTATTCGTTAGTCACAGATACCGTAAAAAAAAAAAAAACTCTGAAAACCAGTCAGTATCTTGTGTGATCACCATTTGCCTCATGCAGCGCGACACATCTCGCATGGAGTTGATCGGGCTGTTGATTGTAGCCTGTGGAATGTTGTCCCACTCCTCTTCAATGACTGTGCAAAGTTCCTGGACATTGGCAGGAATTGGAAGACGCTGTCATATTTGTTGATCCAGAGCATCCCAAACATGCTCAATGGGTGACATGTCTTGTGAGTATGCAGGCCATGAAAGAACTGGGACAGCTTCAGCACCCAGGAATTGTGTACAGATCCTTGCGCCATGGGGTTGTGCATTATCATGCTGAAATATGATGTCATAGTGGCGAATGAATGGCACGACAATGGGCATCAGGATCTCATCACGGTATCTCTGTGCATTCAAATTGCCAATGATAAAATGCAATTGTGTTTGTTGTCCATGGCATATGCCTGCACATACCATAAACCCGCCGCCACCACTGGGCAAGCTAACTACTCGCCCACACACCGCCTTACATGTGGTCTGCGGTTGTGAGGCCGGTTGGACGTACTGCCAAATTCTCTAAAACGACATTGGCTTATGGTAGAGAAATGAACATTAAATCATCTAGCAACAGCTCTGGTGGACATTCCTGCAGTCAGTATACCAATTGCAAGCTCCCTCAAAACTTGAGACATCTGTGGCATTATGCTGTGTGACAAAACTGCACCTTTTATAGTGTCCTTTTATTTACCCCAGCACAAGGTGCAACTGTGTAAGGATCATGCTGTTTAATCAGCTTCTCGATATGCCACACCTGTCAGGTGGGTTGATTATCTTGGCAAAGCGGAATGCTCAGTAACAGGGATGTAAACAAATTTGAGCAGAACATTTTTGAGAAATACGATTTTTGTGCGTATGGAACATTTCTGGGATCTTTTATTTCAGCTCAAGAGACATGGGACCAACACTTTAAATGTTGCGTTCATATTTTTGTTCAGTGTACTTTAACACCCGCAGGATTATCGAGCGTGCACCTACACCCCAGCCTAGATAAAATATTAAAAAGGAGTGTGTGCGTGTCTCGTAGAGTGTGTGTGTGTGTGTGTGTGTATGTGCGTGTGTGTGCGGTGTGTGTGTACTGTTTGCTATTTATTGGGCCTGGTAAGTGGCCTTTTGGTTTACTTTGTTTTAATCCATTTTAAATTAAGGCTGTAATGTAACAAAATGGGGGAAAATGTCAAGGGGTCTGATAACTTTCTGAAGGCACTGTACGTATGGAGATAGTTTAGTGCCTAAAATAAGGTGATAAAAACATGTATTTTTATAATAATAATAATAATAGTTTCCGGATCTTTCTTGTATCTCTCAGATATAGGACAGACACTTCAGAACAAACTTACTTTTGATTTATTTTTTGAATATCTTTTGTTCCATGTAGTGAATCTGTTATTTCATGTGTTTATATTGGTAATAGCATTAAAGCCAATTTAAATTTTTCATCAAATGGTTTTTATATTTATTATTTTTACCGTAAGGGATCTTAAAATTATAAATCAAATAGCTAAATGATCCTTGGTTTGACCATCTCAAAACAATTCCCCCCATATTATACTGAGCTTAGACTCTCGTGAGTTAAACTGGTAAAACATTTTCACTGACGGTTGGCACAAATACAACCTATGTAAGACAACACCATCAAATATGCTAATTAGCCCAGCTAGCACATTGCCCACACCTACATTTCAAAGTGCAGTGATGATTGTACCTAATCCTGCATTCGTAACCAAGTGGGAAGTGGGAATTTACCACATAAAATCCACTTGAACGGCCCTCCAACTGGTAATTGGTAGGCTGTCATTCCTGAGCTCCGACTTCTATCACATGCTGACCTCTGACCCCTCCCTTCTCAGGAAATTACCTTGATAACAGCATTTGCAAAAGCAAACTATTAATATGTTTTTGATAGCTGTTCTTTTAGTTTATGGTTGATGCAGCTTGTTGGCCATTAGCCAATTGGTGTTTCTCATCGAGTTCAAATCACCTGAATGCCTTCAACTGGTATTTACAACCTCACAACTGGTCAATTCCCAATGCTCACATGGTTATGAACGCAGTGTTTTATTGAATACAAATGGGTAGAAAAATTTACCATTATACTCGATTATCCGCACGTAAAAGGTACCGACCAGTACCATGTGAGATCCTATGTGTAACTCTGAAGGTTCCTTGTGTGTACCTTTGACCTTTTTGTACATCAGGGAACAACTCTGTACCGTAACCGTACGCTTATATTTGAGAGTGTGTGGATATTTGCTCTTGGTAACAAATAATAGTTTTGTGACACTGCTGAGATATTAATGCACTCCAGACTAAAATGTTCAAATCGCAAGAGCATTTATGAACACTTAGGGATAGGTTCTATCAGATCTGCACCAGCTATGCGGGTGTTAGCAATCGCGTGTTTGTGCTTGATCTGATTGAATCTAGACCTTAATGTCTAGTATCCCTGAGCACAGCTACTTTTTGTTGGTGTTATCAGATGATTGACTTGATTCCGGGCAACTTTTTACAATGTGCAGAAATGTATTCTTGTCAATAAATCTGTGGTCGATCGCTCTCATGGCTACAGACCTGGTGTGAAGCAGGAAATTCAGGTTGCTGGCATTCCAAGAGGTTATGTGTTTAAATCCTAGGTGTTGTTGCGTCCCAAGTGTGATAACCAATGTTGAATTCAATTCCATTTAAGTTCCAGTCAATTCAGAAACCCAATTCTAAATGTTTTGGTATTATAGTTGGAATGTCTGTGTACTTCCTGAATACAGTTTGTTGTAGTAGAGTATATACACTGTAAAAATACAGTTCAGCTGTAGAAGTACATTTAAATGTTGTTTACACTATTTTCACCGCAACTCAGTAGCCAGTAACTTACTATAAAATGACAGGATTTTTTAAAAAAAAACAGTTTGTGCCGTAAGCGCATTTAAACAAGTATCCTATAAGTTTTAATGCAATTGCAAGTGAGGCTTGCCAAGTTAATTTGCAAGTCGGGCCAAAAAGTACTCAAGTGCATTGCGATTCACAGTAAATATATAGTAAATCAATATTACTGATTTCACATGTGGAAAATCCCATGATTTCACACAACATGTGAAAATGTGTTTTTGGACAACTTTACATGTGACATTTCACACAACATGTGAAAATGTGTTTTTGGACAACTTTACATGTGACATTTCACACAACATGTGAAAATGTGTTTTTGGACAACTTTACATGTGACATTTCACACAACATGTGAAAATGTGTTTTTGGACAACTTTACATGTGACATTTCACACAACATGTGAAAATGTGTTTTTGGACAACTTTACATGTGACATTTCACACATGAAACGTTTTGTTGTTGGAACCCTTTACGTGTTCTAGCAGTTATTGGATGACATTGATTTGATGACTTATTGATTTAATAGATTATTTATTGAACCTTTTGAATGATTGATTATCTTTTAACTTGATTGATATTTGAATTCTGTATTGACTTGAGAATAACCAAATTAAATGAACTTTTAATGGTTGAATATTTAACCCATGCCAATTTGATCAGTTTTAACTTGTAATCACAGCCAGTTGGGAAGCCTTCGTTTAAGCCTCTAGTGCAAGTGATATAAAACACCTAGTATTCATTAATATGCTGTAATATGCAAATGCCTACAGCCAACCTGCTTGCCCTAATCCCTTGTAATTACTGTAAAATACTATATAAATCAGTTTTTAACAGTTTAATATTCACTTTTACTGTGTGTCATTGCTCTGGCATCAAATTACTGTGAATAACTCAGTATTGTATTGGCACTACCCAGAGAGAGCGAGAGATTTATAATAAGATATCTTGTTGTAATTACAATTCTTCTTCTTCTTCTTTTTTCTTTTTCGGTGGAGTTTGAGATACAAAATGGGAAAAGCAGGAACGGAAAAAATAAAATCTAAGTATATTTTACCCACTTCACCACTGCCTCAGCATACGACACCTTCTGCACTACTCTCTGGTCTGACACAAATCTACTACTCACCTCGCCCTTTGACCCATCCTCCTCTACCGTTGACCCATCCTCCTCTACCGTTGACCCATCCTCCTCTACTTTCTTCACTGCCTCAGCATACGACACCTTCTGTACTACTCTCTGGTCTGATGAAACCAAGATTGAACTCTTTGGCCTGAATGTCAAGCGTCATGTCTGAAGGCAACCTGACACCATCCCTACAGTGAAGCAGGGCGGTGGCAGCATTATGCTGTGGGGATGTTTTTCAGCGACAGGGACAGGGAGATTAATCAGAATAGAGGGAAAGATGAATGGAGAGAGGATGTTACTACTGTACTGTGTGGTCTATAGGAGACAGGATGTTACTACTGTACTGTGTGGTCTATAGGAGAGAGGATGTTACTACTGTACTGTGTGGTCTATAGGAGACAGGATGTTACTACTGTACTGTGTGGTCTATAGGAGAGAGGATGTTACTCCTGTACTGTGTGGTCTATAGGAGAGAGGATGTTACTACTGTACTGTGTGGTCTATAGGAGACAGGATGTTACTACTGTACTGTGTGGTCTATAGGAGAGAGGATGTTACTACTGTACTGTGTGGTCAATAGGAGAGAGGATGTTACTACTGTACTGTGTGGTCTATAGGAGACAGGATGTTACTCCTGTACTGTTTGGTTTATAGGAGAGGATGTTACTCCTGTACTGTGGGGTCTATAGGAGAAAGGATGTTACTACTGTACTGTGTGGTGTATAGGAGAGAGGATGTTACTACTGTACTGTGTGGTCTATAGGAGAGAGGATGTTACTCCTGTACTGTGTGGTCTATAGGAGAGAGGATGTTACTCCTGTACTGTGTGGTCTATAGGAGACAGGATGTTACTCCTGTACTGTGTGGTCTGTAGGAGAGAGGATGTTACTACTGTACTGTGTGGTCAATAGGAGAGAGGATGTTACTACTGTACTGTGTGGTCTATAGGAGGCAGGATGTTACACTGTACTTTGTGGTCTATAGGACACAGGATGTTACTACTGTACTGTGTGGTCTATAGGAGAGAGGATGTTACTCCTGTACTGTGTGGTCTATAGGAGAGGGGATGTTACTCCTGTACTGTGTGGTCTGTAGGAGAGAGGATGTTACTCCTGTACTGTGTGGTCTATAGGAGACAGGATGTTACTCCTGTACTGTGTGGTCTATAGGAGAGAGGATGTTACTCCTGTACTGTGTGGTCTATAGGAGACAGGATGTTACTACTGTACTGTGTGGTCTATAGGAGGCATGATGTTAGTACTGTACTGTGTGGTCTATAGGAGAGAGGATGTTACTACTGTACTGTGTGGTCTATAGGAGAGAGGATGTTACTCCTGTACTGTGTAGTCTATAGGAGACAGGATGTTACTCCTGTACTGTGTGGTCTATAGGAGACAGGATGTTACTACTGTACTGTGTGGTCTATAGGAGAGAGGATGTTACTACTGTACTGTGTGGTCTACAGGAGAGAGGATGTTACTACTGTACTGTGTGGTCTATAGGAGAGAGGATGTTACTACTGTACTGTGTGGTCTATAGGAGAGAGGATGTTACTACTGTACTGTATGGTCTACAGGAGAGAGGATGTTACTACTGTACTGTGTGGTCTATAGGAGTGAGGATGTTACTACTGTACTGTGTGGTCTACAGGAGAGAGGATGTTACTACTGTACTGTGTGGTCTATAGGAGAGAGGATGTTACTACTGTACTGTGTGGTCTATAGGAGAGAGGATGTTATTACTGTACTGTGTGGTCTATAGGAGAGAGGATGTTACTACTGTACTGTGGGGTCTATAGGAGAGAGGATGTTACTACTGTACTGTGTGGTCTACAGGAGAGAGGATGTTACTACTGTACTGCGTGGTCTATAGGAGAGAGGATGTTACTACTGTACTGTGTAGTCTATAGGAGAGAGGATGTTACTACTGTACTGTGTGGTCTATAGGAGTGAGGATGTTACTACTGTACTGTGTGGTCTACAGGAGAGAGGATGTTACTACTGTACTGTGTGGTCAATAGGAGAGAGGATGTTACTACTGTACTGTGTGGTCTATAGGAGGCAGGATGTTACACTGTACTGTGTGGTCTATAGGAGAGAGGATGTTACTACTGTACTGTGTGGTCTATAGGAGAGAGGATGTTACTACTGTACTGTGTGGTCTATAGGAGAGAGGATGTTACTACTGTACTGTGTGGTCTATAGGAGAGAGGATGTTACTACTGTACTGTGTGGTCTATAGGAGAGAGGATGTTACTACTGTACTGTGTGGTCTATAGGAGAGAGGATGTTACTACTGTACTGTGGGGTCTATAGGAGAGAGGATGTTACTACTGTACTGTGTGGTCTATAGGAGAGAGGATGTTACTACTGTACTGTGTGGTCTATAGGAGTGAGGATGTTACTACTGTACTGTGTGGTCTATAGGAGAGAGGATGTTACTACTGTACTGTGTGGTCTATAGGAGTGAGGATGTTACTACTGTACTGTGTGGTCTATAGGAGAGAGGATGTTACTACTGTACTGTGTGGTCTATAGGAGTGAGGATGTTACTACTGTACTGTGTGGTCTATAGGAGAGAGGATGTTACTACTGTACTGTGTGGTCTATAGGAGAGAGGATGTTACTACTGTACTGTGGGGTCTATAGGAGAGAGGATGTTACTACTGTACTGTGTGGTCTATAGGAGAGAGGATGTTACTACTGTACTGTGGGGTCTATAGGAGAGAGGATGTTACTACTGTACTGTGTGGTCTATAGGAGAGAGGATGTTACTACTGTACTGTGTGGTCTATAGGAGAGAGGATGTTACTACTGTACTGTGTGGTCTATAGGAGTGAGGATGTTACTACTGTACGTTGTGGTCTATAGGAGAGAGGATGTTACTACTGTACTGTGGGGTCTATAGGAGAGAGGATGTTACTACTGTACTGTGTGGTCTATAGGAGAGAGGATGTTACTACTGTACTGTGGGGTCTATAGGAGAGAGGATGTTACTACTGTACTGTGTGGTCTATAGGAGAGAGGATGTTACTACTGTACTGTGTGGTCTATAGGAGAGAGGATGTTACTACTGTACTGTGGGGTCTATAGGAGAGAGGATGTTACTACTGTACTGTGTGGTCTACAGGAGACAGGATGTTACTACTGTACTGTGGGGTCTATAGGAGACAGGATGTTACTACTGTACTGTGGGGTCTATAGGAGACAGGATGTTACTACTGTACTGTGTGGTCTATAGGAGTGAGGATGTTACTACTGTACTGTGTGGTCTATAGGAGACAGGATGTTACTACTGTACTGTGTGGTCTATAGGAGAGAGGATGTTACTACTGTACTGTGTGGTCTATAGGAGAGAGGATGTTACTACTGTACTGTGGGGTCTATAGGAGACAGGATGTTACTACTGTACTGTGTGGTCTATAGGAGACAGGATGTTACTACTGTACTGTGTGGTCTATAGGAGAGAGGATGTTACTACTGTACTGTGTGGTCTATAGGAGTGAGGATGTTACTACTGTACTGTGGGGTCTATAGGAGACAGGATGTTACTACTGTACTGTGTGGTCTACAGGAGAGAGGATGTTACTACTGTACTGTGTGGTCTATAGGAGTGAGGATGTTACTACTGTACTGTGTGGTCTATAGGAGTGAGGATGTTACTACTGTACTGTGGGGTCTATAGGAGACAGGATGTTACTACTGTACTGTGTGGTCTACAGGAGAGAGGATGTTACTACTGTACTGTGTGGTCTATAGGAGATAGGATGTTACTACTGTACTGTGTGGTCTATAGGAGAGAGGATGTTACTACTGTACTGTGTGGTCTATAGGAGAGAGGATGTTACTACTGTACTGTGTGGTCTATAGGAGAGAGGATGTTACTACTGTACTGTGTGGTCTATAGGAGTGAGGATGTTACTACTGTACTGTGTGGTCTACAGGAGAGAGGATGTTACTACTGTACTGTGTGGTCTATAGGAGAGAGGATGTTACACTGTACTGTGTGGTCTATAGGAGAGAGGATGTTACTACTGTACTGTGTGGTCTATAGGAAAGAGGATGTTACTACTGTACTGTGTGGTCTATAGGAGACAGGATGTTACTACTGTACTGTGTGGTCTATAGGAGACAGGATGTTACTACTGTACTGTGTGGTCTATAGGAGACAGGATGTTACTACTGTACTGTGGGGTCTATAGGAGACAGGATGTTACTACTGTACTGTGGGGTCTATAGGAGAAAGGATGTTACTACTGTACTGTGTGGTCTATAGGAGACAGGATGTTACTACTGTACTGTGTGGTCTATAGGAGACAGGATGTTACTACTGTACTGTGGGGTCTATAGGAGTGAGGATGTTACTACTGTACTGTGGGGTCTATAGGAGAGAGGATGTTACTACTGTACTGTGTGGTCTATAGGAGTGAGGATGTTACTACTGTACTGTGGGGTCTATAGGAGACAGGATGTTACTACTGTACTGTGTGGTCTATAGGAGACAGGATGTTACTACTGTACTGTGGGGTCTATAGGAGTGAGGATGTTACTACTGTACTGTGGGGTCTATAGGAGAAAGGATGTTACTACTGTACTGTGTGGTCTATAGGAGACAGGATGTTACTACTGTACTGTGTGGTCTATAGGAGACAGGATGTTACTACTGTACTGTGGGGTCTGTAGGAGACAGGATGTGGTTATAAAACAGCCACTGTACGGTAGCACTCATAACAACAAAGATCATTGACGCCACCTCAAAGTATTCTTCCATAAAACTCCCTACCATTAACCAATTAGCTACTGTGTGTGTGTGTGTGTGTGTGTGTGTGTGTGTGTGTGTGTTTATTTAGATCTCCATTAGTTTTGTAGAAGCAGCAGCTACTCTTCCTGGGGTCCACACAACACACAGAACATGTACAGGTAACAAAACGCTGATAGACAAGGACAGTATCACAAATGTAACCTCTCTTGGGTAGGGATGAAAAGCGTGCCCAAAGTAAACTGCCTGTTACTCAGGCCCAGAAGCTAGGATATGCATAGACTTGGATAGAAAACACGCTAAAGTTTCTAAAACTGTTAAAATTATGTCTTTGAGTATAACAGAACTGATATGGCAGGTGACACCCCGAGGACAAACCATACCAAAATAAAATAATTCAGCCTTCCACTGATTTCAATGGCTGTCACTTTTATTAGGCGAAATCCTCCCAGATTGCAGTTCCTAGGGCTTCCACTAGATGTCAACAGTCTTTAGAAAGAGTTTCATGCTGGGTTTTGGAAAAATGAGCCAGAAATTGTAGTTTTTCTAGGTGGCTCCCATTTTGGCTGTAGTGTTTCCAAGCGCGTGGAATAGAGCACGTTCTTTGGTATTTTATTTAGCTCGGGAAACTGAGTTTTTATGGATATAAAGAAGGACATTATCGAACAAAAGGACTATTTATGATGTATTTGGGACCTTTTGGAGTGCCAACAGAAGAAGATCATCAAAGGTAAGGCATTTATTATGTCGCTATTTCTGACTTTCGTGGTGCACCTGCCTGGTTGAAATATGTTTTTCATGCTTTTGTACGCGGAGCGCTGTCCTCAGATAATCGCATGGTTTCGCCGTAAAGCCTTTTTGAAATCGGACACAGCGGCTGGATTAACAAGAAGTTAAGCTTTATTTTGATGTATTACACTTGTGATTTTATGAAAGTTAAATATTTATAATTCCCTTCCCACCTGCCCATAACAAGTTAAAATACAACGATGTATAAACAATATAATCGAGTACAGGCCTAAAACAAGAGAGACAAAATGCAATATGGACTTTTATTAAATAGTATGGTGTATGGCCTCGTCTCTGATGCTGATGACAGGTAGCCCTTAGCGGGGCAGCTGGCATCGACTTTAGGACTGTGAAGAGACCCCTGGTGGCATGTCTTGTATGTATTGATGCCTGAGCTTAATGTTATTTCTTTATAGATGTTTTATCATTTTATTTCATTATAGGTGTATATATATATATATATATATATATATATATATATATATATATTCTTTGTACCTTTATTTAACTATGCAAGTCAGTTAAGAACAAATTCTGCATACGATGGCCTTTCGCAATAGCAAGGCTATGTTCACTGAGTCTGTATATAGTCAAAGCTTTCCTTAAGTTTGGGTCAGTCACATTGGTCAGGTATTCTGCCACTGTGTACTCTCTGTTTAGGGCCAAATAGCATTCTAGTTTGCTCTGATTTTTTGTTACTTCTTTCCAGTGTGTCATTATCTTTTATCTTCTCATGATTTGGTTGAGTCTAATTGTGCTGCAGTCCTGGGGCTCTGTGGTGTTTGTTTGTGTTTTTGAACAGAGCCCCAGGACCAGCTTTCTCTCTCTCTCTCTCTCTCTCTCTCTCTCTCTCTCTCTCTCTCTCTCTCTCTCTCTCTCTCTCTCTCTCTCTCTCTCTCTCTCTCTCTCTCTCTCTCTCTCTCTCTCTCTCTCTCTCTCTCTCTCTCTCTCTCTCTCTCTCTCTCTCTCTCTCTCTCTCTCTCTCTCTCTCTCTCTCTCTCTCTCTGTGTTGTGATGTTTATAGCCACTCTCAGTGAGTCCAAGCTCTTCAGTTTTATGGGGCGAGCTTGATGATAGGGGAAATAGCGTCAAGATTAAGATTCAAGATAAGATAATCGTATCAGTCCTTGATTTACAGTGTGTTATTTTGGCTCATTAAATCACATTACCTGCTCTTAATTACCCGGCAGCTGTCTGTAAGCAACATTACGGCTGTAGCAACATCATCATCAATGCTGATAATTAACTTTACCTGAATACAGAGCCTTGCAGGAACACACACACACACACACACACACACACACACACACACACACACACACACACACACACAGTCTCCACCAACACATTGACTGTAAATCCCCATCAAGACCCTGAGAAAAGTGAAAAGGAGCTGAGCTGCAGTTCACTCGTCTCTATTGGCCCAGCCTTGTGCTCTGAAAGGAAAGTCATTGGAGATGCTCCCAGGTCAAGCTCCATGAGATAATCATTGCCTGTTTCCTCAATGTCTAACCACTGTGTTGGTACAAGACTTACATACAGACACATATCTGCACTAACATTTGAGACTCAAGGCACACACTATTCACATTATACACTACATAGCCAAAGGTATGTGGACACCCCTTCAAATTAATGGATTCGGCTATTTCAGCCACACGTGTTGTTAACAGCTGAATAAAATCTTAACCCTACAGCATACAAAGATTCTGTGCTTCCAAATTTGTGGCAGTTTGAGGAAGGCTTTTTCCTGTTTCAGCATGACAATGTCCCCGTGCACAAAGCGAGGTCCATACGGAAATGATTTGTTGAGATCAGTGTGGAAGAACTTGACTGGCCTGCACAGAGCCCTGACCTCAACTCCATCGAACACCTTTCGGATGAATTGGAACGCTGACTGCGAGCCAGGTCTAATTATTCAACATCAGTGGCCGACCTCACTAATGCTCTTGTGGCTGAATGGAAGTGGAAAGCCTTCCCAGAAGAGTGGAGGCTGTTATAGCAGCAAAGAGAGGACCAAATCCATATTAATGGAGATGAGATGTTCGACAAGCAATGTGTCCACATTCTTTTGTACATTTACTAGTAATCTTCCTCCATAGCAGTTTCCACTATATAACATCAATAAAACAGACAGCCAGTCAGTCCATGGTTGGTTATTAGAACATCTATATGGCCTCTTTACAGGACTATCACAACACTATGTGGCCCAGACATTACATCAATGTGTCCTCCAGGACGATGTTCTCTACTGAGTATATTGAACTCCTCTTCCTTAGCTTCCTACTACAGTATCTCCCCTCTTTCCCCTCCTTCCATTCTGCATTCAGGCCATCACCACAGCATAACAGCATGATGCAATACTGCAGCCCACACCCAGAAAGGTTAAATGCTTTGTATTCAACCCCCCCTTCCTTTTCAATCATTGTTTGTTTTTGAGTGGCACTCCCTCACTCAGTCAGTCAGCCAGTCACTCAGGGTAGCATGCAATCGGGGCTGTTATTTCTGAGTGGCTAGGCCTGTCACAGTGTTATGATATACTATTACCACCCCTCACCTCCCTGACAGATGGCTGAATGACGATACACAGGGTAGACCACCACACTGCCACTCAACGCAACTACCACTGTAACAAAGTAATATAACAAACGAGGGCAGGCGGGAGAGAGGGCAGGATTATTTACATGACGTTTCAAGTTCCCCTTTCAGGCCGCTACAACATCATGACTTTGGTTGAAGGATCTACAATCACGCCTGACAAGTCCAATGAAATCCACGCTTCACTGGAAGCCGCGCCTTCCACAGGTGATAAGCGTGAGGCTCGGATTCATTCCTTAAATTTCTTCACCTCAGTGTGAATGGGAATGATTCACGCTACTAAAACAAACAATTGAACAAACAAATCAAGACTGTCTTGTGTTTTGCCCACTAAACTGCCCCATAGTGGTAGAGTGCGCTTACCGCCTTAACATTGTGTGCTGAATTTGTACATGTTGTCATAACTTTCCTAGTCACAAGCAATTAGTTATTCTTCAATTTGCTGGAGCAATGAGTAAGATAGCTAAGAAAGCCACCGAAACGATGATGGCTATGCCGGGTTCGGGGTCGAGATCATGCCCCCAGTCATGCAGTTATAGTGTTTCTCTGAAAGATACTCACGATTCTTGTGTAGTTTGTCTCGGCTTGGAACATGCTCAGGCGGCCCTCGTTCGAACCAGTCAAGTGTACGCATTGCCACATACTGAAGTTTAAACTCCCTGGAAAGAAGTGAAGCGTTATTGAGGAAGTTACCGATGACCACTTTCCTTTCCCAGATTCCCTGCACCTCGGCTGTGACCGAGGTGCAGCAAGCTGTAGTCGGAACAGGTGGAACTAGCATCCCAACAGGGGGACAGTGAGACAGTTGGTTACCAAAACAAAACGTGTGCACCCAGGGGGGCTCCTGGACCGAGTTTGGGAAACCTTGAGGTAGAGAAGGTGTACCGTCGTTTTGAGATTCACAGGAGTGTTTTGTGTTCCACATGGGGGTTCAAAAAAGCATGTCCCTCCTCCACATTCAGACACAAGGTTGTCAAGAGTGGTGGAAATACATTTTGTAAAGTGTCATCTAATCATGATGGATCTTCAGGTGGCGCTTTACGGGAGACTTGCTGCCTGCTTCGACCGATGGCACGCATGCACAGTGTCACCGTGTGTAATACAAACAGTAACGTTGGGGTATAGGCTACAATTTGTTGTTTGCCCCCCACGTTTTTGCGGCATTTTCACGTCGACTGTTCCCCTGGCCGCAGGACAGCTGGTACAGCCGGTATTTCCTGGTTTAGAAAAGGGTCCGGGGTTAACTCCCTCATTCTAGACGTGCCCTGAACAAACCGAGGCTCTCACAGTCCGTGCGTCCCGGCAATTAGTTCACCACCATCGATCTAAAGGATGCATGCTTTCATGTGCCCATGTACCCGAGTCACAGAGAGTTCCTGACATTCCGTTACCAAGCAATAGCTTTGTCCATTCCCCTTGTCCTGCTCGCCTATCTGGACAATTGGCTGATAGCAGCAGAGTCAAGGGAACAAGCAGGTGTTACACACATCCAGCCTGGTGTCCCATGTTCAGTGTCTAGGTTTTATTGTAAACCAGAAAAAGCCCCGTTGCAGCACATTCCATTTCTTGGTCTCAAGTTAGACTCATGGGTAAATCACGCTTTTCTATCTGCACTTCCCGCTCTGCTTGGCCCAATTTTGGGTGGGACGCACAGTACGTTTTCACCAGTTCCTGCGCCTCCTGAGGATAACGGCTTCTATGATATTGGTCATTCCCCTGGGACTATTGATGCAGTAGCTCCAGGTCTAGGTACTAGCGGATCTGCTATCCAGTGGGGGCCCTCTTCCTCAGGAGTGGAGACTCCACCCCTTGGTGGTTGGGAGACGTTTGGCAGGGCTGACGTAGATCTTTACGTATCACGAGAAAAACAGACATTGTATTTTTCTTGATGAGGGACCAGAATGCCCCTTTGGGAACAGACGCTCTGGCACAACAGTAGCCTTGTCCAGTCTTTGTGGAGCAGACACAGAGACTGAGAGAAGAGAGAACACAGTGATCGAGAGGGATAGAAAGCAGTTGCTTCTCAAGCCTGAAAATACATCATCTAAGTGATTGATTGTTTATATTCAGCAGTCATAAAAGTATGTCTTATTTACTTTGAGGAACTACTAAAATAGGGATTTTGTCACAGTATAGGCAGCATCTATAGAGATTAGATAATGACTTGGAATTAAATAATAAGGTCATCTAATAAAACAAATATTTTAATAAGAAACAAGATAGGACATGTTCCTTTTCAGTGCTCTGTGAGGGACATCCACTTTAAAAGTGTACATGACCGCTATCTCAGAATTGATAGATCCTCACGGGTGCCCCCCCCCTGGTGGTGCGGTTCCTGAAAGGTGTATATCGTCTCAGACCGGTCTCTAAACCTATTGCGCCCACAAGGGACGGTGCTGGTTTTGGAGGCCCTTAGACCCTCTGGAGTCGTTGGATCTGAACATTCTCTGTTACAAAACCTCCCTGCTCATAGTTTTGGCCTTGGCTAAAAGTGTTGGGGACCTTCACACGTTATCAAATCAAATCAAATGTATTTATATAGCCCTTCGTACATCAGCTGATATCTCAAAGTGCTGTACAGAAACCCAGCCTAAAACCCCAAACAGCAAGCAATGCAGGTGTAGAAGCACTGTGGCTAGGAAAAACTCCCTAGAAAGGCCAAAACCTAGGAAGAAACCTAGAGAGGAACCAAGCTATGAGGGGTGGCCGTGCTCTTCTGGCTGTGCCGGGTGGAGATTATAACAGAACATGGCCAAGATGTTCAAATGTTCATAGATGACCAGCATGGTAAAATAATAATAATCACAGGCAGAACAGTTGAAAATGGAGCAGCAGCACGGCCAGGTGGACTGGGGACAGCAAGGAGTCATCATATCAGGTAGTCCTGAGGCATGGTCTTAGGGCTCAGGTCCTCCGAGAAAGAGAGAAAGAAAGAAAGAATTAGAGAAAGCATACTTAAATTCACACAGGACACCGGATAGGACAGGAGAAGTTCTCCAGATATAACAAACTGACCCTAGCCCCCCGACACATAAACTACTGCAGCATAAATACTGGAGGCTGAGACAGGAGGGGTCAGGAGACACTGTGGCCCCATCCGATGACACCCCCAGACAGGGCCAAACAGGAAGGATATAACCCCACCCACTTTGCCAAAACACAGCCCCCACACCACTAGAGGGATATCTTCAACCACCAATTTACCATCCTTACCATGACCACACCCTTTTGTGAGGTTATCCGTACACCCTTCCTCTACTTAGTTTGCCCCGGGCGACTCTATATGACATTGCGTCCTTCGCATTTATTGCAGCAAGAGGCTAGGGCTTACCTAGCGGTGTACGCGGCCACTCCCCCAGGGGTCTGGCAGCGTCTTGGGCGTTGTTTAAACGGTTGACTACAGGAGATATTTGTGCTGCCTTGAGTTGGGCATCACCACACCCTTTTGTGAGGTTTTATCACCTGGAAGTCGCTGCTCCCAGCATAGCGCACAGTGTGGTTACGGCTGGGACAGTGGAAAATCACAAGGCAGCACGCCGTGTGTGCAATGCCCAGACTGCTGCATCTCGCTGGGTCAGGTCTGGGCGGTCTGCCAATGGACGTTTCATTTAGTATCTATTGGGGTTGGCTTGGGACGCGACTATATTTCCCCATAGTATGTTGTACCAAAAGTTGACTGACTGAAAAGGAACGTGACGTTATGACTTTAACTATTGTTCCCTGAAGGAGGGATACACTTGTTTGGCCCCACACCGCCCGTTCTTGGGCTCGGTGAAGAGCGGTATTAAATTGAAGGAAGGAATACAAGCCTCACGCTTCTCACCTGTGCAAGGACTTTCAGCGAAGGGTGGATGTCATTAACCTTGTCAGGGCTCCCGAGTGGCGCAGCGGTCTAAGGCACTGCATCTCAGTGCTACAGGCATCACTACAGACCCTGGTTGACATTCCAGGCTGTATCACAACCGGCGTCGATTGGGAGTCCCATAAGGCAGCACACAATTGGCCCAGTGTCATCCGGGTTAGGGTTTGGACGGTGTTGACCTTCGTTGTAAATAAGAATTTGTTCTTAACTGACTTGCCTAGTTAAATGTGTATTTTTTTATAAAATAAAAATACTGAATTGTAGAGCCTTCAAACAAAGTTGCGATAGTGTGACTCCCCGTAGTATGTTGTAACTGGTTTCCCTCCTTCAGGGAACCGTAGTTATAGTCATTATACACTTCTCTCAAGTTTGAATTGGGTCCAACTTCTTTATAAGCTTGCATGCCTGTTTATGAGTGATAGAATGGATAGAGTTAAAAGTCTACCGGAGAGTTAAAAGTATACTGTTCTCCTAGTTGTCCCCTGTGTTGCCTGTTCAGAACTGAGATTTAGACACATATCGTGTTATTAACACAGGTGGCCTTGGACTGGTGTCAATGTTGTTTTCTGTTCTGTTTTCCCCCTCGTCTTTCTCTCCCTCCTTTTCCGTTTTTACATTTGGTCTTAATCCTTGTGAGCCGTCCCTCCACAGCCAAGCAGGATAATGAGGTCATTTATCAGAGGTCTGGAGAAGGCCCGCTATCTGTAAGGCATGTGTTTTCACCTCCCAGGAAAGAAGACATGTTTTCACACAGAAATTGCTTTCTTAGTCCTGATAGTGTTAATCCTCTGGAACAGTCATTTTAAAAACACCAGACGCATCTCGCTCTTCTAACTCTCCTCTCATCTCACCACTGAGTGCAAAATCCATTAAAAGTTGAAAATTTGCTTGTATTGGCATTCAAAGTGAATGCGGCCTCAGTCTGCCTCTCTGGTCTGCCTCTCCGGTCTGCCTCTCCGGTCTGCCTCTCCGGTCTGCCTCCCCGGTCTGCCTCTCCGGTCTGCCTCTCCGGTCTGCCTCTGTCAATCCCTAAGGACCACTCCTACTCTTATCATCACACACATACTTCCTCTGTAACACACACACACACACACACACACATCCTCTCTGTCTCTCTCTCTCACACCCACCCACACAGTAAATGATGACACATCTTCTCTACCGTACGCACACACATCGTCTGTAACACTATCCCTGCCTGTTCTCTCTGGATGGCAGCTCTGATCATAGTTTCTGTCTATGTGAGAAGAGCGAGAGCTTATCACGTGTGTGTGTCTGTCTGTCTGTCTGTCTGTCTGTCTGTCTGTGTGTGTGTGTGTGTGTGTGTGTGTGTGTGTGTGTGTGTGTGTATGCAGGGACAGCCTCATGTTATATGCAGCAGACCAAGGACCCCAGTGACACCGGTTGGAATAGAGGTGTCTGCCCTCATCACACAAGGTGACTGCCAGGGAAAGACTACTGCCATTACCACTTTAGTATCCTCTCCTCCACTCTACTTTCTTCCCCTCTCCTCTCCTCCATCCTCTTCTCTTTTCCCCTCCCCTCTCTTTTCTCTCTTCTGCTGTCTTGCCCTGACACTTCTCTTCCTCTCCTCTCCCCTCTTCTCATCTCCCGCAATTCTTTCACTTGATCCTGTGTGAAATGACAATGTTGCGGTCTGCTGCTATTATTCTACATATCAAAGAACCTTGCTGTACTGCAACAGAACCTAGCATTTATCTTTCCACCATCTTCCTCACAGGTTCAGTTTAGAGGGATAGAGGAAGTTAGTCAGTCTCAACACTCCCCCTACTGGTGAGGAGTGGAAGGGCAGAATAAAAGTAGACAAAAAGAGGTGAAAAGTGTCAAGTGTGGCAGAGTTGTCAAGTCGTTAATGTTTTCCCCACACATGTCACAGATCTGAACCCTGCAGTGTGTGTGTGTGTGTGTGTGTGTGTGTGTGTGTGTGTGTGTGTGTGTGTGCGTGCGTGCGTGCGTGCGTGCGTGCGTGCGTGCGTGCGTGCGTGTGTGTGGGTGTGTGTGGGTGTGTGTGTGTACCCACCGAAGAGCCAAACATCTGGGTGTCTTTTGAAGTACCCAGCTGTGTGTGGAATAACAGCTGCACTCATTCCTTCCTTCCCCTCCCTCTATCCCTCCCTCCTCTCCTCTGCCATGGGAAGATGGAGGGAGATGACAAGCAGGAATCCCCCCTATTCTCTGAACCATGTTTTTCTCTGTTTTACCCTCTAACGTAATTTCCTTCTGCTTCAAAGGCACGCACACACACACACACACACAATCAAACGCATGCACACACACACACACACACAATCAAACGCATGCACACACACACACACACAGTCTTGCACAGAAAAACTTGTGGGGACATACAATTCAGTCCCATTCAAAATCCTCTTTTCCCTAACCCCTAAACCTAACCTTAACCTGTCACCTTACCCTAAACCTAATTCTAACCCTAACGCTAATTCCAACCTTAAGCCTAAACCCCCTAGAAATAGCATTTGACCTTGTGGGAACCAACAAAATGTCCCCAGTTGGTCAAATGTTTTGTTGGTTTGCTATTCTTGTGGGGATTTTTGGGCCGCACAAGGTCAAAAGCTTACCTTGACTTGGAAGAGTTCCAGTGGATGGTCATAGCCAGCTAGCTAACATAGCATTCCTCTGATTGAGCAGGGTGTTTGAGTAGGCTAAACTAGCTAACATAGCATTCCTCTGATTGAGCAGGGTGTTTGAGTAGGCTAAACTAGCTAACATAGCATCCCTCTGATTGAGCAGGGTGTTTGAGTAGGCTAAACTAGCTAACATAGCATTCCTCTGATTGAGCAGGGTGTTTGAGTAGGCTAAACTAGCTAACATAGCATCCCTCTGATTGAGCAGGGGGTTTGAGTAGGCTAAACTAGCTAACATAGCATTCCTCTGATTGAGCAGGGTGTTTGAGTATGCTAAACTAGCTAACTGCATTTGATAGCTACAGTAAGTGAAACTGAAAGCTAAAAAAAATTACCATCTCTCTCTATCTCTCATGCTTCTCCTTCATTTTTGAAGAAATTAATTTGCTCAAAACTTTTCAACTATTGTCTGTCTCTCTCTTTGAGTCAGCTACTTACCACATGTTATGCACTGCAGTGCTAGCTAGCTGTAGCTTATGCTTTCAGTACTAGATTCATTCTCTGATCCTTTGACAACATTTTACTTCATGCTGCAAGAGCTCTGATAGGTTGGAGGACGTCCTCCGGAAGTTGTCATAATTACTTTTTCTATTGAAGTCAATGTACCCAGAGGAGGACAGAGGCTAGCTGTCCTCCGGCTACACAATGGTGCTACTCTGCAGAGTGCTGCTGAGGCTACCTTCTTTGCAAAATAGTGTGTTTTAATCAATTATTTTGTGACGTGAATATATTTACTATAGTTTTATCTAAAAATTATTACTTTTTTAGTTAAAAAAAAAAATTGTTTTAATGAAATTCGCTGAGGATGGTCCTCCCCTTCCTCCTCTAAGGAGCCTCCATGGACTCACACGCATCTCATGAATCAGGAGGTTTAGAGCAAATGGGGTAACTCAGCGGGTAGATAAATGCTAACATTCCCCTCAAACAGTTCTTCACGCTACACAAAGGGTCACGTCTTCAGACACAATCAATGGGACTAGAAGTGTGTGTGGGCACACTGTATGTTGGTGCCTGTGCTCATGAAAGCTCATGCGTGTGTTTCCATGTGAGTTCTGTGATACGTACTGAACATGCAGTACATGTTTATGCATCTGCGTACGACGTGTGTGTGTGTGTGTGTGTGTGTGCTTGAGGGAGGATGAGTGAAACACAACAGCTGTCCCTCACAGCGTCCAGGGGGAAAGAGTTGAATTCCTTCTATTCTCTCTCTACACATCACGATGCAACACGCACAGCACAGCTATCCTCTAATTTGCCAATCAAAGGAGCCGTAATTATGCTGAGATCTGCTCCGCTGGGCAAAATGTCTCCTGTCTTCAGCCCGAGTGGCGCAAATAAAACCACAGCCCAAAGGAAGAAAGAGAGAGGGGGAGAGAGAGAGGCCTGAACAAGAGAGCGAGAGAGGCCCCTAGCTAACAAATGAAACCACAGCCCAGAGGAAGAAAGAGAGAGGGGAGAGAGAGAGGCCTGAACAAGAGAGCGAGAGAGGCCCCTAGCTAACAAATGAAACCACAGCCCAGAGGAAGAAAGAGAGAGGGGAGAGAGAGAGGCCTGAACAAGAGAGCGAGAGAGGCCCCTAGCTAACAAATGCAAGTCTTTCTCAATGAATCAGGGAAGCCTCAGTCGTGTGGTAATTAAATGAAGAGATTAATGAGGATGCTAAAACGCTTGTGTCCCTGCTAGCACCCGGGGTCCTTGACAGGGCTTTAGAAGATATTGAAGATGCGGTATAGATTCTCAGAGATTCTCAACCTTCTTTTGTACCAAGGTCCATTTCCTCTTCCTTACTCCGTTCTGTTCTCTACTTTCTCCCATTTGTGCTTTCTTTTGTCACCTTATTTTATGTCTTCAGCCATGACAGTTCTCCCCCCCCCCCCCCCCCCCCAGAGAATCCTGGCTACAGTGATGATGTGTTGACTATCAAGCACTCTGAGAGGCAAGTCTGGCCGTATGGACAGAGAGGGCAGAGAGGGAAAGGAGAGAGAGAGCAAGTTTGGCCGTATGGACAGAGAGGGAAAGGAGAGAGAGAGCAAGTTTGGCCGTATGGACAGAGAGGGAAAGGAGAGAGAGAGCAAGTTTGGCCGTATGGACAGAGAGGGCAGAGAGGGAAAGGAGAGAGAGCAAGTTTAGCCGTATGGACAGAGAGGGCAGAGAGGGAAAGGAGAGAGAGAGCAAGTTTGGCCGTATGGACAGAGAGTGCAGAGAGGGAAAGGAGAGAGAGAGCAAGTTTGGCCGTATGGACAGAGAGGGCAGAGAGGAAAGAAAATAGAGAGAGCAGGGAGATAAAAGAGAGGGAGAGAGAACTGTGCCCAGGTCTCCTGACAGTGTCTGGATTAAAAGCTTTGCCTCCCTGCTCACACACACTTGACTAAAAACTGTATCTAGCAACATTGTCCTCTCTGTCAGTCTACACCTTCTTGACACCATCCACTCTCCTCTGTACAATGTCAGTCAGACACTGGTAAGTCAGAGACCGACAGACAGCGTTGCTCTACGGTAGCTGCTGTAGTGAAGAGTGACACAGCACGGCTCATGTGCCGATGTCTCATCCCTCTTTAGATAATCTTTGCTCTGTCATCTCTGTGACTTGACAGATGTCTCCTCCTGTCTGCACCAGCTGTCCTCTCCTTCTCTCTCATCCCCTCATCTCTCTAGTCTTCACGGGAGCCTTCCAGCCTGGTTGACTGATGTTGCTGGCTGCCTGGCTGACTGATGTTGCTGGCTGACTGATGTTGCTGGCTAGCTGACTGACTGATGTTGCTGGCTGACTGATGTTGCTAGCTGCCTGACTGATGTTTCTGGTATGTCCCTATGCTCTGAAGGAGCTCGTCGTGACTGGTTGGCTGTGACAGTCAGAAAACTGTAACACCGATACTGTGGTTATTGCTGCAGGGTTGGCGCTTGACTCTGTTCTCCGTGACTTTATCTGGACAACTGTCACACCAAGACAGCTGGGAAAATGGGATGACATGTATAGATAGGCTTAAAAAGTGCATAGACATATACAGTATATATCTCTCTATCTCTCTCTCTCTATATATATATATATACACACATGCTTCTTAGGTTCTTTTCTATTATGAACACAAAATGACATTGTGCAGTCTTCATGAGACAGCTCCCTGAGATGTTTTTAAACTCCATTCCCATTTTCCCCAATCTCAGCATGGAAATGTAGATGTGATCATCAGCTTCCCCACATGAAGCTGTCACAAACATGTCTAGATACACAGGCCAGATCAGTGGAAGCTTTTGAAGATAGTTAAGGATGTGTGTCTATCTGTCTGTCTGTCTGTCTGTTTACTATCTAAATGGCCTACTGGGTTATTCATGATGTGTCGGCAACACAGCAGGAGACGAGACGGTGAAACAACCAAATCAATCTACAAACATTATCCTCCTCTTCATGTTCTAATATTATGACTGTGTCATCAGAGAGAGAGTCGTGTTCCCATATTGTCTCTCTACCCCCCTCTCTCCCCCCTCTCTACCCCCTCTCTCTTTCTCTCTCTCTCTCTCTCTCCCCCTCTCTCTCTGTATCTCTCTCTCTCTCTCTCTCTCTCTCTCTCTCTCTGTGTCTCTCTCTCTCTGTCTCTCTCTCTCTCTCTCTCTCTCTCTCTCTCTCTCTCTCTCTCTCTGTGTCTCTCTCTCTCTGTCTCTCTCTCTCTCTCTCTCTCTCTCTCTCTCTCTCTCTCTCTCCCTCTCTCCCTCCCTCCCTCCCTCCCTCCCTCCCTCCCTCCTTACAAATAGGGCTTTGCCAGGCAGATAGAAATGGATAGATGGATGTAACAGCTTCCATGCAAAAGATACCTAATCTGGTTGTGAGGCATTTGGGATCTTGAGATGATCAGATTAACGCTGGCGCCTGGAGAGTGTTTCAGAACGTGACAACACACCAGAAACAAACAAAAATATCCCTGTCATTACAATGTCAAGCCTCTCTGTGGGTTTACCAGAGGCTACAGTACAATGGAGGTATTGCAGGAGTCCAGGTGGGTGTTGGCTGTACGTTGGCTGTGGATTAGAGTAGTTACACCCATATAAAACTATTTAAAGTACATTGAAACCTAGTGAGAAGCTGTAAATGCAGTGTTGTTATCATCAGTAGATAACACAATTAGATTAATTATTTAGCATTTCGAGGCGTTTTTCAGGGTTGTTGTTCTATTTTGTGTGCCTCCTGTCGGTTGATGTCCTATATACTGGGGTCTACCTCCTTCATGTTCTCTCTTAGAACCATCTGCTTCTAAATTTGGCCAATAGCTGATTTAGTTGTTTCACTGAAAGCTAGACCAACTAGCCCAACCAATAAGTAACTGTTATGTGGAAGTTTTCTCTCCTCTCTGAGAGCATTCACACTAGTTCCTCCTATGACATAATAGGAGGGGGGGGGGAGAGAGAGCGAGCGAGCGAGAGAGAGAGAGAAACAGAGCTTCATATCTGTATCTTCCTCTCTCCTACTCTCTCTGACTACAGACTACAGTACTCGCTCAGCTCCAAGATAAATCCAGTCATGGAACTCCACAGCAAGGATACATGCTTTCTTTCTTTTCTCTTTTCTCTATTCTGTTTTTCCCTTTCACTCTTCCACTGGTTGATACATCTCTCTCTCTCTCTCTCTCTCACTCTCTCTCGCTCTCTCTCTTCTCTCTCTCTCTCTCTCTCTCTCCTCTCTCTCTCTCTCTCTCTCCCCTCTCTCTCTCTCTCTCTCTCTCGCTCTCTCTCTCTCTTCTCTCTCTCTCTCTCTCTCTCTCGAAGTGTCCTTAAAGGATTTAAAAACTCTCTCTGGAAGAGTCCTTAAAGCATTAAAACGTAGAAACTTTAGGAGAGGGAGGGAGGGAGTAGAGATTGTTCTCTAAATACCCGATAATCCTCCATGCTTTTTCTTTAACTTATTTTGTATTTATCCGATGCATGTGCCAAAAAAAGGTTACATTCAGCATCGCAAACACACTTCAGAACAGCTCTGCTCTGTTGCAAAACCCCTTTAAGCTGTCAATCACCTGTTTCATGAGCCCCTTCCTAGGTGTTGTCATCGATCTGTTTAGGAGCTCTTGTGGATGCCAAGTTAGTCCCAATACTGAAGCATGCAATTGGCAAGTGTTCAATTTGGCTCTGTCTCTAGTGTGAACAGTTTGAAACTGTGCAGTGATGTTGAATGCATCCCCAATAGTTGTGAAAAGCTGAGTTTATGGCTGGATAATACCCTGTTAGAGTGGGGGCTAGAACGACAACCAAACCTGTGATGTTGCAGAAGCCCGTTTCACTGCAGTACAGGCAACTTTGGGCATGGCATTACCACTGCAGTATCGCAGAGAGGAGTGTGTGTGTGTGTGCGTGTGTGTGTGTGTGTGTGCGTGTGTGTGTGTGTGTGTGTGTGCGTGTGTGTGTGTGTGTGTGTGTGTGTGCGTGCGTGCTTGCGTGCGTGCGTGCGTGTGGTCATTATTGCAGTACATGGTATCTCACTCCTCTCCTTCAATCATCTTTGTCCACTGCTGCAAGGTCTCTAATTTTCATGAGCACGCTCTGTGAAATTACAATTAAAAAAAGAATAAGCGATAGAGATACTCAACCCCCTATACCATCATGGCCAGAGTGGTTTGCATACAGGTCCAAATAGTGTCTGATATGGAAACATGTCAACAATAGATAGATAGTGGACTGGAATGGTTGGTTCCTATACCTCCTACATAGACAAACAGGAAAAGGTCAGAACTTGTATTCCCACTATATGCTTATTTATGTTGTTCTGGGTTGCAACCCACATCTCCCACACCATTTCCCAAGCCTCCACCTCACTGCTCATTCCTCTCCTCTCCTGTCCTCCCACCCCATCCTCTTTTCCGCCAGTCTCCCTCTGTCCTTCCTCCATCCTCTCTCTCTCCTCCTCACCGTGTATAGACTGATCGCCGTGTCTCCCTCTCTGACTGACTCTCCAGACTTGACGTGGGAAAGGTCCAGGAAGTTCACCTGGCGGACTTGGAGTTGCTAAAATCTCTAATCCCTTGGCCCATCGTGCTACTGAGATGTTAAACCAGCCGTGCCTGAGTGGCTGAGCTGAGGAGAGAAGATAAATGATTTTCTGGATGAGAGGATGGGAGTCTAACCAAAGAGATACTGTAGATGGAGAGATGGAGAAAAAGCGAGAGAGAAAAGAAAGAGGCTGAGAGAAAATGAGAGAGCGACGGAGACAGAGAGACAGAGAGGGAGCCAAGTGTTCGCTCTGAGACCATGCAATAGTGTAACGTGTTTCCTGTCTGAAACGAGATCATAGACAATTACTGTGTATATGGCTGACTGGGTAAACAGTGGTCCTCCATGGGCCCATCTCAAAATGGAGACTCTCACTCTCTGGGTCGGTAGAGGAAATGATGTCTTTGTTTCATTAACGGCTGGAGTTTTTGTGCCTTTCAAATCTGTTTTAATAATATCTGAGTCAGAGACTATATCCTATTGTATCTTTGTCTCTTTTTATTTCTCTCTATCCTCTCTTTCTACATATCTTTTCCTTTCCCTCCATCCCTTCATCCTCCTCTCTCTCTCTCTATATGTATCGGAATATCTCCTGTTTTTATCTCTGAGGCTCTAAAATTAGACTAACAATTGCGATAGAGAAGGAAAGAGAGAGAGACAGAGAGAAAGATGGAGGGAGAGAGAGACAGAGAGATGGAGAGACAGAGAGACAGAGAGATGGAAAGAGAGAGAGACAGAGAGAAAGATGGAGGGAGAGAGAGACAGAGATGGAGAGAGAGAGAGATAGCGAGATGTAGGAAGAGAGATAGAGAGATGGACAGAGAGAGCGATAGCGAGATGGAGAGATGGAGAGACAGAGAGACAGAGAGATGGAGAGAGAGAGAGACAGAGAGATGGAAAGAGAGAGAGACAGAGAGAAAGATGGAGGGAGAGAGAGAGAGATAGCGAGATGGAGAGATGGAAAGAGAGAGAGATGGAGAGAGACAGAGAGTGAGAGAGTATCGTAACATGCAGTCTAATCACCGTGACTGATTGGGTTAGAGAAAGTCTAATTGTAATAAGGCCTATTCCTTTTTAAAAATAGATGAGGAGTAACGAAGCAGGAAGGGAGAGGACAGTAGGTGGAGTGTAATGGTGTGTAATGGGGTGTAATGACAGGATGACGATGCTTCTGGAACACAGAGGGACATGCTGACATCACAACGTAAGCAGTGGCTAAACAGGGACTCTACCACTTGTTCCTGATTTGAAGCAGCCGCTTCCAAGCACAAAGACTGAATAAGTATCAAAATAAACAGTACGATTGTATACACACTGTAGTTGATATATTGACTAGGCTATAGCCTATTGCCATAGCCAAAACATTTTCCAAAAGCACTAATGCTCTTTTCTTGGTGCTCATGCTAATATACAATGGAACAGCTTTTGGGTTCTATTTGCTCATCCTTTATGAGAATATACAGTATTTGTAAAGCATATTTAGTGGGGAGAACAAGTATTTGATAACCTGCAAAATCGGCAGTGTTTCCTACGTACAACGCATGTAGAGGTCTGTAATTTTTATCATAGGTACACTTCAACTGTGAGAGATGGAATCTAAAGCAAAAATCCAGAAAATCACATTGTATGATTTGTAAGTAATTAATTTGCATTTTATTGCATGACATAAGTATTTGATCACCTACCAACCAGTAAGAATTCCGGCTCTCACAGACCTGTTCGTTTTTCTTTAAGAAGCCCTCCTGTTCTCCACTCATTACCTGTATTAACTGCACCTGTTTGAACTCGTTACCTGTATAAAAGACACCTGTCCACAACCTCAATCTAACAGACTCCAACCTCTCCACAATTGCCAAGACCAGAGCGCTGTGTAAGGACATCAGGGGTAAAATTGTAGACCTGCACAAGGCTGGGATGGGCTACAGGACAATAGGCAAGCAGCTTGGTGAGAAGGCAACAACTGTTGGCGCAACTATTCAAAAATGGAAGAAGGTCAAGATGACGGTCAATCACCCTCGGTCTGGGGTGCAAGATCTCACGCAACATACAAGATCTCACTTCGTGGGGCATCAATGATCATGAGGAAGGTGAGGGATCAGCCCAGAACTACACGGCAGGACCTAGTCAATGACCTGAAGAGAGCTGGGACCACAGTAGTGTGTTACTAAACCATTAGTAACACACTACGCCGTCATGGATTAAAATCCTGCAGCGCACGCAAGGTCCCCCTGCTCAAGCCAACGCATGTCCAGGCCCATCTGAAGTTTGCCAATGACCATCTGGATGATCCAGAGGAGGAATGGGAGAAGGTCATGTACTTATGTCATGCAATAAAATGCAAATAAATTACTTAAAAATCATACAATGTGATTTTCTGGATTTTTGTGAGATTCCGTCTCTCACAGTTGAGTGTACCTATGATCAAAATTACAGACCTCTACATGCTTTGTAAGTAGGAAAACCTGCAAAATCGGCAGTGTATCAAATACTTGTTCTCCCCACTGTAGCTACGATTATGTTTTTGGATGTCACCTGCCTTGATAATTCCCTTCTCTATAGATAGGTTGTTTTTTTGTATATCTTTTTATACTTTTTAGAACTATCATTGCCCTCCACACACACACACACACACACACATGCGCACACACACACACACACACAGACACACACACGCTCGCAGACAGACAGACAGACAGACAGACAGACAGACACAAAGACGCGCACACACACATGCACACACACACACACACACACACACTACATGGTTCTGAGTGCTAGCCAGTTATTGACCCATATCATTATTACAAAGTAAATAGTGAACTATTAGAAAGAAATGGTTCCCCTCCCTCTGTTCTGTTCATCAATAGCAGACTAAACCATTTCTCCACTGAACTCACAATTAATCCATTTGTACAAACCGGTTCAAACCAGTGGTGGTGCTACGGCAAATTACCCCCATTACCTCTGTCTGATGAGCTCAATTAACTGAATCAACAGATTATGAAATCAATTGGTTGTTATCACGATTCGGAAACGGTCGAGAATGTTAACAATGTTGTTCCAGTTTTAGAGAGAAGGGGAGAGAAAGGATGAGACAAATGTTAAGAAAGAGGGAAGAAGAGAAAGAGAGAAGGGTAATGGTTCACACACAGCCAGAGAAAGAGAGGGTGGGGAGAGGGGAGAGATAGAAAGAGAGAGAGCGAGAGAGATAGATGATAATAATGAGACATTGAAGTAAAACCTCCAAAATTAATTTATCCCCTTCAGTGAGAGAGCAAGGTCCTTAGAAGCCGAGCTTCTACGCCCAACTAATATAAAGGACAGAGATAGAGAAAACACATTTGTTTCATAGCAGACCACAGTGAACAGTGGCAAAGCTAGTTTTCATAATCCTTCATCACAGTGAAATATTTATCAGGAAGCAGAGCGAGAGACAGCGGCAGTGGCCTCTTCTTCTTGTCGTGCCAACAGGGCTGGGGGTGCTACAAGAGCGACCCCGTTCACTGTCCAGGTTTAATATTTGATTATTATTCTGTCCATTATTAATGCGGTGACAGACTGTTTTTGTATCAATCTTCTGGCAGAGTTTTTCTTTTTTTAATTCATTGGAGTTGGAGCTGAATTAAAAAGCTGAATTAAACATGGCAGCGTAGGGGGAGAGAGAGAGGGAGGGAGACAGAGAGACGGAGGGAGGGAGGGAGGGAGACGGAGGGAGGGAGGGAGACGGAGGGAGGGAGGGAGACGGAGGGAGGGAGGGAGGGAGACAGAGGGAGGGAGACAGAGAGACAGAGGGAGGGAGACAGAGAGAGGGAGGGAGGGAGGGAGACGGAGGGAGGAAGGGAGGGAGACGGAGGGAGGAAGGAAGGGAGACTGAGGGAGGGAGGGAGACGGAGGGAGGGAGGGAGACGGAGGGAGGGAGGAAGGGAGACGGAGGGAGGGAGGGAGACGGAGGGAGGGAGGGAGACGGAGGGAGGGAGGGAGACAGAGAGACGGAGGGAGGGAGGGAGGGAGGGAGGTAGTGAGGGAGGTAGTGAGGGAGGGAGGGAGGGAGGGAGGGAGGGAGGGAGGGAGGGAGGGAGGGAGGGAGGGAGGGAGGGAGGGAGGGAGGGAGGGAGGGAGGGAGGGAGAGAGACAGAGGGAGGGAGACAGAGAGACAGAGGGAGGGAGACAGAGAGACGGAGGGAGGGAGGGAGGGAGGGAGGGAGGGAGGGAGGGAGGGAGGGAGGGAGGGAGACAGAGAGACAGAGGGAGGGAGACAGAGAGAGGGAGGGAGGGAGGGAGGGAGGGAGACGGAGGGAGGGAGGGAGACAGAGAGACGGAGGGAGGGAGGGAGGGAGAGGGAGGTTGGGAGGGAGAGGTGGAACAGAGGCTGTAAATCACCAGATAGCTAATTAGCAGAAATAGCCCGGAGCAAAAATGGAGAGGGAGAGAGAAAGAGATAGACAGAGCAAATGAAAGAAAAATCTTGACACCAAACCCACCATCTCCAATGTGCCCGCAGTGAACTGAGAGTTCAGGGATGGCAGCCATCTTAGACAGGGGAATCCCTGGCCATTAATATTGAGATAATGCAGCTCCCTGCCACATGCACGAATGCATGGACACACACAAACACACTTCACATCCAACTCCCACCAGTCATCAATGTCAGTCTCAGCCTCTCTCTCTCTTTGAAGACGAGAAATCAGATTGACTCTGAATAATGCTGACAGAGTCTAACACAGGCTTACAGAGTCTAACGCAGGCTTACAGAGTCTCACACAGGCTAACAGGGTCTAACAGAGTCTGACACAGGTTAAGAGAGTCTAAACACAGGCTAATAGAGTCTAATGCAGGCTAACAGGGTCAAACAGAGTCTAACACATGGTAACAGTCTAACAGAGTCTAACAGAGGCTAACAAGATCTAACGCAGGCCAACAGAGTCTAACGCAGTCTGATATAGTCTAACACAGGCTAACAGTGTCTAACACAGGCTAACAGGGTCTAACACAGGCTAACAGGGTCTAACACAGGCTAACAGGGTCTAACACGGGCTAAAATGGGCTAACAGGGTCTAACACAGGCTAACACAGGCTAACAGGGTCTACCACAGGCTAACAGGGTCTAACACAGGCTAACAGAGTCTACCACAGGCTAACAGGGTCTACCACAGGCTAACATAGTCGAACACATGCTAAGAGAGTCTTACACAGGCTAATAGAGTCTAATGCAGTCTAACAGGGTCTAACACATGGTAACAGAGTCTACCACAGGCTAACAGATTCTAACACAGGCTAACAGGGTCTACCACAGGCTAACAGGGTCTAACACAGGCTAACAGGGTCTACCACAGGCTAACAGAGTCGAACACAGGCTAACAAGGTCTAACGCAGGATAACAGATTCTACACAGCCTAACAGGGTCTAACAGATACTAACACATGGTAACAGGATCTAACGCAGGCTAATAGAATCTAACGCAGGATAACAGAGTTTAGCACAGGCTAACATCGTCTAACACAGGCTAACAGAGTCTAACAAAGTCTAACACAGGCTATCAAGGTCTAACACAGGCTAACAGAGTCACCTGTCACCGGTCTAGTGTGTGTGAAGTTAGCTATGGAGCTGCCACAGCAGTATAACATTTGATTAACACTCGATAATGTTTGATTCAGATTACATCATCATCCACTGTTTGGTGTGGTTGGCTGATACGTGCAGCAGAGAAAGGCAGAAATACATAGAGAGGTAAATCACAATCAGTAAGAAGGATGGAGCTAGCTGCCCCTTGAAAGGTATGCACAACACTTGTCTGGGGTATATTAGGGTAGGATACTAAGGTCTGGTGTCATATCTCACACATCCTACCTTATGTTGACCGTATTGCAGGCCTGGGTGTCATAGAAAGGAAGTTGGTGTTGAGCCACAAGGGTCCATAGTTTTCCTGATCAGATCACAAAGTTTGGAAAAACTCCTGGTCCTACCCATATCCTATTTCCATCAGTGTCCTAAACCTCCATATCTCAGTGACACTGATCCATACAGGTTAAGGCTGCCCATCCTAAACCTCCATATCTCAGTGACACTGATCCATACAGATTAAGGCTGCCCATCCTAAACCTCCATATCTCAGTGACACTGATCCATACAGGTTAAGGCTGCCCATCCTAAACCTCCATATCTCAGTGACACTGATCCATACAGGTTAAGGCTGCCCATCCTAAACCTCCATATCTCAGTGACACTGATCCATACAGGTTAAGGCTGCCCATCCTAAACCTCCATATCTCAGTGACACTGATCCATACAGGTTAAGGCTGCCCATCCTAAACCTCCATATCTCAGTGACACGGATCCATACAGGTTAAGGCTGCCCATCCTAAACCTCCATATCTCAGTGACACGGATCCATACAGGTTAAGGCTGCCCATCCTAAACCTCCATATCTCAGTGACACTGATCCATACAGGTTAAGGCTGCCCATCCTAAACCTCCATATCTCAGTGACACTGATCCATACAGGTTAAGGCTGCCCATCCTAAACCTCCATATCTCAGTGACACGGATCCATACAGGTTAAGGCTGCCCATCCTAAACCTCCATATCTCAGTGACACTGATCCATACAGGTTAAGGCTGCCCATCCTAAACCTCCATATCTCAGTGACACTGATCCATACAGGTTAAGGCTGCCCATCCTAAACCTCCATATCTCAGTGACACTGATCCATACAGGTTAAGGCTGCCCATCCTAAACCTCCATATCTCAGTGACACTGATCCATACAGGTTAAGGCTGCCCATCCTAAACCTCCATATCTCAGTGACACTGATCCATACAGGTTAAGGCTGCCCATCCTAAACCTCCATATCTCAGTGACACGGATCCATACAGGTTAAGGCTGCCCATCCTAAACCTCCATATCTCAGTGACACTGATCCATACAGGTTAAGGCTGCCCATCCTAAACCTCCATATCTCAGTGACACTGATCCATACAGGTTAAGGCTGCCCATCCTAAACCTCCATATCTCAGTGACACTGATCCATACAGGTTAAGGCTGCCCATCCTAAACCTCCATATCTCAGTGACACTGATCCATACAGGTTAAGGCTGCCCATCCTAAACCTCCATATCTCAGTGACACTGATCCATACAGGTTAAGGCTGCCCATCCTAAACCTCCATATCTCAGTGACACTGATCCATACAGGTTAAGGCTGCCCATCCTAAACCTCCATATCTCAGTGACACTGATCCATACAGGTTAAGGCTGCACAGAGACCAGCGATGCCTCATTTTAATTAGATGTATTTATTTATTTATCAGTCACCTTTTTATTTCCTGCTCTATCATCGGTGATGCAAGAGGAACATCCTGAGGCAATCACAGCCATTACCCTAGGGGAAATAGAACACACCATGTAGATTAAAGCAATGCTAGAATTAGCACCCTGTACAACAGAACGGAGAGAGGGAGAGAGAGACAGAGAGACACACAGAGAGAGAGAGAGAGACACAGAGAGAGAGAGAGAGAGACAGAGAGAGAGAGAGAGAGAGAGACACAGAGAGAGCAAGAGAAAGACAAAGAGACAGAGAGACACATACAGAGGGAGGGAGAGCGAGTGAGAGAGAGAGAGAGAGTGAGAGAGACACAGAGACAGAGAGAGAGAGAGAGAGAGAGAGAGAGAGAGAGAGAGAGAGAGAGACACACACACAGAGACAGAGAGAGAGCGAGAGAGAGAGAGAGAGAGACAGAGACATACAGAGAGAGAGAGACAGAGACAGAGAGAGAGAGAGACAGAGAGAGACACAGAGACAGAGAGAGAGAGAGAGAGAGAGAGAGAGAGAGAGAGAGATACAGAGAGAGAGAGAGACACAGAGACACAGAGAGAGAGAGAGACAGAGACATACACAGAGAGAGAGACAGAGACACACACACAGAGACAGAGAGAGAGAGAGAGAGAGAGAGAGAGACAGAGACACATATAGAGGGAGAGAGAGAGACACACAGAGAGAGACAGAGAGAGAGACAGAGACATACAGCGGGAGAGAGAGAGAGAGAAATACACAGAGAGAAAGACAGAGAAAGATAGTGAGAGAGACAGAGAGAGACAGAGACACATACAGAGGGAGAGAGAGAGAGAGAGAGAGAGAGAGAGAGAGACAGGGAGCAAGAGAAAGACAGAGAGACAAAGAGAGTGAGAGAGACATTTTATATATTCACTTTATATATTATCTACCTCACTTGCTTTGGCAATGTTAACACGTTTCCAATGCCAATAAAGCCCTTGAATTTAATTGAATTGAATTGAGAGAGAGACAGAGACACATACAGATAGAGAGAGAGAGAGAGAGAGAGAGAGAGAGAGAGAGACAGTGATAGGGGGGGTGCAGACATTGAATATCCCCTTGAGCATGGTGAACTTAAAAGACCAGTCAATTGAATTTAAGGAGACATGATAGGTTACTTCCTTTCACTGTACCTCTAGTCAATACCTCAAATCAAATGTTATTTGTCACACGGGGTACCAGTACCGAGTCGATGTGCAGGGGTACGAGGTAATTGAGATAGATACAGTATGAACATATACACTAGGTAGGGATGAAGTGACTAGGCAACAGGATAGATAATAAAACAGTAGCAGCAGCGTACGCGATGAGTCCAAAGATGTCACGGCTTCTAGGAGTAGTGGGTGGAGGAGTCAGGCGCAGAGAGCAGAGGCAGTTCAATCGTGATCTTTTAATCCAGAACAACAAGTAACGGTAACGCCAAACACTAAGGCGCATCACTTAAACCAGCCCAACAGCAGGACCAAACAGTCAGGAGAAAAGAGTCCACGAGAATACACACACCACATGAACAGGAACAACAAGCCCACACAAAATCAGGCTGGCATACCTGGTTTAAAGCTCAAACCAAATCAAAAGGCATACCAAAAAAAGGCATACCAAATCAAAACCCAAACAAGAAACAGGTGTAACAGATCAGACAAAAATAACTGAAACAGAAAAGGGGATCGGTGGCAGCTAGTAGACCGGCGACGACGACCGCCGAGCGCCGCCCGAACAGGAAGAGGAACCACCTCCAGCGGGATTCGTGACAAAAGAGTCCGTTCAAAAAAGGTCAAAGCAGAGAGATAAAGATGCAAGTGGCTCCAGCATTTCCTGGTTGCAAAACGTTTTATAGTTCGCCTAAACGTTTTATAGTTCGCCTAAACGTTTTATAGTTCGCCCAAACGTTTTATAGTTCGCCTAAACGTTTTATAGTTCGCCTAAACGTTTTATAGTTCGCCTAAACGTTTTATAGTTCGCCTAAACGTTTTATAGTTCGCCTAAAGGTTTTATAGTTCGCCTAAACGTTTTATAGTTCGCCTAAACGTTTTATAGTTCGCCTAAACGTTTTATAGTTCGCCTAAACGTTTTATAGTTTGCCTAATTTCAGTTTATGTGACAAAATAAGCATGTATAGTGTAGTGTAGAGAATCATCGTACCATTTAAATATATATTTATTTATTTAACCTTTATTTAACTAGGCAAGTCAGTTAAGAACAATTTCTTATTTACAGTGACGGCCTACCCCAGCCAAACCCGGACCTCGCCTTCTGGATGATAGCAGTGTGAACAGGCAGTGGCTCGGGTGGTTGTTGTCCTTGATGATCTTTTTGGCTTCCTGTGACATCGGGTGTTGTAGGTGTCCTGGGGGGCAAGTAGTTTGCCCCCGGTGATGCGTTGTGCAGACAGCACCACCCTCTGGAGAGCCTTGAGGTTGAGGGTGGTGCAGTTGCCGTACCAGGCTGTGATACTGCTCTCAATTGTGCATCTGTAAACGTTTGTCAGGGTTTTGGTTGACAAGCCAAATTTATTCAGCCTCCTGAGGTTGAAGAGGCACTGTTGCCAACCACGGTTTCTGGGTAGGTTTAAATAGTGACAGTGGGTACGACATATCCAATGCACTTATTTAAACGCACGCACAGAGTCAGCGTATAGATCAATGTCGTTCTCTGAGGTTGACCAGAACATATTCCAGTCCGCGTGATCAAAACAATCTTGGAGCGTGGCTTCCGATTGGTCTGACTAGCGTTGAATGGTTCTTGTCACTGGTACATCCTGTTTGAGTTCTGCCTATAAGCCGCCGGGACGAGCAAGATGGCGTCGTGGTCAGATTTGCCGAAGTGATTGCAGGGGAGGGACTCCAACTCCCTCAATCCTCCACCTCACATGATGTCAGCACATCTGGTCCCCGGAGACCGGCTCTCAGATTCAGCAGCTGTACACATCTGGCAGTGAAGAGTGAGTGAGTGAGTGTGTGTGTGTGTGTGTGTGTGTGTGTGTGTGTGTGTGTGTGTGTGTGTGTGTGTGTGTGTGTGTGTGTGTGTGTGTGTGTGTGTGTGTGTGTGTGTGTGTGTGTGTGTGTGTGTGTGTGTGTGTGTGTGTGTGTGTGTGTGTGTGTGTGTGTGTGTGTGGACGGGAACAGCTGGCTGATGCAGAGGAAGCTGACAAGTACGACAGTGCCTTGAGAGAGTCACAGTATCCCAGCTGCTACTCAGGCTACAAAGCCACTGTGATAATGGTCTATATTAATTGATTGATTGAATTTATTTGACAATTTGTAAAAATCCATACATAAGGGAGCTCCAGCTGATGACGCCTCCACATACAATTTAAGAAAATCGTCAAGGATAAAACCATAAAGCTTAACAGCTTATTTCCATTGTGGTCAACAATGTTACATACAACAAGGTTAGGCGGCAATTGTAATGACAACCGACAATGACAGAACTTGTTTGATTCACAGCATCCAATAATTAATACCATTTCTGTTGATAATACACAACTATGGACAAGTACATCTACCTTGTCTCACATAGCCTTAATATATAGACAATCAAACCCACACACACACACACACAAGACAAACACATTATAATAACAACAGGCACCAGAAAGGCAGACCATTTGCTATCCCGGACATTTCCCTCTCTGCCACCTACTTTAATCTTACCACTCACTTTTGAGACATGCCACTATTTAGCCATTTCTTTCAGTGAGAACTTGAAACTACCCGTGGAGGTTAGAAGTTTCAGATGCTTTGGAAGATTATTCCAAAGCATGACAGCCGAGTATGAAAATGTTTTCTTTCCCCATACCACTTTTACATCTAACAGGAACAGCGTCAGTTTCACTCCTTCTAGTTGAATAGTTCTGGTTATCCCTCACTACGTTAAAGTAGTTACATAAGTATCTGTGGACCATACTGTGGACAATCTGATGTACAAGACACAATTTAATCTGAGCAACTCTCTCCTCCACTTTAAGCCATCTTAAGGCTATCAAGGTGGGAATAGTCAAGATGCGTAAGGTGCTGGAAGTTTAAGAATAATCCTGACTAATTTGTTCTGAGATGTCTCCAATTTATTTTGTTTTATATCTTGGGGGCACTATTGTACCAGGACGAGCATGGATAGTCGAAATGGTACTGAACAAGAGCCCCTGCCAATGTCTCTATTGCATTCTTATCCAGATATTTGGAGGTTCTAGCCAGGAACCTAATTTTATGGTTCACTTTGGCGATAACATTTTGTGCCTTGCTCTCCCGTGTCAGATGGTTATCTAGCACATGGTTATCTAGTCTTTTGCTGTGACTACTATGTCACCTACTACCACCTTAAAATCTGGGGATTTCCTCAGTTTCACTTTGGACCCGAACAAGACGGACTCTGTTTTTCCAAGATGAAGTGACAGCTTATTGACATATATCCATTTACTGACATTCAGAAGTTCAACACCTAAGGGCTTTCTCAACAGTTTTACTCACTGCTGTGAGTAAAGCTGCTGGACATGACTCTCCCCATAGCAACCTGATTGACTAGGTAGCTTGCTAACTAATGTATTAGCTATAGTTGTAAAATAGCTATTCAGACTGTCTGCAACCATGGTCTTATCTGATGTAACCTTTCCTCCAATGTCCAAGCTAAGATTGAGAGCTTTGGTCTTTAATCTGTTACTATAACCTAACAGCTTCAGACACTTCCATATTTACTCAGATTGTTCCTATTTTCAACTATTTTGTCATTATAATATTATTTCTTGGCCTTCTGTATCCTCCTGTTGACCTCATTTTTTATAGTCTATAAATATATCACCTGCCCTGGATTTCATAAATTCCAGAAAGCGTTCATTTCTACGCTTAACTTCCTTTAAAATGTTATAATTTATCCGTGGTTCAGTTCTTCTAACCTGTTTCACTGGAGCCTGCTTATCTACAGCATGTAAAAACAATGATTTAAAATGGCCCCAGGCATTCTCCCCCTCATTGAATTTCAATACAGCAGACCAGTCCAATTTGCTCAAACAATTAACAACAATATCTGCACTATAATTCTTCATAGCCCTAATTTATATTACGTTATGACAATTAAAAACTATTTTCTGAACCTTCCTACTACAGAAAATGATGGAATGACCACTGAGCCCATAGTTTAAAACCCCACTGTTTGATATCCTTGATCTATCCGACAACAACACAAGGTCAAGGATGGTTTGGGTAGAAGGACAGACCCTGGTGGGCTCATTAATCAGCTGGTATAAAGACAGATTACAAAAATTCTTAAGAGCTCTAAAAGTAGCATGGTCCTTTTTGAGCATATCTGTATTATAATCAGTAACAATAACCTCTGATTTACCAAAGTCTCCTCCAATAGGTTTTGGTAATAAAATGTCCAACCACACAGCTTCAATCTCGCCATGGTTTAAATCTGATTGATCTATAGTTAAACCCAATATCAGATCTTGCGATTGTGGTCTCTTCTAAATTGCTACATCATTTTCAACTTCAATCTCAGCGTTTGTTATCGAACCATCCAACCATGTTTCGTTAAAGCAAAGCACTTCCCACCTTACAGTTACTAGAGAGTAGTCAAATGTTCTCAATCGTAGGAAGAAGATTTCTAACGTTGAGATGAAGAATGTGTCGTCCTCTCGTGGGGAAAAAAACACATTTCTAGAGTTCAGTTTTCCTCGTCTGTTGGAACTGTCAGCTGAAATGATCCCCTTGAGATGAGTGTTGACTCCATGCAGTCCAATCGCCGCAATGAAGCTCCTTTTGAAAGAGCTGGTCGTTGCTCCTTCCCTTCTGACCCTGTCTGTTATAGCGAATGGATTTATCGCTAGAAAACAGGCCGAGGCACTGATGGACATCTCCAGACAGCAACAGGCAAAGAGTAATTATTAGGTTTCCACCATCTATTTGCCGTTTTCCCCCAACCATAATCACCCTTTTAGAGGGACTGTGACAGCTGGAATATACAAACGTGTTAAATAGGGTGTATTTTCCGTGGCCAAAATGCTTAGTGCCAATCCGGTCTTCGAACCTGATCTTCTTATTAAAACCGCATACTTTGTCAAAAGGACATCGACTTGATGTACAAAAAGGGCCAGTATCTGTAAGCGTTAATATAAAAGCGGAGATTAAAAAAACGCTGCCAACGCGCCAAACTTTCCGGCTGCCATCTTGCTACTGTACTGCACTGATATCCAGGGTGTGAAAACGTGTCCAACCAATCATGTCCATACACATGCACTGCATAATTCTCTAGAGCACAGATCTGTAGGTCCACACACAGAGGTATGAGCAGTAGTGTGGTACACAGCGCCCCTACCACTGTATAGGCTGGGCTGGGAGGGGTGGGCCTGTCTGTTCTGGTGTAAGGCTTAGTTAGTTAGCTTTAGATAGAGTCATGATCAGGGGCCCAGTAGTGAACAGGATTTCCCCATAGGCCTTTATGACATTCACTCCCTCCCTCCCTCCCATCAGTTCCCTCACTCTCTAATGCTCTTGTTCCTCTCGCTCCTTCCCCTCTGAAGGAAATATTGAAACGGAATGAAGGGTGTGGTAACTGTTTTCCTGTTTCCTGTCCCTAACACTGTGTGTCTGTTCTGCCTGAGTGTGTCTAATGGTTTCACTTTATCCTAGTGTGGCGAACACGACTCGCACGGTTTAGCATAGTTACAGCATCCTAGGGATGGGTGTGTGTGTGTGTATGTTTTGGTTTTACTATACTCGTGTGGACCAGAAGTCATTTTGCTGTCCCCACAGGGAAAACGGGTATTTTAGGCTTTGGGGCTAGGTTTAGGGTTAAAATAGAATTATCCTATTACGACTATTATGCTCCAGAGTCCTCCAGGCCTAGGGTCACATGATGTTAGCCATGCTAGCTACAGTAATCCCTGTAGTCCAGGATCCAGAGTTAGCAGCTCTAGCTAACCTGTGGTCAATGTTAGCTATGGCTCATCAATGCGAGAAACACTCAGCCTCATTAACCAGTCAGACTATAATGAGGGTCATCACGTCTATCAGACATCCTGAATTGATCACTCCACTACCAGAGCCTTATGACCAACTATTGATCCGCATTAGCACTGACCGTCAATTCCATTCAATTCCTATTGATGCTCGTGCGACCTCATATCGATTGACCGTTACTTTTGCCATCAGTGACTGTCTGTGAGGTATTGGCCGCGTCCTGCTCAGAGCTTCCTGCACGTCTGTCTGCGTGTCTCAGTGGTCAGTCGCCAAACCTTGTGCTGGAGAGCTACAGGGTGGTGCAAGGTTTTGTTCCCACCCAGCACTGATACGCTAGCCTGCATGGTCGGCAACTCTATTTTCTACTTTACATCTCCTCGGCCCGGGTTATACGGCACCAGCCCTATGCACGGTGTCCCCGGTTCGCCAGCACTTGCCGGGCTACAGGGGGTATCCAGCCAGGACGGGTTGTGCAGGTTCGTTGCTCGAGACCTCCAGTGCGCCTCCACGGCCCAGTGCATCCGGTGCCTGCTCCCAGAACCAAGTCTCCCTCCAGTCCGGATCTGCCAGAGCCATCTTCCTGTCCGAAGCTGGCAGAGCCGCCCTCCTGTTCGGAGCTGCCAGAGCCGCCCGTCTGTCCGAAGCTGCCAGAGTCGCCCGTCTGTCTGGAGCCACCAAAGTCTCCCGCCTGTCCTGCGCCGTCAGAGTCTCCTTCCTGTCCGTGGGTCGCCACTCCGGAGGCGCCACCTAAGTGGGCCAAGACTAAGGTGGAGTGGGGTCTACGTCCTGTACCAGAGCCGCCACCGCGGTGAAGTGCCCACCCAGACCCTCCCCTATAGGCTCAGGTTTTGCGACCAGAGTCCGCACCTTTGGGGGGGGGTTAATGTCACGTCCTGACCTTAGTTCCTTTATTATGTCTCTATTTTGGTTTGGTCAGTGCGTGAGTTGGGGTGGGCATTTTATGTTTTTCATTATATGTTTTGTTCTGTGTGTTGTATTTCTATGTGTTTGGCCTGGTATGGTTCCCTATCAGAGGCAGCTGTCAATCGTTGTCTCTGATTGAGAACAATACTTAGGTAGCCTGTTCCCACCTGCTGCACCTTGGTCCTCACCTTCTTCCACCAGCGGTCGTTATACTAGCCAACTGTTTTATTTTGTTTGCCATGGCAACGATGAAGGAGTTGGCTATAACGCAGAACAATGTCTGGCAACCAGGATTCTACCAATCAAAACGTTGATGAACAGTAGACCAGAATAAAAGGAGATTTGTTACTGCTGGTCTGGAACAAAAGCCTGCACATTGGGTAGCTATCTGGAACCAGGGTTGCTGGTGACCACTGTCTTTGGTTTCTATAGTGTTTAGCTCAACATTAATCACAGTTTCTGGCATGGTGAGTCACACAAGGTAAAAGGTAACAGAAACTCTGTTAATACCTGGTGTTAACATGCCTTATTTGTCCTCATCGTA